>NW_020447438.1:40413-105712 GCF_003343035.1 Apteryx rowi | reverse complement strand
AGGTTGCCCAGAGAGGTTGTGGAGTCTCCTTCTCTGGAGATATTCAAAACCCACCTGGTTGCAATCCTGTGCAACATGCTCTAGGTGACCCTGCTTGAGCAGGGGGGTTGGACTAGATGATCTCCAGAGGTCCCTTTCAACCTCAGCGTTTCTGTGATTCTGTGATTATTTGTCTCAGGTTTTGCCCCAACCAAATTATCAGTATTGATTGTTTTATTTCATTTGAACCATTTCTTTCCATTAGGTCTTTAAAAAAAAAAAAAAATCACTGCTTTTTGAATCCCTCTCAGCTTTTCTGAAGGAGTATATTAAATTTACATGACTTTACATAATGTTTTCAAGACCTGGCTGTTCCTATCTGTCCACAAGGGCAAAGTTTCCACCGTAATACATCTTCCTTAACATGTTATCCTCTGCCTTTGACCTGATTCCTTCATCCCATTCCCAACTATTCCGATTTCTACTGCAAGGAACAGTTTCCTCCTTGGGCACTTTGACAAAATCATTCTCCCCTGAGTGGCTCTCCCATCTCCACTGTATTAAAGAGGGTATTTTGTCCTCAAGGCTTATTGTGACCTTGCTACTTCTCATCCACGGTCAAGGTTTTGACTTTCGACTCTGGTCCACAAACCTTATCACTTTTTGGTGCATTTTCAAATGGTTGGTTCCCATTTCTGCTCTGGGAAAAGCTTGCAGCAAATATTCATTAAAGGAATATCCGTTTACAGCTATTTTGATTAAAATTTCTCCTTATTGTGTTCCAACCCCCTCCCCCCCCTTCCCAGAATAAATGCTCTTTCGAAAAGTAGGACATTGACATTGTTCATGTTGATCAACCTTGTCTGCTGGTTTCCTTATGTTCTCTTAAATGTCTGTGACCACCTGCGGTCCCAAGGTCTTACACTTAAATAATAAATCCTTTGGAAAGAAGACTACCTTCCCAGACACTATCTAAAGCACCAAGCACCACAGTATGCATGAGGCGCTATCACAACCCAAATAAAAACAGAAGTATAGTAACTTGTACCCCTTATGTTCAAATGCAATCCAAAATGCAAATAAAATGCAAAGAATTTGGATGCCTGATTTGGTAGCTGCTCTGAAATTTAGGCTCATGCAAAATGTGTCTAGCACCAATTGATGCTGATAACAGCTCAGCTCATTAACTGTTTTTTATTGATAACTGATTATATTTTAAACTGATTTTAACTGATAATTTTTGTTGAAGTGATTCACCCACGAGATCATGTAGATGTTGTATGAGAACGCAGATCTCCTCACTTCAAATTACTAGATAAAGCTTGCTTCTGTCAACACCAGAATCTGAAATGTTTCATGATCAGCATGATGCTAAAGAGATACTTATCAGTACCTATAAAAGAAAATAAAGCCTTTTTATGTGACAGCTACCCAGAGACCCATAATATATTTTTTTAAACCACGAAACTTAGCTACATCATCTACTCCTTGCTCTCAATATCAGAAACCAAGGGAGTACACTAATGAGAATAGCCAGAAACTATTAAGATAAACTCTTATAAAAGGATTCAACATTAATAAAACAGGAGTAACTGACCAAAATCTCTCACTGACACGCACGCACACACACACAAAAATGTTCAATAAAGGAGCTTTATTTTGAGATTACAGCATGGTGGTTTCAAGTAATGTATTATTTTCTTTGGAAGTAACATATTGTACTGCTAAAATAAGACATCCACAGGAAAAAAGAAGCTTACTAATGATAAATTATTGTAATGTAAAAGCAACCCGATTAAGAGTATAGAATACTCCTAGAAAAGAAACATTTTTTTTCTGATAAGACAAAAATGCCATCAGAAGAAACATTCTGCAGTACACAAAAAAGCCATCTCTTCCAAGAAACCTCTGAAATACTAAGTTATTATTTCTAAAAAAGAAATGTAATTAAAAACAAAACTTTAAATGCAGTCTAAGCTGGATTAATCAATAAYGAATCAGCCCCATGCTCAAAATAGCAGGTGACTGTAACTAGGGATTAGCAGGTACCACATCTGAAAAAAAAGAGTGAGTTTAGAACATTTACAATTCACCAAATATACAATGGACCGAATTCCACACACTTTACACATTCCAGAGTCAGACAAATCTCACAGAAAAGTAAATGAGCACTTTGCTTCTGAGTGAGGCCAGGATAATTTTGCCAAATATTAGTAGTTAATCAGCTCTTATCACTGAGGCCTTGGTTAGCTCTGCAAAGTTTTAGTAATCAAGTAATATTCCCTTTCAGTTGAAGATATAAATCTACAAAAGGGAAATATGAGCCAGCAGCATTGCCTGACAGCCAAGAAGGCGAGCAATATCCTGGGCTGGATTAACAGAAGCACGGCCGGTGGATTGAGGGGAGTTGTTATCCCTCTCTACTCAGCAATCATTAGACACTAGGAGTACTGTGTCCAATCTAGAACAAGAAGGATGCTGATCAAATGCATCTAGTTCAGTGGAGGGTCACCAAGATGGAACACTTGCCCTACAAGGAGAGGTTGTTTGACCTGCAGAGGAGAAGGCTTTGGAGGATACCTAAGAGCAGCTTTCAATACCTACAAGGAGGGCATTGAGAAGACAGAGCCAGGCTCTTCATAACAGTGCATGATGGGAGGATGAGGGGCAACAGACATCAACTGAAACAAGAGAGGGTCTGACTAGACAGAAGGAAAACACTTTTTCACCATGAGGACAGTAAAGCAATGAAACAGGTTGTCCAGAAGGATTGCACATTCCTCAAAGGTCTTCAACAGTGTATAGTTTTCAAAGACTGGATAAAGCCCTTGAGCAACCTGGTCTCATCTCACAGCTGACTCTGCTCTGAGCTGGAGATTGAACTATAGACCTCCTGAAGTCCCTTCTAACCAGAATTATCCTGTGATCCTATGACTCTCAGGAAAGCATAAAGTTTCCTCGTTACTTATCTCTTCCTTTCCCCTCAGTACATATCCCATTCTTTTCACCATATACCAAACACTTCCCCCCTCCCTTGCTAAGATTCTCTATACTCAATGCTTAAGGGTGATTGACTTGTTTGGCTATTTTCTTTTACACTTTACAAGAAACAAGAAAGCAAGAATAAAAGCAAAAATGTCCCCCAAAGCAGACTTTGGCACACTCTTTGCAAGTGTGAAAACTGGTTTGATATGCACCACAAAACAAGAAAAATAAAAATGGTTAAGTCTTAAATAATTAAGAACCTGAAATCTGGCTACTAACTCCAAATGGATGTGTCAGTATTATTTTCAAAGCTGATGGTGCAAGTATGCAAAGATAATAATTTCAATATTTAGAAAAATGCTGATCAGATTCTTGACACCAAACCCTTATATATGTCTGTTGGCTGGTATGAAAAATGCGCAATAATGCAGAGCAAAAGAACAAACGACTTTACCTATAATTCATAAGAGCATAGCAAGTAATGAATTGTGTGTGCGTTGGGGGGGGGGAAGTATTTGCAGACAAAGAGCTGGGCTGATTCAGACAAGCTTGAAGTCCATGGCACCACGGCTGTGGCCAAACCACTTGTTAAACTGTGCCTAAAAAGATTTAGGTTATCAGAACACAAAACAAGTCAGAAAACAACAAAAATATGCTTTCTTTGCTGCATTTGTATAACTCAAAACTAAAGTCCACTTTAAAAAATACATACTCTGGACAGCAGCTAAACATGTGCCTAGTTTTAAATGGGTGCTTGTGTTCCACTGAAGCACTGGCTTGACATTTTAACTGATGCTTATGTATTATCCCAGAGAGCAACAGATGAAAAGAATTATTTTCTAGAGAAGAGGCTTGATACCATTTACCAGAAGGGCAGCTTACTCAGTCTAACAGCAGCCCACTAAAATCTGAGTGTATTGGTGTGGGTCTTACTGGCATCTACCATCAGAGCTGTCTGCAAGTTCCAGAGAAGAAAAAAAGAACATAGCCAAAAGGCCAGGGGGTCTAGTCTCCCAGTGTCTTCTGAATCAAAGCATTTAAAATCATCACGCACTTTCTCTCCACCTTGTTCCTTTCTGCTGGCTTTGGCTCTCTCTGTCAAGTACTAATTCCAAGGAAAAGGGTTTAGAATGTGGGCTTTTATGGCCTGAGGTTCCTGGAAGGTGAGTATATCTTCCTTGGTCAGTCTGTCTTTTAGAGGAAGTCATTGTTCTGAACTAATGAAACAACAAAGAAAAGCTGGATCAATCTGCATTTTGTGTAAGAGCTATTTAATGTATTTTTACCTTCAGTTTCCCAGATTTCATTGTATCACCTTCATGTCTGATCTATGCTTATAAAAATTTGGATCCAGATACCAAAACCACGGTTATTTTGTGTGTACAAGATGAGGACTTCCAGTAGTGAATGAATTGTTAAATACAGACCATTACAGAYGCAAAAGCCAGACTAGCTTGCCACTTTGTTTAGTTTGTGGACAGATCAAAAGTTCCAATCTTAATCAGTCTCTGTTACACAATTCTTATGCTTTTTAACCATTTTTCAAGAGAAAAAAATGGATGTTTTTACTGCACTTTGCATAGCTTTTCCAAGAACTGCTTATCAGTAGGCATGGTTGAATGAATTGGCTTGATCTTGCTCAAACACCAACAAGAATGCACTTGACCAATTTTACCTCCTAATACCACTGAAAAATTTCCTGGCTAATTATACTTTTGCAAATGTAGAAAAGCACATGCAGCATTCTAAAGACATTAAGTCACAGCTCTGATGGTTTATTGATTAGGGAAATGGTCCACATATGCAACAACAGCAAAAACAGCAAGAAACCTCTGCATCATTTTCTCTATATCTTGGAGGAGGAAGGAGTCCTAGAAAAAACAAAAACTGTATATTCTTTTAACATACCTAAGAGGAATGCAGCCAACAAAAATAACAAGCAATATTAAGAAAAGCATAACAAGAGATGGGACAAGAAAAGATTTTGGGGGGAAAACAGTCTACTGCAAGCAATACACACTATTTACCTCCAAGTCACCTCCAGGTTATAGCTTGGACTCTTCTATACACAACTTAGATACTTCAGAGCTCTTTGTTAAATGCTGAGTTCCACCAAATTACGGGTTTTTTTTCCTTACAAGCTACTACAGGATAGAACTTACAGGAGCTAATCTTCTGAACTGAGCAGAACTACAAACAATGCAACATTAAACTCTAAGAATATTCATACTAAAAATATTAAAGAAAAAGCACTTTGATCAAGGAATCTACTTTTTGTTTATGGAATTAAATCCTGCAAGATTTCAAACACACCCACTAAAGTATTTAAATGTGTTTAAACACGCAAGTCTTTAGATTCATCAATTTCATCCAAGTGCAGGACGTCTATAGATGCAGATCACATGGGTCCAGTCCTCAGATACAGTAAGTGAAGCATGGCTTGTCTGAAATAATCTCTACAGGAAGCAGCCACTGACATCAAATGAGGATGTTGCTTTGGCTCATATGGGTGAGCAAGAGGCAGAGGGGTTCTGAGAGGGCTTTGGTAGCTGAATTGCTGGGAGTTACAAGAGCATCGGATCTCACAGAAGGGTTCAGCACAGAGTAGCAACATCTCTTTCTTTAGCAACTTTTGCTGTGTAGTAGACACCAAAGGCCCTCGTTTAAATGGGTGCCATAACTGAAAGCTGGTGTTAACAATAATATGCTTTGGATAGCAACAAGTTAAGAATTTAAAATTATGAAGCCCTATTCTACGTCTTCTGTTGTAGTCCACCTATAATAAGCACCTCTACTTATGCATGTTTAACTAATTGGTAGTCCTATTCAGAAATGTCAGCAAGAAATATGATTACTTGAGCAGAAGCACATTCATGTAACATTAAATCAACAGCTAATTAATGTAGCAAACAACCACTGCATTTTCATTATAATCCTGTAATCACTCTAAGTGTATTGGCTACAGCAACAGTCAATTTTATTACACAGATATATCTCTGTTTTGATTATGTTGTTAAAACATAACTATATGGCTGGCTGTTGCACATATTGGAATATTCAACAGCCTAATATCATGTTTTTCCATCTGCTCAGGTTATGATATTCATTTGGTTGTGCTTTAAGATGTACCCCTGGAATTATCATGAGCATTAGCCAATAAAGGAAGAGAACAAGACATATTGATGGAAGACAGTGTAATGCAGTACCTCAGCATGCTCATGCATAATACAGACAGTCATTTATTTCCCTCAAGTAATAATAAAAAGGTCCATAGAGAAGTTAAGCTTTGCTATTGTGCCTGTAGAGCCAACCTTAGTGCATGCATATGTAGCCAAAAGGGTCCTGCAAAACTTTCATCAGCACCCAAACTGGGCAAACCATTAAGCAGAGATGACTGCTTTATCATGTAGCAGGACTGGAGTACAGGCAACCTACTCCAAGAGAACAAGCTATTGACCCTCCTACTTATGGTACAGACTAGCACCGAGAGTCCACTGTGTTGTCTAGTAAACCTATTTTGCTTGTTCAGAACATCAGGACTATCTAAAACAACGACAAAAAAATCTCCATTCCTCAAAGTTGCTCAGAACTGTCAGTATCTACTCATTACCCACTCCCTATGCAGTGGCTACCATTTCCCCTGCTACTCATCTGTGATAGCACCCACAACACAGAACAGCACCCACACTTCCTATCAGGGAGTAAAATAAGAATCACATTTTCAGCCCTCCCAGTCTCCCAAAGCAATGCAGCCATGGGAGGAAATATTCCTCCTGAGGGTGAACATATCTTTCACATCATAGGACTGCTACTGTCTCTTTGGTACCATCTGAAGCTCTAGCCCTAGAAGCATCAGTAAGATGATTAGGAATTAAACAACCCAAGACACAAAACAAATTTTTCAGCTTACAGGAAGCCTTTCTAAAACAAGGCCTTAGAAAGTGAGAGTGAAATATGGTTAAATCTATCACTACAAATAAACTGCATGATCAGGACACGTTTTTCCCTTGAAGTCTGTTTACCAAGTATTCCTGATTTTGCTTACCATAAGCATTTTGCAAGTAATTGCTGAATACTTTATGTAAACAAATTTATGTCAATGATAAAAATTCTCTTTACCATTTTATAAACTCTTTGACTATTCATTATTCATAGTATTAAGTTCAGACATCTGAGCCATTACAGCAGGGCTTCTGCCCCTAAACTTGTCAGTAACTTTTCTAAAAGAGTCAGATATCTAAGCAAAAAATAATCAAGGTCTATGACCTTGCCTGTGGACATTTTGCCTTTTTTATATATCACTTTTACAAAGAGAAGAATGCAATACATCTCCTCTGTTGGAAAATGCCTAGCCATTAAATACGTGGTGGAAATACATTTATGTAGGTTCATTTCCAGTGGAGCACTGGCAGGGGCTCTCAGGCTTTCTTTGCTCCTTGTCAGAGAGACTAAGGTCCTAGAAACCATGGTGAGGGAACAGCCTCAAAACCTGGTCTCCTTAGTTCAATTTCATTTTCAAGATGCTGAAACAAAAGCACAAGCTTTTATTATTTTTAAGCGCTACATTAGCTTTTTTTCTTGCCTTTTTTTTTTTGCTTTTGGACAATGCAGCTAATCACCTGGCATTCAGATTTATTGCAGGCAGCATTCCTACTGTCGGTGAACAAAGAAGCATGGGCAAGTACAAGGATGCAAAACAAAGATGGAAACACTATATGACGTTCATCAACACCCTTTCTGTGGCACTACAGTTCTCTCTGGCCAGTATGGATTTCGAGGCTATTCAGAAATAATTCTCCCTAATGCTTCCCCCATGGTCTTTGTGCTTCTGTGGGGAAGAAGCTTTCTTCTGCTGGGCAAACAGAAGCAGTCGCTTGCAGTCACTTTCATTCACAACAATGACTCTAAAAAGAGAGCAAAAGGAATGAGACAGTATGAGGCAGGGAGAATGCTCCTGGCTTCTTGTGATTAAATGACATCACCACACATGGACTGAGAAGACCCAGGATATTCAGCATAGACAAAGAGTCAATATTCATTCAATATGAGACATGATAGCTCAGTATGACTGAATTGTCGGATTATTATGGAAACCTTGTGGTCACACATAAAAGGTAAGCCGTTCCAGTCAAAGTAACTCACTTCAAAATCCACTGCTGGGTGTTGTATGGTTGTAACATTTATCAAGGATTTGGGAGATGCAAGTGCCAAGACTCTTTAGATTCTTTGAAACCAAGCCATGTACTTACTTCTCTAACTATGAATGACATTACTCGACACAAAAATGTATTATTAAAACCCACAGATGCCATATCTGTCTCTAGAGYTCCTGAACCAAAGGTCGCTGGATGCTGGGACAGTATAGCAGGGAAGCTTCACAATATGATTCCCTTATATTTACTCCTGCATAGGTATATGCTATTGATACTGAAATAAGGCCTCATGCTGAGGTTAAAGTGTTGGCCTGGGACCCAGATGACCAAAATTTGAGCCACAGGTACACTTTCCATTTCCTGTGCACCTTAGAGAAAACCACATGCCTTACCCCACTGGAGAAGTATCAGCTCGACAAGTACCCAGAAACTAGACGAACATCAACATCTTCCTCTCCAACACGGAGACAGCAAGCTCAATAGGATAAGATATACCTCATCACCATTTACAATAGCAAAGCTCCCATCTCCTCATCAAAGCACTGTAGAGCTGTCACTGCAATACAAACCATCATTACCTTATCTATTTTTAAACAGCCACATTTTAAGAAAGAGAGACGCACAAATACAAAATCTGAGTGCAAGTTCAGCTCGATCTGAAAAGTTAGGCCTCAGTTTTATATGTCCCTAAGACACACAAATCCAGGGATTTGGATTCAAACATCTTCAAACTTCTGAAAGAAGAGAGAACACATCCCAGAAGAAGAATACACAAGGTTCTCTAGCCTATCAGTGTGAAATCTTATTCCAAACATCCAATGTGATACTTCTCAGATCTAGCCACGTGTTCTGATTTTAACTGGACTATGGGAATTACAACTGTAAAAACTACAGGCATTTAAACAAATACCAGAAAATTATCTGTTAAAATTACATTGAAGGTTTTCAGTTTAATTTTCCTCTTGTTTTAAAATAGTTTCCCCCACCCCAACCCTGCTAATTGGCTAAACAGTAGCTAATGGAATTTCTTCTCAGATATGTTCTTTCCCTCAAGACTGAATTGTTCCAACTTTCTCCCCTCCATCTGCTGTCTTAATACAGAGTTTCTCTCATACACAGAAAGGGATGTTCCAGGAAAGAAAAAGGTCTTCAAGGTTATCAAGTGGCACATTCTCTTAAAATGACTTTTGAAGAAGTTAGCTTACTCGCGCTAATCCTTCAAACATATAATTACACTTTTCCAAAGTTGATATTGAATTTGCAGTTAAAGTTACCTGCTGAAAATCCAAAGTAGATGTATCTATCCTACATGATGCATTATTTACCAAAGCGCAGACCTCACTTGACAGATGATCAAATGTTTGTGAAGACATTTCCAACACGTATCTTACCATGATGTCTCAACATTTGTAAGACTTACTATATTTTACATTGCTATAAGATTATCATTCCTACTACTACATACAAACTATTTTCCTCCTACCGAGTTGCTCCCAGCTCTAAGGAAATACTTTGAAACCTGAAATAATATACTGGGACTGATACTGTTTAACATCTTCATCAGCAATCTGGACAATGGGATGGGACACACCCTCAGCAAGCTCATGAGCAACACCAAAAGAGGAGGACTGGTTGATATGCTGAAAGGCAGAGCTGCCATTCAAAGGGACCTTGACAGGGTGGGGAAACAGGCTGACAAACCTCACAAAATGCAGAGACAACAACACCCTGCACCTGAGACAGAATAATACTGTGTATCAGAACAGGCTGAGGACAGACTGACTCAGCAGCAGCTTTGCAGAAAAAGACCTGGGAGTGCTGGTGGACAAGCTGACCAGGAGTCAGCAGCGCACCTGTGTGGCAGTGAAGGCCAAACCATATCCTCCGCAGTAATAAATAAAAGAACGGACAGCAGGTCAACTGATTATTCCTATCTCCCTGGCACTCAAAATGTGTGTCTGGAATACTGTGTCCAGTTTTGGTTCCTCAGTTAAGAGAGATCAGCAAACTGGAGCAAGTTCAGCAGAGGGTTACTAAAATGGTCATGTGGTTGGAACACATGCCCTGACAGAAGAGGCTGAGGGAATAGTGTTTGCTCAGTCTGGAGGAGAGCAAACTTCAGGGGGGCCTCATCGCTATCTTCAGTTATCAAAGAGAGGGGAGTTACAGATAAGACAGAGACAGACTCTTCTCAGATGTATACAGTGGAAGACTAAGAGACAACACAGTTGCAGCAAGGAAAATTCTGATCCGACATAAGGAAAAAAAGCCTTCAGCATGAAGGTGGTCACCACTGGGAACAGGTTGCCCAGAGAGGATGCGGAATCTCCATCCTTGGAGATACTCAGAACTTAACTGGTCACAGCTCTGAGCGATCTGATCTAGCTTTGAAGCTAGTCTGGGTTTGAGACCTGATGGCCTCCAGAGGTCCCTTCCAACTTGGATTACTCTATTACTCCATACTTTAAAAGAGAAACAACAAAAAATCATTATGAAATGTTGTGGGGAGAGAGAACATTGCTGCTGCTGCACAGAAGAGCAACTGAAACCGGACACACTGTGAGGCAGAGGAGAGGGAGCAGAAGGCTGTATGAAAAAGTGGGATCCCTTTTTAAACACTTTTTTAAAAAGATGGAAAGAGAGAAAAAAAACAGATGTTTGAGAGGAAACAAGTTACAAAACCTTTGGAGCTACAACAACAGAATCTCTGCCAACTGACAACCTCTAACTGGAGAACTCAGAGGACTCAAGCGCCAGATTCATGGAGGAGGCTTACATAAAACCAGTTCCTTCTACGCCAAGGGCTTTAAAAGTCAACAGGGTCAATTTAAAATTGATCCATTGTCATTTTATAGGCAGTCAGTGAAAAGAGTGCTGGGTGGATGTAATGCGATCACAGCTGTTCAGTCCCGTGAGCAGCATGAGGCTGCATCCTGCAATAGCTATAAGCAGCAGGCAACCTCTTGGTTGGAAGCCCTACTAAGAGAAAATTGCCACTGCTGATCCTCATGCTGCTGTTGATGTTGATGGGAATTTTTACTGTAAAAACGATTGCAGGATCACACAAACAGCGTAAAGAAACACATTTTAACTTCAGAGGCATATGGCTCCCAGCAGCTTCTAACCTACAGGAGCTCTGTGTCAAAGGGCAAATTTGTCTCCCAGCTTACTGCTGCGTTACCTAGCTGCTGCTATAAAAAGGAGGAAACAAAAACCAAAAAAGATGTATGTAGTCTGGGATATATGTCTAACTCAGTAATAACTTTATATTCTGATAATCTACTTATTTTTTAAATACTGGAAACAATGTATTTAGTGCACAGAAACTGCCTAATGTGTTGGGAGCATGCTTTTGAAAAACCCCTCTACCAGCCAAAGGTAGGTCTGTTATTCCATGTTAAACGGGTTTATCCAGTTCCCCCGCAAGTCAATGCAAAGCCTGACCTTAGGTAGGAACTGCATTAAGTAAGGTAACTTGTGCAAGGAAAACCTGTGAACAAGCACATAACTAGCCAAGTACCTAAGGTACATTAAATTTATATCTAGCTTGCACTACACAAATATGTAGACAAATCTCTAATGAATATGTCACCTATATTCTACTTTAGCGAGTATTCTGGAGAGAAAACCACTCCACTTCTTGTATTCTTGCTTGCAACAGCACTAAGGAAAAAAAATATCAATGCTGGGCCCATGCAGCACTCCCTTTGAAGAAGGTTCAATTAAATGCTGCAATACTGGCTATACTGAAGCTTTCTTTGATTCCTCTAGTCTTCTGATTAATGGGAATACTTCCTCTCTTCCTACACGGAAATTTGAGATTAGCTGTTTTCAATATCAAATAAGGTGACAGTTCTTGTCACACTACATTGCTCTGACATTGGGAGTAGAAGGAAAAAGAAAAAGAAATTTTGCTGTTCATTAGATTTTTTTTCTTCCCCTCTAGTGTCTGTTCTATCAATATCACTGAGGGAAAACATCTGTTAACTGACCAGTTCTCCTTCCTTCTTTAGATCCTGCTTCCCTCTGGAATAGTCTTCATTTTGCTGCACTTGCATTTTAGATGCCCTTTATTCTCTCTCTCCTTTGGGTATGTTCAGTTTTTACCCTACACAGGCTTCTTTTTCAAATTAAGTCTAGAGAAATATGAGATAAGGAGCAGGGAAGTGTCTTCTTAGGGACTACAGCTATAATTTTTTTCTAGTCAGCTGAAGGATTTTTACTGGCATCTAGAGATTTCATGTGAAGCTACCACCAGCTAAACGCACACACCATACACAAGTTCTATACTTCTTGTGTGCAAGAACAGCTCACCCTGCCTCCTTTACCCAGGCACATATTTAAAGATTCTTTGTTCTATTTTTAACCCAAGTTAAAAAAAAAAAAAAAAACAGCAATAATCAAGGAATTTGAAAAAGATCAAACTGTAAGATTGTATTCTTTACATCCAAAATATAACAAAGGTATATATGTGAACAAGAACATTTGAAAACTGAAAACACCTGGGATGGAAGATCAAAAAAACCCAACCACTAACAATGATTTTCGTTCTTATGACAGATTTTAATTCTAACCTACAGCTGTATAAAGTCCTTCAGATGTTATTAAAAAGTAGTGCTTCCCAATCAAAAATATTAATAAATTGTATTAATTATATTTTGCCACCAGCATTGATAGCTATCCCAGTCAAATCTAAAAGCTCAGTCGTTTCTCTTCAAAGCTATAAGGCTCTTATATTGTGTAATCAATTTGATTTGCTTGTAGATAACTAAATTCCAGCAAGTGACAAAAACTAGACAAGATGCATGGATTTCAAATAGGTAAAACCTCAGATGTGTTCTTTAAGTGCTCAATATGTAAAAATCTCTCAGAACATCAGCAATGTTTTGCAGCTTGAAAATTAAGTTAAATATTAAGAGGAGGTCAAGGAGGATATATGTGTATAATTTCCTCCCTCTTTGCAAAAGGATTACACATCTATAAGTATGTCTAAGGCAACATCCATTAAATCACTAGGAATGGTGGCACTGATTTCTGTCCAAGTACCAGATCCAAAAACCACTGCAGTCCATAGCATTGACTTCAGGGGACTTGTATTAAACCCCAAATTAATAAAGGCTCTAAATTCCCATTTGGGTCATGGTGAAAAGTGAGTAAAGCGCCTTTACATCCACTGTAGGTGTGGAAGAATCAATTGCCTTAAAATGAAAATGCTACCTATCGCTCCAAACTCCTACTTCCAGCTCAGAAATTGAGGAAAACTTTCCAACTTCTAATATTCCAATTATTGGCAATGGGGCTTCAGTGTTCCATCAAAACGGAGAAATATCCGTTGCTTGTACTAACAAATGACTATGTTACTGTAAATAGATAAGCAGCCATACATACAAATAAAATGTAATTTCACTGATATAAGCAAGCTGCAAAATTGGTTCTTCATAGCCCAAAGGCACTTTGATCTTCTGTTTATTACTTAGACAATGAATTGCACATATACTGGTTGTGACTGAACATGAATTTCAAAAGTACTATTCCCAAATAAAGAACTAAAAATTCTTTTGAGACGGAAGTCCTGTGTCATCCTGAGCAAACATGTCTGTATCATCTTTGAAAGTTGGTTTTAATTCCAACTGAAGTAATGGGAGTCCTCCTAAGGTGTCAAGCGACATTAATTACTTACAGCTGCTGATGCAACAGGAAAAGAAAAATTGCTACATTGAGATTTTCCCCTCATCTAAGTTGAATGCCACATCAGCTGGGAGCTACAAATCCTATCTTATGTAAGTAGACCTAATCGGAAAAGAGGAAGATTTTCATGAATATGGGCCCTCCTCATTTGAAAAGATGGCAACTTTTGAGCGCTCTTATCTTTCTGCCCAAAGACGGTGAAATTGGACTGAAATTCACAGGACTGAAACTCAAAAAGGATTTATTCCCCTTTCCTAGCCACTGTCCCCTTTTATCTTGACTGATTCCATTAAGCCCCCAAAAGACAAAAAGACTTTCAGCAATTTTGTCAGAAATAAACAAGAGGAAATCCTACTGCTCATAGCTGGTTAAGAGGAAAACTATTTCCTAAGAATGGACTGTGCTAATCTGCCATCTTTCACTCAAGAGGAAGAGCCATGGTGCTCTTGGGGTCTTAAATAATGATTTGAAGGCGTCTTGAGGGTTCAAGATGGCATTTTTCTACTGTTTTATTTTTTCTCTATTGAAAAGCAAATGAGGTTGAGCCTCATGTCTCACAAATGTACATCGAGTCAGAAAAGAGAAAGTTGTGATGATCTCTAAGGCATTAAGAAAATTCAGTGATCACCAGTTTCTTCTTCCCTTGTCAACGGCCATCTGCAGATGCCCTTACTAAATCTAGAAGCCTTCCTAGACTTTCAGAATACATTAATCTTCAGTCACAAATACAGAGCATCTTTTCTGGCAAAAAAGATTTTTTTTGTTACTGATGTGAAAACACCATTAACTCATTTCAGAAGAGTGACTTTAAACATTGTGATATATTTCCACATACACTCCATTTTGTAATTGGAAGAAAGAAACCAGAAAAAAGTGATTATAAAAAACAGTATCTTTTGCTGGGGCTGGGGGGGGGGGGAGCATACATGGCTTAAGTAGGTGATCTGAGGCTTTGACCTTTTCAGTAACCTTACAAACATGTTTATCACATTCCACTGTTTCATCAAATATTTGTATTGGTTTGGGTTATGGCACCCTAACTTAAAGTGAGTATTATCTTGCTCCATAAGCATTTTGATCGATTTCAGTGGGAACTATTAGTAAAAGCAAACAGCACATAACATATATCAGAGTCTCCAAGAGTGTCCACATCTTAGAAAACAGTTTTTATAAAACGTGTGTTCTGTGGGAATATCTTCTCCACTGTTTATAAAAGTTCTAGTATATTCAAGCCCAGGCCATAATTCCTTTACATCTCAGTCTGTCTCATATCCTGTAAATGCAACTTTCTTTGCTTTTATTTAACTGCAGACACTGAAAATGAACAAGCAAAAATGCAGGCTCTACTTTTTACCTGTATCCTTTGTTTCTGGTGTATGCATCTGCCAGTTTACCTCAACTGGCTGAGCAATTATCTTTCAGCCCTTTTGACTAATATCCCCCTGTTTTTATGTGCTAGCAGCAGAAGTGCTGCACATGTCAATTATTTACATGCATCTCAAACCTTTTTGAGTCACAAATTACAGACCTTTCTTCTGTAAGAGAAAAATCTACTCTTCATCTCTGGGTGCAGGGCCTCTTTAAACATAAATTAAAACATGAAAATACTGTGCAGAGCTAAGTCAACTGCCTATCAGAAGCCTACTCTGTCAAGAGTTATCTCCATCAACTAAACTCAGAAAACGATCTCAAGCAAACGAGATGTTTTCCATGGAATCATGTTGATTCGTATTAATAACGTTGCTATCCTTTAATTTTTTAAGGATTGCATCTTTCATATATCTCTCAGCACAGATGTTAAGCTAACTGGTAAAGTTCCTTGGGCTGTCTAATTCCTTCCTAGGAGAATGAACCTTTTGAACTGTACAAAGCCTGAGAGCACTGACACATTTGAAGGCCCCTAATAAGTTACACAAATATCAGAATCATACTGTACATATCTTCCTCCTCAATATGTTATTAGGTTCACTTTTTCTTTTTGCCTATCCAAGCCATCTGTGTGTTGGAGAAATTAGTTCCAAATGTGTGTAATTTAAAATCCATCATTTTTCACAATGTGTGCAATCAGATTTAAATTATTTAAAAATTATCAGTGCAAGCTGCCTCACTTAATCCTTTGAGGGGAAAGAACATGGAGAAGGAAAAATGTATATCCAGGCAGTGGACTAAAATGGATTGAAGCCAAGGTATAAGAGACTATTAAGTAGCTTTTCACAAAACAAGGTGGCAAAACCCCAACTGCACCTCATTGCCAAGACCAAAGCACCCAGGTCACAGGGACAATGTAAATTAGCTCAGAAAG
This sequence comes from Apteryx rowi, assembly GCF_003343035.1. Taxonomy (NCBI): domain Eukaryota; kingdom Metazoa; phylum Chordata; class Aves; order Apterygiformes; family Apterygidae; genus Apteryx; species Apteryx rowi. Next base: position 89,605 of record NW_020447438.1, on the reverse strand, counting down.
AAGCCACTGTTCTTTGCAGTGTGGTTGTCAATTATTAATTTCTATTGCAAGTCACAACCCAAGGTTTTCACAGACAGCTCCCAACTGTGTACCCTTTCCTTCTACATGAGGGGAAAAAAAGAACAGGAAGAGCAGAAAAAGGGCCATGCTAGACTGTTTTTCTCCTCTTAGCAGCTATAAAACAAAATACAGCACGTTTCAGGGGCACAAGTAACAAGACTGATCCTTCCAGTCAGCATCACTGCAAACTGGGGTAACTCTTTAAGGCCAATGAATTTACACAGATACAGGAGAGTAGTGACAAGTTCCCATCTTCTTTTGCGACTGGAAAGGGACCAAAATTTCACAGATGGGTGGGGGGAGAGCAACTCTAATTTACTTGTCCATACCCAAAGGCACACAGATTTAAATCCAGTTATTTAAAAGACTGAATTAAACTAAGGTAAAAGCATGTATAAACTCAGCCAGAGTTTGCTGACTTAAAATACAAACTGAGAGGACAAAGATCCAAGAGTTAGAACAGTCAGAAACCAGGGACTCAGAAAACAGTGGTTATTTCCCTGAGTTTTCTGGATGCCTCATTTTGCCACCACTCTATTTTAACCCCTACAAGCAAGTATTTTGGAAGGGTTGTCATGAAGACAAAGCATTAGTGATTGTGGACACCCTCCCCCCCCCCCAAGACTTCAGGCAAGAACAACAGAAACATCAATACAGAGGTTAAACTGAACAGCATGCATGATGTTTGGCAATGATTTCTCTAAATCACACTTTCCAATGACTTAGAGTACAATTTTGAATACATACAATACCTCAGGTCTTGCTAACTGCACTTGTTTATAAACCTCACAGAATTTTAGCAGTGTTATTTCACAGCCAACTATCAAAATGAGTCTGTGCTACTTGTATAAGCACAAGATATCTATTCTAAGAAAAGGTAATGTTGTGCTGTACCCTTGGTCTTGAACTGTCCAAAGATGCAAGATGCACTCAATCTATAACACTGATCATGATAAAGGTTGGCTGTATATATTTCCAATTTTTTCCCTAAAATTATTTGTTCCAATATATTATTTTTCCATTCAAATAGCCATGGATATTACTATTTTTCCATTCAATATAATGACGAAAAGTAGCCTTTCATTATGCCTCAGGACATACACGTAACGCAATCAGATATTATCTTCATATTTTACCTACAGAGAAACAGATTCCAAGAAGTTAAAACAGCTACCTACCATCACATAACTGGGCTTGTTAACAAGAAGTCTAATTCCAACGCTAGGACAAGCTCTCCAGCACCTAATATAACTAATGTTTCAACCTTGCCAATCAGCATTTCACAACAGACTTTTATTACCTGGAATATTACAAAAAGTTACATACACTGAGATCTACAAACTGCAAATTTTTAAAATTTACTAGCAATAAAAATTATAATAAATGCAGCATAAGATACTCCATTGAAGGGAAGGCTTAACACAATTCTCCCCAAATGTCTCAGCAAGACCTGAAGAAACAGAGTACTCAGAAGTTTCAAATAGCAAACTATAAAAAGCAAAGGTGCTTCAGTAAGGAAAACTCACTTAAGAACTTAACAAGTCAGTATTTTAATAGCACATCACACTAGTTAATTAGGTTTTGAGATTTTAGCCTAACAGAATTAAATTTCAAGAACTTACTGAAGTGTATGCGTGCTGAATTAAAATAGGTTGAATTTCATTTGTACTGCTGAGTTAACTATATTACCTATAGTACCACATTTCTGTTTTGTGTTTTGACTTGACTTCAGACATACTCTAAAACTATTGTTTGAATACTCTGACTTGCAGATCACCATCAATACTCATGGAGCACACCAAAGGCTGGATGCAGGAACAGAGAGGATGGAGGAACTGTACAGCCACTCTGCTTTTACCACATTCAACAATCAGGAGAACATGTCACATACAAGGGTGTTAATGAGAAGATCACAGCCCCTTCCCTCTCCAGCACTTACTGTTCACTAAAGCACATTCCTGCCTTGCAATGTTCTAAGACATATTAAAAGTACTAATGATACATCTGATGCATTAGTGGCTGTCTCATGGTTGAGTTTAACTCTGTGAGTGGAAACAGCGAAGTTTAAATGAGGGAAGTTTGTTTTCACATACATGAACACGTCTAACACTAAGGCAGAATATTGGACAGCTGTTTAATTCCTTGCAACATTTCCTGCCCTACATTTCACCACTGTAGTTCAAACTTCTTCACACTCACTTACCTAAAAATTTGGTTTTAATAAGTTTTCTTATGTGAGAAAAAAAATATATATTTTCTCTGTAAGTTCCCTGCCTAGACTTCTCAGAAAGTAAACTTTACTGTCTCCTTTTTAAATAGACCCAAGTACAGGCAGAAAAAAAGATTCATTACATATATCAAACTCTTTGCTTCTGGCAAGAAGACTGGCCTGTGCTAATGAAAGATTCAGCTGAAGCTTTCCCTGTTTTATTAACATGGGTCCAGCTGTAGCCATAAGAATCCTGTTTAAAGCCCTAGCACAGACAGATGAGGTTCTCTCTCCTGTTTCTCACAGCAGCTTGCTTAGACTTGCAGTCAGGAAAGCATTTATGAAGATAAGAATAAGGAAGAAGACAGACCTCTGCTCTCCTCTTGGTTCAATTTTGAGCCCTACAGTCCAGCTTACACTGCTGAGGGCTGGTGCACAAGCTTTACCATTTCATGACTTATGCACCTATAGATCAACAGCAAGACAACAACCCTTAGCCTCATCTTAGAATACCATTAAAAAGTCTTTTAGTATATTCCCTCAAAGAAAGAATACATTTTAATGGATCTTAAATTCTCTCCACAATTTTWACATGTGGGAAAGCTCTACATCTGCACTGAACTATATATTAAATAATTCTGTATCCGATTGTTTTTACAACCTAGTCTGATTATATAAAACAAGATTTTGCTAATATGCACTCAGATAAATAGTTTTATTTCCTCAATGATTTTGATTTGTTCACAAAATTTGTAAATTCAAAAGAAGTTAAAAAAACAGGCTGGTAAAACTCACTGCACTGCTCCTATAATCACTTGGTCTCCCCTAAAGGCACTACAGCACAGACAAAAAGAATGTGTAGACTTCTGCATTATAAGAGCTCTTCTCATTTTCACTTATTCAGCAGAAATGGTTGGTAATGTCAGATTTTTCTAACTACTTAAAACCTCAGCTCTACACTAAGGATCATATTGTCTCTTAGTAAACTGTTACTTCGCACTGTCTGCAAAAGCTACTTTTAAGCAGGTTTGTGAAGCGCAACAAAATTCTAGTATTATACCTTCCCTGACAGACCTCGTTTTGGTGATTTTTTTAAGGTTGGAATCTAAATTAAATATTGGGTCAATCTTGTCATTTGTAAAGGACGCTGTACGTCTCCAGTCACACATACCATAGTAGTTTACACTGACCCAGGGATCTTGAACTTACTGCCCCATAGCTGGGGTGGGGGGAATAGAGCCACATAGAACAGCACTACTTTATCCCTTTTCTCCCCCATGAAAAGATACTGACCCCAAACCAACCAAATTCTTACATTTTTCATTGGCTGAAAAGAATCAGCTACCTTTGGCCCCTGACCAGAAGCAACTGCGCTGGGATGGCTGCCTCTGACCAACACAGGCTTCATACTGACAACACCATGGTATATTCCTACTTTTCTCAGACACAGACTGTTTTGCATATCTCACTACTCCACTCAGGTTTCTGCAGTATGGTAATATGACTATTTCTGCCACTTTTGAATTATAGCGGTAATAACAGCTGCCAATAGTGATCTTGGTTTAATCATTTCTGCCTGTCATCAGAAAAAAAAATTCCTTTCACATCATCATTTTTCTCCCCACCATCCTGCTTTTGCACTGAAGCTCTGCATAATTAAAAAGTCACCAGATTCTGTACTAGGCATTAAATAAAATGTATACTCTTTGCAATAAATGTAATTACAGCATTAGAATGCATTCAGTAAATGATCTTTTTTAAATTCTGAGAGTGGATTCAATTCACCTAACTTTAGTCATCTAAGAAACTATGCTGGTCATCCCTAAAAAGTGATTTATCCTGTCTACCTTAGACACCAATCGTAATTTCAGATAGTTAAAATTTGCTAACTAAACAGAGCAGCCAGGAAAGTAATAGTACCAAGATGATGGGAACACCAAACATTTTAAAGTCTTTTAGCAGTTTACTTCCAAGCATGTTGGATCATCGAACACAAAAAACTGAATTTCCCAACCTCCGCATTTGATAAAAATGAATTCCATTTCAGCACACACCTCAGCATTTAATTGTATCAACTGAATTTTATTTCTAAATGTTCTGATACAAAAGCACAAGCTTTTATATTAATTTCTTTCAAGTCTCAGGTAGATGACGGTAGGTAAGCACATGTACACTCAGAACCCACAAAGGCACACACAAAAATCAATAAATAACAGATAGGTTTGCTGCTAGATCTGTGCGCAACAGAGCGAAGGAGGTTCAGAGATGATTTCTTTTCATCTGTCATAGCCCTGTGCAAGGTCAGATTCTGTCTGGGAAGACAGTGGAGAATGCTTTGACTTTCATGACTGAAAAATTATGATCTTTGTGTTCTCTCTCACAATCTCAAAAATTACAGATTTGTAGCTATTATTGACTAAAGTAAGCAGCACAATTGCTACAGTCCAATCATTTGTACTCAAAGTTGCAAGACATCTGTACTGTGCAATCAATTTGAGATGCTTGTATATAATTAAATTCACAATTAGCAACAAAAATGCAGACACAATATCAATGTAATATCAATGTGTCCACTATTAAAAGCACTGCTATATACTAGTTACATTTCTGGGTTTCAGTATTTTACTGGCACAACAGTGCACATCTTCCTGTGCCTGAAAGCAGATGAATTCTAGCAACTTAGACACAAAGCAGACTAACCCTGACATTGCAACAGACTCAGAGGAGGTCTTCCAGGTGGTATAATCTATCTTTGTAAGACAACGTCCGAGGTAATTTTTCCTGGTTTTCTACAAAATCTAATGCTAAGCAGGAAAGGGTTTGGGGAGAACAAGCTTTCTTGAACTTGCAAGCATTTGTGATTTTGTTTTTCACGTTTTACACAGGATAAAACCAAACACTTCAGGAGAGGCAAAAGGAAACCCCAGAATAGTTGAAACTCCATTACAGAACGAATCCAGTGTTCCATATGCAAGAGACTGACTTTTAGCTCCCTTCTCTGGAAGGTTCAGACCATGAAGCTCATGTAAACTCCAGTATCACACACTAGGGCAATCAGTGAGAGACAGAGAAAGTATGCATCTATCCTCTTCCCCACTTTGAAGTTGTTTTACATCCCTCTATAACTAATATTCATTGGATCAAAGCAGTATTTTAGGGATCAGTTCTCTTGATCAATGGTTAGCGCCATTGGAGAAAATGGCACTTCAGGCTAGTGTCTGGAGAAAAATGAAGGTTCAAGCCCAATCAGGCAGAAAGAACTGCTCAGGAAAACATTTTGTGGGACTTCTGCTAGAGACACACACATAGGAGCTACTTCAGGCATTCTCTTCCCTCTCACTACCTTCTCTCAGCTCTCTGTCAGTAACTTCTCTATCCTGTTGGTGCAATCTCACAGGGGAGTTATAAAGTTCTGTGATAATTTTAGCTTTTTTGTTTGTTTGTTTGTTTGTTGGAAAGCAATTTTATGCTACCACACAACCTCTGGTAGCATCCTTACCTTAAACACCTCAGGTTGCTGTCAAATTTCAAATCAGTGTGATTAGTGTCTCAGAGATACTAAACTGGCACAGTGAAAATCCATTGTTGGGGTGATCAGCTGCAGCTGAAAGAGATCCAAATCAGTATCTCCAGTGGGGAAAAAAAGCAGGCAGGCTCCTGCTATGATGCATACCATCTGTCAGCAGCCAGTCCATACACATGTACCAGTCAGGCAAGCAAAATGCCCATTCAAGCCTCCCAACAGGCATGTGCACAGCTCTCCACTAGCCCACAGGCTTTTTGCCTCTTGCTCAGGCCTGATGTTACAGGACTTGGGACAGAGTCGGGATTTCTACCCAGAGACATGGGGAGAATGTAGATTACTGCAGCCTTCTGCCATCCAAGCTTCATTTCTTCTAATGGCTCACAGAACAATACACTTTAAATAGCATCAAATACCCTTCACTAGTACTGTCAATCCAGAAGCTTTAAAAAACAAAATGGGAGATACTGCAAGACTACCAATAGTATTGCAAGAGTTAGCAACACTTACAGCTACCACATCAGGGTTGCTCTTGGGAACAGAAATTCCAGTTGTAAACTTTAACACCCACAACCTCACAGTTTTCATTTCACAGTCAATGCAAGGAGTTTTCCTCTTGTTGAACTGACAGACACCAAGTCTTTTTGCATAGGCATGAGATACAGGCCCAGCTGCAGGCCTGGAGTGCTACAGAGGCAAAGACGTAGGAATCTTAAGTTCTGCTGTATGGTTTGGGTTTGTTTGATTATTATTATTTGGCTGGCAGTTTATTCAATGTTTGCAGGAYAGTTTTGAAAAGCCTGCTGTCATTACACTGTTCTGAAGTCCACAGCATCCCTTCCAAATGCTTTCAAGGAAGGCATCTGTCTAGGAGCTAGCGCTGTTGCTTTTCCAGCAGTTTTGCAGAAGGAGCTGGGCTGACTTCAAGATCTGTTTTACATAGGTGATATCAGGACATAAGTGAGGTCATATGGTAGTTTTCAAACAGGAAATAGATCTCAAAGTGATGCAGCTGACAGTGAAATCAGTGGGCCTAGGAGTTAGAGTATTCATGCAAAAATTAATCCAGCCTACAAATTGAGAAAAAACATACTCTAGATATAAAACAAACAGGAAAAACTTTAAGATTGCAGAAAACACAGTGACGAATAGTCATATTTCTTTTTCTAGTAAAGTGTAACTCTCCCCTGGAAAAGTAATAACATGAGATCAGTCTTATCCCATGTAATGAAGCTGGAAGAGAGAGAAAAACAGCAGGAAAATCAAAAAGTCCTAAAATCTGGAGCTTAGCAGCAAAAAACTATGAAAATATCTATGAAACTTCTCAACCAGAATTTCTTCTCAAACTTGGGTTTACAGAGTGGGTCAGGGGCTGGAGACAAATACAAGCAATAAAAATAAAATCATGGCAGCTGCATAACAGTATAAGAGGCCTGTGGGATTTTAAAATAATGCCGGGGCCTCTCATCTCAGTCCACTCCACAGAGCTAGATGAATTGCAAATGTGAAGACCAAAGAGTTTTTTCTTTTTCTTCAGTGGCTCACCACTCAGATTCTTTTTTTTATTCCTCCTTTACACAACCAGCCCCCAGTAAAAGCTAATAACCACTTTGCATTGCTATTAAGTCAGCAGATAAACCTGTGAGCAAATATTTAGAGCAGTGTGGGTAAGAAAAAGAGAAGAAATATCTATCCAAGAAATGTGGAAAATATGATTGAATTTACTAGATCCGTATTTCCAGTTCGTTATCCATTTTAGCCCAGAACAAACTTTTGTTGGAACCTAGAACACAGAACACAGACCCATTAATTAATTTTGCTTCTGACTCAGAGTTCTCCTCTCCTGACTTGCATCCCTTCCTCTGTCCTTGGTTTTACTCCAGATAACTCATCTATCTGCTTTGGCTGTCATTTTTATCAGCAGCCCTGGTTTACACTACCCACTGCAGGTAGCTTATGTAATTTATGTTTTTAATTTTTCTACAAAGCACTTAGCAATGGTGAGAGGCTCCATTTAAAATTACTTGCATAAATAAGCAGATATAATACCATTAGCATATAACATATTGTGCTTATCAAACTAGAAACACTCTAGGTTCAGAAAGTTCAGCGGCAGTGTGACCACCAATGCACCAGAGGAACATGTATTCATTGTCTAATAGATCTAACAGACCCTAAATTGTAGCATAACACAGTAATAATATTCTCACTATTTGCTAGGAGGAATTTAAGATTTTCATTTTCTTCTCATTGTATCAGTAGCTTTTCCTGGGCAACACACTTCCTTGTGCTAGACCCAAAAGTGACATACGGACATGACTGTCTACCACAATTCCCACTGACACCATTACCTGTGGGAATAATGTACAAGACAGGTGAGAATTATCTGCCCAGAAGTAAAATCCTTCTGAAAGTTGTTCTCTATGAAGTGATACCCAGAATTGTGGACCTTCCAGCCTCAGTTGCACAAGGCAATGCAAGCACAACCAAATAAGAACATGGTTCATTTTCCATAGAATGTATTTAAGCCTCCAGTTTAAACTCAAGAGCATTGACAGAAGAGCACATTTCAGGGCAGTGCTTGCCATCTTCACACATACCCACTTTCAGAGGCAGGATACTAGGCTAGCTGGGACCTCTGGCATGCCACACTGTACAGCCATTATTATGAGCTCTGCTCAGGCTGATTGTAGCAGTTTTGACCATCTCTAGTTGCCTACCCTGACATCTGCCAGAAGCTACCATCTTTGCCACAGCTGGCACAGAGCATATGTGCCTGCCCCCACTGCTTCAGTGCCAAACCCAACATCTTAACTGAAGGCTATTGTCCTCAGCAGTTCCAGCCTGCCTGCTCTGATTTCAAGGCTGAATCTCTGAAAAATCATGGAAGCAGGCAGCTGGAGAGAACAGCAGCACACAGCTAAAGCTGCTAGAGAGTGATATATATTCCAGCTCCCATAAAGCCCATCTTCAAATGCTTTTCTACATCAGAATGTCCGAAAGGCAAATCTGCTGACTTCTATTCACCAAATTGTATTTTGCTGGGGTTTCTTTTCTTGTTAGAAGAAAGCTCCAAACTGTATACAATGTAGACTTTCTCACCAGCGCAACTTCTTTCACTGAGGTTATAAAAACAAGTTCAAGAACATTTATATTTTGCTACAATTGAACCTTCCCACAAAGCTGCCATTCACAAATTTTAAATGACTTACAATATGCTTTTCACCTCAGTAATTATATTCTAAGTTATTAAGTTCACACATGCTCTCTTTTTCCAGCAACCCACATGTGCTTGAAATTACTTCTGAATATGCTTAAATTAAAGTCCTTGTTTTACACACTGTATATAATCAAACTTTTTATTAAACATTGCCAAGCAATCTGTCTCATTTAGAATGAGCTGCTAGAAGAGGTAAAGGTCCATTATGCTGTTAATTGCATACTATAACTCTGATTTCTTGAAAATTTATGCTGAATACAGTTTCCCCAAATGCCTAATTCTGTATTTACCTAATTCTACTGCCATGGCTACTACATTGGTCAGGTGTATGATGCCAGATCAATACAGCCATGACAGCAAAATTCTCCCATGTAGAATGAGGCATCAAAAAGAGTGTTTCATTTCCACCTGAGTTTGATAAGGGGAATTTCACTGTACAGGTATGAAACCCAATTCTACTAATGTAGAAATATAAGTACACCCTAAAGGCAGAGTGCTTCTGCTACAGAAATGGCTGTAGTGATTTGAGAGCTCAAATTCATTGCAAGTAAACCTCAATTAGACTTAAAAATGTAAGTCAAGCAAGTGACATTGAAAATGTTATGTGCCACCGTTTTTACATTACTTATAATGGAGGTCAAAAGAATTCTTTAGGCTGTGAAAAATGTATCTGAGGTGACTCCAAAACACATAAGCCACATACAAATTTTTTCAAGAAGACTGCCACCTCTCTTGTAAGGTTCTGAAGGTTTTTATGAAGGTTTTTGTACGCAAAAACCGCCATCAAAACATTTTAATTTTAAGATCCTAAACTCAAGAAATATTAACACTCTCTTTATGTATTAGCTAATTAACCAGACTTTACTTTGTATCACATACCTATGAAATAAAATTGTTTCTCATTTTTAAACTGCTTTAGATCCATCTTTGTTCCAGTTTGTAGTGACTTGCATCATCATATAGCAATGAAACTAGAGAGTGTGGAAAAGGATGAAAAAAATCATTTATCTCAAAAGGTACATAACTCCAAGTAAAGTATCATATTCATGTTGACAGCCCTTTTTATTTTATTCGCATTCAATCAGCCAAGCAGATCTCTTCGCAACACTCAGAATGAAGTAATTAGCACTAGTATATGTAAATTTATTGTGTCTAGCAGCAAACTGTCTGTCAGACTCTCTCTCCTCTAAGCCTTAAGACCTGTCCATAGGAACATCTTTAGCTGTCTGGCTTTTCAGCCTCTCACCAAGAACATACAGTTTAACTATAAACAGGGCTCCTTCCCAGCAAAGATTTTCAGTCAGTCCCTTCCCACTTTGGAAAGTCTGTGAGAGCTCTTAATTGCCAGGCGTGTCTTCCTCATGTACAGCAACACCTTTCACTTCCCTTCCCAGGGGACAACCACAACCAACAGCCCAGCCCCTCACTAGAAACACGAGAATGCACATGCATTCACCCTTATGTTAATACTTGCAGTTGCAGCTCTGACCTTCTCGGGCCACAATCAGAAAGAAGGTTAACTTTGCTCTTTTTTTTTAAGCAACAGGAAAAACACCAGAAGAAATCAAAAGGATCCCAATTTACACAAGAAAACAACATAAGCATTTTGATAAGTATAAACAGCCTTGAAACTTATCAGAACTATCTTTGAAATTACAATAGCTGTTCAGGGCCTGAGACTTCAGATTAAGAGAATTAAATTTCGAAAACTCAGTGAAGTGTATGCTTATTTAATTAAAAGCAGGCAGAATTTCACTTGTGCTTCATTGTTAAGAATACCACCTATAATATCACATTTTGGCACTGCAGCTAAACTCCAATTTATACTAAAAGCATACTTCATCAAGCTCATTTTGGAGTTCATTACAAATGCTAAACGCCAGTACTATTTGTTATAGCAATCCCATTCCATTTAGATGTTTAAACAGCTGAACGTGGTCAGACAAACTTGGAGAGGCATCTGACTGTTCTACGCTTTTTCAGATGAAGCCTTTCACATTTGACCTGTGCTGTGAACTAAATTGTATACCCTTGATTTAAATATCCAAAGACACAGCTCAGGGTGTTGAAAAACTACAGAACTTTCTTGCTTGCATAGTTGTTTCTAAAGTTTATTAGGTTATTTTATTTTCTTGTCATGAATGAAGCAGCATTACTGGAATATATCACAAGTTGCAAGAGGCAGGACTTTAGCAACTGATTTCTCACTGGCTAGGCAGAAATTTACCATTGTGCACCACCTTCTGACAGTGCATATGGCCCACACTGTGCCCTCTAAGACTGGTCCATGGTAAACCTTCCTCCCACTCAAAGGAGAAAGAGGGAGACCTGAAGAGAAGCAACGGCATTCTATTTCCTGGGATAGCCAAACAAGACAGATAGCTGGACACTGCTACTGGGAAATCAGAGGCCTCCCTGCTCTCTGAGCAGCTATGTCAGCCAAGATGGAGGGAGGAGATGCATTGCTTGCAAACTTGCGAAGTTTGTACTGCAGTCATAAAGAATAGCACAGAAATTATCCACTTGTAGCACACTACTTATATAGGAGGTACACCACAAAGCAGAGTTAGAAGGTCTGAGTTTTAATCCAGGCTCACTCGTGGCCTTGATACACTGTCTCGGCCATACCACTTCAGATGTCTATACAGTTTCTTGCTTCAGTTAGAAAGGCTGGTAATATCCAGTAGGCTAAAAGACAGGCTGCAATGAAAGTAACTGTAAGCCTATGCCTATGAGGTTGCAGATAAAAATCAAGTGATCAAAACCACCCTTAACTGTGTTTTGCAGGGGAGGAAACATTTCCTATATTATTAAAAAACATACGTTATAATGTATATATGATATAAATGGAGTCCATGTTAAGCATTTTGGCAAAATTAAAAATCATATATGTATGTAGTCTGCTGTTTAGTCCTTGGAGCGCTGGACAGGCACTTTCCAGTAAGCTTGTACAGGGAACTTTAGATTTGGAGCATACCAGTGTAGGACTAAGCAGTTTCTAGCACTGCAGGGTTAGCAGAGTGGCTTCTTATCTAACAAAACTTCTTGGATTCTAGTTTTCACCTTCCACAGGAAGAAAGATCTGTGTGAAATAAAACAAACTCACAGCTCTTATGAATTTTCCACAAGATTATAAGCATCTCTGGACAAGCTCTCACTGGCAGGCAGGTCTTGTTCTTCTGTTATTGCAAGGAACTTGCCATGGAAAGCAATTAAATTGGAGATTTAGCATAGGACATAGTTATGTATCCAGAAGATATGAAGGGTGAACAAGCCACAAGAGGGTCAGCCTTCTGAAATATGTCTTAATGGGGAACCACAGACAGGATTGTAGCACCAGAAGGGAATCAACAGGTCACTGAAATGATGAAATACTGGTCACTGTTTAAGCAGATAGCAAAATTCCTCCCCTGGAATTTGTATTCAGGGAATCAAGAGGAATAAAGTATTACATAGTGTTCTGTGGGGAAAAGGGGTTTGCTAACTACAGGTAGACAATTTTTTATTTTAGCAGGATAAAACTAACTAGGATTGCACCTCTCCTGCAGAGTGCCTCCTTGTTAGCATAGAAAACTTCAGTGTAACATTCCAGAGCTCAGTTTTAGCATTGTTCATCATCTTTGGCCTTTTGCTTTTTGTCTTCCCGCAAGACAACACTTTTCAAACATGGTTTATTCCCAAGTCAGGAAAAAAAGAACAGTCTGTGAACAGTGACAGATTTTCCAAACAAATAGATGATAGGTATCTCTAAAATCTCCTTTATTGCATGACAGGTATTGGGCAGAAAAAAATGTAATGAAACACTAAACACCTTTAAAAAGGTAAAGAAAGTCAAATGAAAAAAAGTGGTAAGAAAATGGCTGAGAAAAGCCTGGGTACTGAAAAGCTCTTTTGAACACTATTGACTGTGAACACAGGATTCATTACAAGCCCAGAAGTCTTCATAAAATACCAAAACATACACATCTTACTCCTCTAAACAGTCTCACCCATACAAAAGCTTGCAATAAATTCTAAAGTATTAACAACATGTTACGGAGCTGGCATTCAATAATAATAATGATGCAATTTTCTTATACCTTGACACATATCAAGTATACTAATAAAATCTAGCAATTTAGACCTGAAATCACTAGAGGTTATTAATCTGAATAGAAAGGAGACTGTTTTGTTCACAAAAATCTTGCTTCATTTATCTTTCATATTCCTGTATCTTAAGATGGCTCATACTGCTCCTTACAGGCACCCTTTATATTCAAGGGCACTATCTTTGCTTACAAGCTTCGTATCAGAAGTAGAAACTGTAAAACAGGTAAGAAACTTGAATCAATGACATAAGCAGACATAAAACCAAGAGTAAAGAAAGTTAGAAGCAACTCATCAATAATGCCAGCATATATTACAAAGGTCTGTATGGGTTTTGGCACTTTTTTGGTGTATATTTTCAAACTACCAATGAAAGCCAGTGCATTTAACTTCAAAGAACTAGATGCTCAAAGTGATCCAATTAATCAAACGATTTTCTCCCCTTCAAGTCAATGTGGTTTCCCACACAAAATCTATCTGTAAAAAAACCAGTCTTTTTTTTTTCTCCATTCACATCAATATCAACCAATTTATGGATCACATTATCACTGTCAGCCTAGCATGAAATTCCAGGAAAAAAAACAACCAGGAAAAAATCAACTTCCAACAAATTTACTACACTCTAGAAAAAAACCTAGAAAGATGCACTGCTTTCCACTGTGGAAGTCCATTGTGCCTGCAGGTTTTCTCTGTTTCTTTGATATGCCCTTTGGCATTTCCTTTCTTTACAATGCATGTCTTCTCCTAGCACCAAGGACACTTTGATCAAGTCACATCTCCATTTAAACAAATTTCTTATTCTGTCTCAGTATCATAACCCTGATTGCTATATTGCAAGACATACTATTTGGATTACACTATTCTATTCTGGCTACGCATTTCAGAAAGATAAAGGCCATCTCAAACAAGCTCAGAGACAGGTCAATAGGGTTTGGGTGGGGGAAGAAGAACCCACCTTAGAACAGGAGTCTAGAAGAACTTAGCTTGTTCAGCCTAACAAAACGAGAATGGGACAGAGGTCCTCTACGTGAATGCATCAGAAGGTGTTAATGGATTGCCACAAATGCCTTTAGGCAACAGGAAATTTTGGCACAGCACCAAAATGACAGTGGCTTATCATGAGCAAATCTAGGCTGGAAAAAAGGAGTTTTCAAGTTCTCCCAGTGGGGAAAATTGTTGAATAGCTTACCAATATGAAGAAGGAGCAAAGAAAACCAAGCAACTTCTAAAGTGAACTAGATCCACAGATAAGAAGTCCCCGGTGATAGCAGGAGATTAGACACAATGAGCCCGGAGGTTGTGTGCATTCCCATATCTTGAACCATAACAGTTGGGATGTGCATTGACCTGACTTTCCTGAAACCTGGCACTTTAAGACCCTTACAGATCACTGGGTCCTCACACACTCCTTTCATGCCTGCTTGGTCTAAAAATGCCAGTTTACACCACGTCATTAACCCTTGCCAATCACCACCCATTCTCTTGTACTCTCTGTTCTGCTTACTTCGTTTCTTTTGCTCAACACAGCTGCTGGAATACTCCCACTGGCTGTAGTTCCTCTGGTATCTAACACATCATTCAGACAGTTGTGGAGAAGCTGTGTAGCTGCCCTGCCTTTTACCACAGGAAGGTTCAAATTTTCACCAGGACTGCGGTGTTCTTCTAACAAGCCATTATATGTTGAATGAACACAGCTAGTTGGCATCTGTCTATGCCCAAATGGTTTGTCAGTCCTGAGTGATGAAAAAACACAACTGCTAACAGATATGGGATATGAACCTAGAATTTCAGCAAGACAGAAGGCTGCATAGGGCTGCTAACTAGAAAAAGTGGAGTTAGACCTGTGGCCTCTAAAAATAGGTACTGTAAATAACCTGCCCATTAGAAGAAGAAAGAACTAAAGGCATGTGATTGTTTGGCAAAGCAAATGTATTTGCTATCTCTGTAAGAGGACTGGATCAGCTATAGAGAGCCTGGAGCAATACATAAAAGCTAATGGCATTAATTGAGATGAGAAAAGGCTGGAGTTCTACTTATTGTAACAGGGACAGAAGATAATCTCACTTCTCAGACAACTGAAAGAAAAAAAACATAATGAAAACATGGAAATGCCGCAGTCACCTGCCCCCAAAGTTACCACTACCTGCAGATCATTTCTGCTTCTGGAGAAAAAAAAAAAAAAAAAAAAGATAACGTAAGTTCCTGAATATGTGGCTATATTCAGAAGGTTAGAAGTGCACGTGTAGTTTAGAAAAATATATACATTAAAAGCATAATTGATACACTGTGAACTAGCTAGCATCTGTAAGGAAGAAAAAAAAAATGAAGCAACACAAACAGCTATTGACCTAGGCAGACTTTATACTGAACTATTTCAGTGGAAACCAGTGCTTGAAGTGCAAGAAAATCAAGACAGGATCATGAAGTATATGAAACAAAACTAATAACAAAAAGCTGAGGAAATATAACAGTAAGCTGAGTCAGAATTTGCATGCTTTCAGACAAGGAAAAATATGCAATGCAAGTAACGGTTGGTTTAGGACTCAATCTGCAAATCAGAACTGCAGCAAGGCAGGGCTCAGGTAACAGATGTAAAGATTTGTGCAAAAAGCACTTTCTTTCAACAGAAGTGACTTGAGAAACTGGAGAGATTCATTGAGACAGATGCCACCAGGGAGGCCCTTGAGAATGCTGTAGCATCTCTTCAACTGCTTAATTATAACAACAGATGAAGTATTTAGATTTTTTTACAAGTGAAATGAGGAAGATTTAAAATGGAGCTCAATGTTGGGTTTTCTAATTTCACAGAAAGGTTATTAGAGACTACATTATAAGGTGCAGTTATAAGTAATTTTCATGCTTCTAAAAAACATGGATAGAATAGCCTTTCCTGGGCTTATGATGTTAAAGGTAACATAAGCTATAAATAGCATAGGTTAAACTTTTCTGTTATGAAGCCATTGGTCATGCACTAAGCAGAGGATCAGAGAATGAGATTCAGACAGAGGAATTAGACATGAGAAAAAATATTAGCAGAATTTTGGACAACACATCATTCAAAATGGTATTCAAGATTTTTTGACTCATTTAAAGCAAATGGAGCACCTCTGCAATGCTGTGTAACTTATGCTGAGAAACAGAAGTGCCCTGTCTTCAAAACAAAGTTGTCAAGCATGAGTGCACATAGGGGGTGGAAAAAAATATCATGTCTTCCAAAAGCCTTATTTAAAATACAAATGATCATCTAGGCTAGCAACGAAGATGTCAGATTCCCCAGGAGCTCAAAGAGGCATGAGAGCTGTTACAGTTCCAAACTGTTCGATTGGATTACACTACTGCTCACTGAACAGCTAAAGGAACAAGTGCTACCAAAAGAGTCTCAGAGCAGTGTTTCGCTATACTGCTTCTTAGGAAGAAACTGCAAATACAGAACAGGGAGAAGCAATAAAAAGCTCTCAAGATACACTCTGAAAGAGACAAGAAGTTAAAGACAAGTAAAAAAAATGGAATTTGCATATTAGGAAATTTCTCTGTTCTAACAATGTATTCTATTCTAATTGGAATATCTCATTCAACAGCTAAGATTCCCTCCAAAAGGCTTCCCAGAAGTCACAGAAGCCACCAGGACTCTGCCAAAAAAGCAGACTGAATATACAGCTAGGCTTTGTCCATCTAAAAATCATGAATAAACATGATGGCCTGATCTAAGTAAGCCTGTACCATTCCTCCATAATCTGAATGCTGCTTGGAGAGCAATGGCACAAGATAGTTTTTAAATTTATTCTCCATTGCTACTTTACCTCAGCCACACTCTAAAAGCAGACGCCTCAGGGTTTTTTTCTGAATGGAGAAGAAAAAAAAAAATTAAAGGTCACATTGACCCCTTCTCAGACATACATGCAAACAATCTTTCAAACCCCTTTACAAAACAAAATCAGGATTGTCCAGGGTTAGCCAAGAAGCATTTCACCCTAAGTGTTCATATACTAGTAATCTTGACCTCCAGATTTTAATTTATTTTACTGAAATATTTCTTTCAGTAAATGAAGAATTCAGGATTTGGCACTCTTTGCAACAAGGATTACTCAAAGAGCATCACCATGAATGTACAGATTTTATTTACAGCAATTGTTTCGTACAAACCACAAAGACCATAAAGCTATCAGAAGAGTGAAAGATAATATTAACAAATTCATTTCTAAAACTTCAGCTTATCAAGTTAGCAGTTAATGAATATAGCAAAATAGAGATGGAAGTCTAAGACCAAAGCTACAAAGTAAAAGAGCAATTTCACTGGTCCTGAAACTGCAAATATATCCCAGCAATAAAAAGCTTTCAGATAAACTCTTTGAATTGGTCTGCTAATTCAATCCAAAGTGACAGTACCTGTTAGGCTATCCACAAGCTTTTTCCTACCTTTCATAGGATTACAAAGACAGATCCACTAAAAGTAATGAGTTGATTCCTAGAAGCAATTGTTTGTAAAATAGAGTCCTTTGTCTTCATTTTACGTTCACTATCCATACTATTAGCGTTTTCCTTCTAATACTAAGAAGAAAAAAATAGGTTACCACAGTTGCATCAAAGGCTAGGTGATGCCAAGGAACAAGAAAGTATCTGTACTGAAGACACTGTTCTGTTGTTACTCAATGCACAACAGCGCATGGAGTCAGGATGTTGCTCAGGTGACAGCTCAATATGCGCACATTGGGATTGTTTCACTGCCTGCCATATACAGTCACCCCAGTGAGCGCTCTTTCCATTTGCTTGACTTTGCCGATCATGATATTTCAGACTTGCCCTGGCAGCTGTAGAGCTGGACCAGAAAAAGCAGCATTTGCAAACAGTGTTATAAAACCACGACGCAAAAGGGCCAAACCATTCTGGTTTTGAAAAAAGGTTTTCAAGCTGATAGGCACTATTAAGGAGGACACAATGTAGTGCTCAGATGTCACTCATCCATGCAGTCTCCAGTTAATGACCTTTACAAAGGACCAATCAATACTAAGCAGATACTCTATCTACTATTTCTTACTGTGCATGAAAGGTCAAGCAATTTTCATGTATTTATCAGTTCTAACATTACTGTTTTCAGACACAAAACCACTTAAACCTGAGAGTGCCACAAATAAAGAAAAAATTCTCATCTTGCATATCATATTTTAGAACACGTGATAATTTAAAAAAATGAGTTGGAACTGAAACTTATTTCACAAGCAAGGTACAATGCTCATAGAAGGAACGTAAAGCTTTACTTTGAGGTCATGAAATGATCGCTAAAAGTACACTGTAGATGAAATTATAAAAAGTATTTATAAGACTGCTTTCTTAGCAAAATCCAATACCACCTGATTGTATATTTTACTACAGAAGCAAATATTTTTAAAAATACTAAGCCATTTACATTAATTTTATGCTTGCTGTACCTTTTTTCTTTCATATGTGCAGGCCGCAGAGATTATTCTTCTTTTATAGTTTCTTTAGACAGCGTATTTTGAGAGGGGCCTTCATGGAAAGTATGTGTTTTGGTTCTATATTTAAACTTGATCCCATTTAGCTCAATGCCAAAATCCTTTTAGCTTCAGTGAGAAAATTCTATAATACACATATTGCAAGTCTTGGAGATGCTAAGAAATTTCTTAGTTGAAATTTCTTGATTTCTTTTTTATATTTGAATTCCCAAAGTATGCTTAAGTTTAATATTTCATGGTACCTTAAGTTCAAGGATGAATAATGGAATTCTATTAAATTCAACAATACTTTGTTTAAATGAAAAAGGCACCCTGATTTATATTTTAAAGCATCATAAACATAAAACAACAGTAAAATGGCAATCTGGCTCAGTGGTTAGAAGACTCTGCTGCAATATCTGATATTGCAAGTATAAGATCTACAAGGTCACTGTCTTAAAATATTCAGATAGCAAGTATTTTAAAATGCTTGCATATGGGAAAAAAGGTTATTTAATACTCACTCTAATGAATTTCTGCGTTGTATCATCTCTGCAGCATCGTAAGCAGATATTGCATTCATGTTCTTTAGCTGTGGAAGTGGAGCAATGGCATTTCCAAACATCCATAAGCAAAGGCATAGAGAGGATCTATAATCTTTTGATGCATACATTTAATACATTTAGGGAAGGTTTATTATAGTTCTTGCTTCCTCTTCTCAGTGACATTCATGATTAATATAGAGATACAGACAATGTTAAAAACCTCTCAACAGTTCGTAAAGAGAAGCATTGTTTTTAAGAATAAAATAGTTACTTTTACTCTTACTATACTTGGGTTGGTCAAGAGGTAAGCCATTATGATTACTGTGATTTTCTAAGTCATAGAAAACATCCATTGACTCAAATATTTAATTACTTATGTTATTTCGATGTAAATCTATGTTCTAAGAATGGTTTCTGTCCGTCAAGTAAATATCAAGGTGAAACCAAATCATGTAGCTTTCTATTGTGGAACAGTGTACACAGCCAGATTAGGAAAGTCTATCCTGACGCTTTTATAATCAATATCGACAAATTTATGCCAGAAATTAAGCTTTGTGTTTATTTTTCTTTAGTTGCTTGTGTCATCTCATCAGAAAAATCAAATTAAAAAAAAAAAAAGTTCAGAGTGTCATGGAGCCTTTCACTGAAAAAAGCAATACTTTTGGCTGTGGACAAGCTCCAAAAACAGAATTAAAAGCAAGCGAGTCTTTTCAAGATTTCTGAAACTACCTGCTGAATTATTCCTTCACTGAGGAAATCTAGGGCTGTGATGCAGGACAGAGCAGCCTGTTTCCCTGTCTTGTCATATTGCTTATTTTGATTAGTTGCAATGGCATGAAAGTATATATTTTTCAATATACTTTTATTGCCTTCTAGATAGCCAAATTACTGAGAGAATTTTTTGGACATTTTCTTCCTGAATTTTTATGACTATGCCTTTTTGGTGATAGTACTTTTTAAATTTTATTGGGGAATAGCAGCTGAATTTCTATCAGGCTAGTACTCAGCTGACAAATTCTATTAGGTGCAATACCAAGCATGTTTATTTGAAGGTAGAGTGTTTCAGGTTTAGTGTTTTGTGTGTTTTCTCTTTTTTTAATTTTTGTTTTAAGAAAAAAACAAAAGAAAACAAGCATTGGTACGCTCCTGGCTTCTCCCCTGCTGCTCTTACATCAGTCTCATGCTTTTTTAAACCAAGTTCCAAAATGAAACAAACTGAAGATGTCAGCTCTTCTAAAGAAATCTGTGTAAATTACACAGTGAAAGCCTATTTTCTTGCTCTATAACAATGGAGAACAGAGTACTACAGTAATTATTCCAGAAACAACTACAAAGAACACTTTCTTCCACGCCTTCATGAGAAGAAATGATTAAATGGGGAGCACTGAAATATCACTTAGAGTAAATGGAAACCAGAATTCTAACATTACATGTAAGCACACAGATATGCTCACAAGACCGTACAGGGCTGCATGTGGTTTTGTTCTAAGCCTCTGATTTTGAAAGAAAGCCATTTCTCACAGGTAGTCTCATTCATTTCATTTGGCCCTACATCAATAGGTTGCCAACCTGTACAGCATAAGACAGGACTGTGGAAGAGGCAAAGAAAAAGTATTTTTCAGAAAGTTAAAAACAAAAAAGCAGGTTTTTAGCCTGCAGCATCTTCCAGCTGGAGATTTTGAGTTTTTTTAACACCCGTATAAAAATGCAGCCAGAGAAAAGTCAGCGAAGAGACGTACAACAGATTTTCTTCATTACAACTCTGAACATTACAATGCTATAGTACCACTGCTATTCATCTGAATTCTGCGATGAGTTTTGGAAAAATCTCTGCTTTTAAGGATGATGATATAACAAAGAGGAATCTATGACATTTCTTTCTTTGGGCGAATAGCACCATTAAAAGCATGCCAATAAACTCTGGTCAAAGCATACATACTCTTCAATAAAGATACATTTTATAAAATAGCAAGAGCTACCTTAAAAAAATTAAAACCAATAACAAAATACTCAAGTTGCATATTTCCCCACTTGGTGCAAGACAATGTCAAAAAGTACACTTTAGGCATAACCTATCCTGAACTTTTGAGGGGATACTTTATTTGGAGATTCAGTTCACTTTCCTGTCCGTAGCCAGAAGCCCCAACACTCAATTGTACCTTTTATTTTTCTTTTTGCTCTTAAAAATGACACTAAACCTACTTTAACAGATATTTCATTACTCCCGCAGAAGTACCTGCTATAAAACAAAACACACATTCCCGCAAGCCTTTTACAAATTCCTGCAAACCATTAGGCCCTATTTAATACTTCAGTTGAATTTTAACCATGTCTTTGCACTTACTTCCATCTTACTATCTTGCCATACCATCTTAGTAATAATCATCACCATTTTTCCTTTGAGATTTCAACTTCTATATCTTAATTAAAGTTGTAGACTACTGTTACAGCACTAATTTAACTAGAGGAATTTGAGAACTGGAGCAACTGGGAGAAAAAGATTCAGCTGTCTCTAACTCTCTCCAACATTTAACTGTCCAAATACCTCATGTATTTTAAAAGCAAGGTGTTTTCTTTAGATGCAACAGGTGACACACAGAAAATTACATCACACCAAGTCATCAAAACAGCACAAGGCTAATCAAAATAAAAAATAGGAAGAGCATTATACAACATCTGAAAGAAAGATCATTCTACCTGTATCGGACATGCTCGATTGTGTCATATGTCAGCTTGCTGCTGATATTCTGACTATGAGGGTTGCCTAGGAGACAATAAAGATATAGAAGTTAATCATTAATCACACTTTTTCTATTAATTTTTTCTTTTATCAAAGTACTACACCAAGTCAGCCTGAAAAGATGACAAAGAAAGATTTAATGTATACTTCACAGCAATGCCCTGAAGCTCCTTAGAGCAGTTAGTCAAGAGAAGGGACATATAACAGAAGAAAACAATTATGACAGACCTTGAAACTTCATCTAGAGCTATTATTAATACTCAGGCAGTTCCCTTAAAAGGAAAATACAACTGTATATGACATTCCATTAACAAAACCTACAGATAGAATGCACATTAATATATTCACACATTCGCTAAGAAGCGTTTTAGAAAACAGCATATGAAAGCAATAGACATTCATGACTGGACACTGGGATTAACCCCCCCTCCTTTTTTTTCTCCTCAAATAAGTCTGAAATTCTAGGAGGTTGTGAAAATACAAATTTTATTGCAAAATTAGCAGGCACCTTGGCACGGCTCAGCACATACATGTATCAACAATTAATACAGTACCTAAGAAGGGCATAAATTAATCTGTACGAGGAAAAGATGACAACAATATCCACACAGGCACAGCACTCTTTTCTTTAAGTGCTTAAGAACATGCTAAACGTTTTGAAAGAGAAGAAAAATAATCCTATATTAATACATTTTTTTCAGTAAGATACAATATTAGCTATTCTCTTTTTAAATTTTCAAAATCATCCGCCTGAAAGTTCTCAAGTGAAGGTGTTAAAATGAATAATAAATTTAGAACTCAAATCCAAAATTTAATACCTAGACTCTTCATGTTTGATGTTGCATTTCTGTAATCCCCAATTCAAATATTCTCAATTTAGAAGCAAAGATCTCTCAAATTCCCTTCCCTCATTTACATATGCACATGCAACACCTAAATTGCAGTTCTTCAGGCCTGTGGATTATCACCAAGAAAATTTTAAAAAGCTGCAAGCCAAACTCCCCCTTCATTCACACCTGTGTTCCTTAAGCACTCTTTCTATACAATAGTTACTGCCCTTGGAGTAGCAGAGGTATAAGCGAAAGGAGAGACTGGCCTATACTAGGGATCTCGTTATCATTTTAGATGAAATCAGTATAAAACATACAATTTGCTCTCCCCTAGCATTATAGGTATTATGCAAATCTCCTTCAAACTGGCAGCACAACTATTTCCATTCATGAACATTCAATTAACTCACAAATTTATTTTTTTTCCATCACAGATGGTACTTATATATAAGGGTTGAGCCCAGTGTTATTTGAAATAACTAAGATCAGAGTACATACATTCGGCTTTACAAAGGCTGCAGTGACAGAACATTAATTRTTCTGGCAATGCACTTGAATAGGAAATCTTGAATGTAAT
Source organism: Apteryx rowi (assembly GCF_003343035.1). Classification (NCBI taxonomy): domain Eukaryota; kingdom Metazoa; phylum Chordata; class Aves; order Apterygiformes; family Apterygidae; genus Apteryx; species Apteryx rowi. The sequence continues at coordinate 66,365 of NW_020447438.1, read as the reverse complement.
CAAATCAACGTATCCTGTTAAAACAGCCATAATAGCAAAAAAACCTATCCCTATGAAGAACAACAACTAATTCATCGTGGGACTAAATCCATACTCGAAATCCTGTCCTTGGCAGCACTTGAGACAAGGGAACAGAAAATGACACAACGGTATATGAAATGAAAACTACACACAACTCTCAGGCAGCTCACCCAAGTAATAAGCACAAGCGTGCTGTTGTTTGTCCCAGAGTTTTAGTGAACATGGTTTTCTTCTTGTGTGCTGGTACCTAGTTCCAAATTGAGGAATCACATTGCTCACGGTCCCATGGAGCACAAGCAAGACAAAACTAGCAAAAAGGACTCATAGCCCCAGACTTCAACACACAGTAAGAAATTTTGATCAGTTCAGAGGGACTATTCACAGCACACACAAATACTACTTTGCAGTACCTTTCTTTTTTCCTCATGAATGAGGATGAATGACTCTTCTAAAGTAACCTATGTCTTACAATAAAAGTATTTCTTAAACTATGAATGCTGCTGTCTTTGTATAAAAGGGCAGTCAGCTTATGGCTCTCAAGTAGATAATAATGACCTAAAGAGATAGAAGATCTTAGAGGATCTGGGGGTGAAATAATATTAGGTGAAGCTGAAGTGTCCACATCCACAGTTGCAATAACTAAGTCTCCGTCCAGATACTGCCTAGTTCTGGAGATATCTCTGCTCCTGTTCTTAGGTTCAGATTGCTTCGGCATTATACATTCTTTTTTCTGAGTGAGCACCAAAGCCTAACAGTCAGAGGTATAGTACCTATTCCCTGCTGAAGAGCATCTGTAATCTTTGGGCTAAGCTTTCTTCTAAATAAAATGCTTATACTGGGCCAAAGCTGGGGCCACGAAGCCTAGTTTCATACATCTGACAACAGCCGCTGCATGCTTCTCCTGTTCTTGTACTCTTTGCCCAGTATCTTCTGCCAACTTCTGGCAATCTGCAGGTTGGGATCCTCCTTAGCCAGAGACTGCATCCACATTTTTGTGCTTAAAATCTCTCCCTAAACTCCCCTCAAAAAAATGCAAAGGCAACCACTGCTTGGGGGAGGGGGTCATAAAGGTAGCATTCACCTTTCAGTGATAACCTCATGATTAGGCTCCTTTACCCAACAGCAGAAGAGGGCAAGTTTCGCAGGACCAAGGAGGAAAGCAAACACCAGATGGTGACGGTACTCACATGGGGAGGAGCTCTGGATTGTGGTCCATGTATAAGAAACTGCTTTTGTATTTTGTGTGAAAAAAACTGACTGAACAAACCGTGCTCAGCTTATTTAGGGCGTATGTACAAATGGCAGGTGTAGGAAAAAGTCACAAACACTCAGGGAGAAGGTGTACTAGCACATAATCATCCTCAGCCAGGGCGCTGCCTCCGGACCAGAGCTGGCAGCAGCGTGAGGGCAGGCAGGGAAGCTCCTGTTTGTCTGTGCTCCTCCACATAGATCTGTCCTTGGCCACAAGAGAGCAAAGGTAAGGAGGAATTAAAGAGACTGTGACTCCTTTGTAAGGTCACTGGTCTTCTAACAATAGCAATATCAAAAACACCACAGAAGTACTCTTCCAACAACTCAGGAGGCCCAGCTTCAATCTATTTAGACGGAAACTTGAGAAGGATGCTAAGAAAGTTGTGTGGTGCTTACCATAAACATTGTCTCTGAGGTCATCAGTGAAAGCTTTAAGTAGACTCTCTGGGAAAAGTGCTGAGCCTGCATGGTCAAGGTAGGTAATCCCTAAAAGAAAAAGAAAATGATTAGATTCAATTTTTTAACATTGAATTCCTATCTCTCACGTGGACTGCATTTCCCAGAGCAAAGTACACCATACAAAAAGTCCCCTTCCCTGAACTTCCTAGGCGTGACATTTCTCTCTCTGGGTAAGAGGTCTGTATGGTTCTCAAAAACACTTTTCAAATACATTCCAATAATCAGGCAATATTCACAGAAACAATAATTTCCTCTCACCAGCAGGGAAAAAAAGTAGATATAACACAAGCCCAACATTTTGACCACATCTCATAATTTTTAATTAAAGGCAAAATATTTTAAGAGGTCCTTTCTTTCACATTTAGAGTATACATTTTTTTTGGAAGGGAGAAATCATTTTATCCTATCTGTACAACACTGAACAAGCTAGCACCTTGATCCACAGTTCCTTGCCATTCCTAAACAACACTTACTATGAACACTGCTATTATGACAGTCATTATTATTAATATTATTATTTGTTATGATTAAGCAACGTTGCCTCTTCACTGACAGAGGAAACGACTCTCTCGAGAACTGACAAGGCCTAAATAATGCTTGAAACCCAAAGACAGGACTAGTTTAAGTTTTAATGTATTTAAATATTTCATGCCACTCTGCTGCACTTAACATTAAATTCATTTTTAAAATCCCCTTTATATTATTAAGCTATTGCAAAACTTTCAAATAAAAGCTTATTGGAAACGAATGTTTCTTCATGTTTGGCCATTTTAGATTTCTTAATCTGTAGCAATTATTCTTCCATTTCTCCAGTGTGTCTCATGCCCCTTATTAGTTTTCTCATTTCACTTACCTTAAGTATTTCAACCTATTTAAAATTTTAATAATGATGAATATGATTAAGATTAGAATTTAATAAGTATTTTAAAGGCCTTCCCTTTCCACAGGGATTTAAAACTGAGTTAAGCTTTAAATGAGAAGCCTTGACACTTGGAAATACATATAATTATATATTATGTTGCGGTAGCAGTGATGTGATACAGAGCTAATGATAAAACCGATCTGGCCACCCATACCTTCTCTTATTTTCAAAAAAGGGAAGCACTCTCCTGCTTTAAGATTTCCCTATTTATAGTGTCTAGCAAAATTAGATTTTTAATAGTGATTTGAAGTTAATTAGGAAAAGTGTTTTGAGGCGCTTTGATGGGAGAGACAGAGAAAAAAAAACTAGTTAGATTTACATATAAATTTTTATTTAAGATTTTTACTTTATAATCTAAGAAGGTTTATCTCAAATCTGAAGCAGTAAACACAATCATACAGGCCTCAAAATGAAAATTTTTAACTTGTGCTAAGATACCTGTCTGTTTCACAGTCAGTCTACATGGAAAGTACCTGCACGCAAGCCTGATTTCAAAGAAGTGCTAATATTCCGTCATACAAAATCACTCTTACTGTAAGCAGAAGTACCCTCATGTCTATACACATTCGCTGTTACGAATATGCTACATACACTATAAAAAAGAAGTTGTGATAGAGAAAATGGGCAGAGAAGATATTTTTGTGCTGCAACTTGCAAGAAGAGAAAAGAAAGTAGTTCCATTTAAAAATCCCTCAGATGTTGCTACACAAAACATCYATCCTGCCCACTTAAAAATAATTCACAGTTTCAAAGAGGAGAGGTTAGCTTCACATTTAAAAAGAAAAAAGAAAAAAAAAAGAAACTAAAAAAGAAAAGGAGGTGTTTTAGATTGCGAAACAAATGCTGTGTCACTCCCAAAGCCAGTGGCTCCAGACAAAACCGGCAGGCACGGCACAGCATCCCGCCCAAGGGCAGGGCCGCAGGCTCACCGGAAACGCAGCCATCTTAGGACACGACGCGAGCTGGGGGGAACAGCCGCAGAATGGCTGCCACCACCAGGCTGCATGCGCCCGTCCTGAGGAGCCCCGTGGCCCCCTGCCCTCCACCAGGGCCTTCACGCACCGGGCCTCACAATTTCTGGATCCTTCGGGTCATAAGGAACCTGATGAGATCCAAAAGGTAACATAACCAGATAGCACACACAAGCCTCTGACGAGAGAAAGAACGCTTTCAGTCCACACTGAAACTTAGGTGAGACAATGTGAGCAAAAAAGTCTCTAGATGAAGTCCCACTAAGTGATTTTTCAAATTTGATTCACTAGGTTACTATATACAGAGTGTGATGTCCTGTTTCTATTAAATGAAGGGTTAAAAAAAAATTTTTTTTTAATGCCAAACCCCTCCTACTAGTATTTGAAATCTCACCCCTGCTACATTTTAAAAATGTGAGAGGATATTTGACTGAGAAAAAAAAAAATTATTAATTCTTAATTTTTTATCTTTAAGCTTCTGTTTAATTGAAAACAGAGAAAAGAATATAATATTTTACTGACTGAAAAAGGAAATAGGCTCTCATAACTTGAGACTGCACTGAAACAAGTATCTTTATTGCTTTTGCACTTTCACACAGTAGTTCTTTACTTGCCATCTTATTTCAATGAAAATGTGTATTTTTAGACAAAAAAGTTGTTGCACATGCATAATACCGGCAAACTAAAGAATGTAAATAATTTTTGTTGTGCTTTTCTCATAGTTTAATATATTTGCTATTTTAACTTAACACACTCATTAACCAAAGATATTTGGCAGTATACACAGAATTATATAGTTCCTTCCACTTCACTATGGTATTTAGTATATAGTGTGTCAGTACTATGAAATTAGGCTTATGGAAATCATACTTATGGAAAATAGCAGGAGAAAGAAAATAAAATTTAATATGACCAAAAGAAATTTAAAATACCGTTACCTATTAGGAACTCTTTTCTTTTACTTGGGGAAAATATAAAACTAACTTTTAGTTTAATACTATTATGTTTAGAATATGTAATCGACTTCACTGATCTAACAATATACCAAGTGTATTTGATAAAATAACATTTCAGAAGAAGGTTTTTTCATAAGACTATAAAAAGTCATTCAATGTGTAGACATTAGTTAAGGAAAGTTATTCAGCACAAGTTCATATGCTATAATACTCAGCTCTTAGTATTCTTACAAAAGAATTCAATGTATGTAATTCTTTGGAAACAAATCTGGACCAGTCTTTCCTGCTCAAAAAAACAAAACAAAAAAAGAAACAAAAAACAAGTTTTCTGTTCTCCTCATGTACTAGAATTCATGTCCCTGTTACCTTACTTGATTCTTTGTAAAACTTCAGGCACAGACATATACATTTAGCCTTGGAAATGACAGGGAAACATTCCGTTTAACTGAATATTCCTTTTAAATGAAAAAAATAGAATTTAATTTGGAGAATTTTAAAATTAGATTTTAAGACCAAGTACCAGCACTGGACTAGCTATACTCTGACCGCATACAAAACACACAAAACAAAAAACAAACAAACAAAAAACCCACCAAGCCCCCAAACAACCCAGATTAATCTTTTGGAGCCAAAATATTTGCTTTTGACAAAAGCACATTTTCCTAAAAAGTGTCTATACCTGACTCTGTAGAGACTGTGGATGACACTGTTTGATTAGCTGAGAATAGTATAAGGAGAGGTTCCCTCTTTATTAAATCTTAAACTCTTAATAATTCTTAAGCTCCTTGTACAGCTACCATCCAGAGGGCAGGCTAAAAGGGGAAGGAGAATGCAACACAAGCTACTCCCCACAGTGGCCTGCTATAATGTAGAGAAAAAGCTTTTTTTTGTTTGTTTTTCCTTACCCCACCAATAAATCCATGCCTGGTCATCTAGCTTGTATCTGCCTAAACTATTACCATTCTGATCTTAGGTGATCTGCTCTTTTAATCCCTGAAATCATTCCTGGTGCTATACATTTCTGAGCCTTGACTAACACTTTCCATAATAATCAGTTTACCTATGTTACATATGGCTGGCCTATTTCCACCTCCTTAACCTTTTCCAATCCTGTGATTCTACTGTAGTCACCAAAACAAACTGATCTGTTATGGCTCCACAAACATTTCTAACAGCCCAGGCAATTCAACATTCCTGCACTCTGATTATAGTGTGCCAGTTACAATGCTAAAGATTGCATAATAAAATATGAAATGTATAGTTACAAGGCAATAATTGTACAGAATCATGGATTTTGATTGGTTGATATAATTACAATTTCAGTGTGATTATATACTCAATATTACTTGGAAAGTAGATATAGCCAATGCCCTGGGGAGACAATATATATCATAAGTACAGTAACAGTAACAACAACCATTATGAAACATTATATGAAAACAAGTTGAAGGCAAAATAAAGTATTATCTGCCAAAAGATAAATATGAGAAATTTTTGTACACCAGAGCTAAAAACATGACAAAATTGGAACACTCTAGGACCAAAAATTGATAAAATAGGAAGGAAAGGGCTCTGACAGAGGTTTGAGGCAAACGTGACACCATTTGGACACAGTGAACTCTTAACAGGGAGTATCATATCATGTACCTCAGCTTCTTTTAGTCATCTAAGTCAGGGACTCTTTAGGGCAGCTCCCTCTTTCCGTTGACTACATAGGAACGTGGACTCCCCTGAGTTGCTCCTAAACTAAATGTCACTAAATGTCAAAAGTAGCTTAAAGTGTGTAGTACATATAACCTTTCTAAAAGCACCTGAAATCTCACAATGATACAGTGCATGATATACCCACACAAGAGTCCAGTTCTGCAGAACCACTTACGAAATTGATTAAAGGCAAAAAAAAAACAAAAAAAACCCCACAACCCTACTAATACAGCTTGAGATTTGCTTTAACTAGGTACTTTCTGGATTAAGCTTTCATTGAATACTGTAAATCATTTGTTATCTGTACTCTCAGTTCCTTTTTGGTATTGATTTAGACAAAACTATCAAAAGCAGAATCTGTGCTCCGAATAACAGCAACATGCCTTTCACCTAAATACCTGCTGCCTTGCTAGACAAAGTAATGTTTCGTTCCCCTGCCTAGGGCCAAGAGCTCTTCAAAAGACCACAAAAGCATAGTGTTTGATGGACAAGGCCGTAGACTGCCAAACGCCTGAGTAGTTATCATGCAGTTAAAGGCGATGCTGTTCCTCAGCATGATCTGACTCAATTGCTACAGGCCCGGTCAAGTAACTCAGCAGTCAGCTTGCTGCCATGGGGCTGGTTCTACTTTCCACTGGAAGTCCACTGAGTTTGTCAATTCCAGAGATCACAGTTTGACCTGACTGCCAAATGCTGATCGAGGCTAGACTGCAAGTAACCTGGATAATGGTATCAATATTTAAAGGACTGCTAACAAGTCACCCAGTTCTGTGGGAACCTGGTGTTTAATTAATGTATTTTAGTGTCTGACTTGACAGATTGATTACAAAAGGCACAAAACAAAATCTGCAATTACATTTATCCATAATAACTTCCCATTATTTTTCTCCACTTCCTGTTGGCTTGCATTATTTGTACACACTGCATTATTATCTATAGCAAAGCATTCCAAATATTAAAACAGTCTACAGTCAATATCATACACCATCTTCATTTGCTGTATTCCTCAGCAGGGGCCATACAGACTCCACAAAAACTATTTAGGTGGCTAAGGCCTTATTTCAGTAAGCACCAACTCTATTTATGTACACAATAGTTAAGAATATTCTGCTACTTTCAGCTTACAGTTTACAGCTTGCTGGGATTGAGGTCTATGCAAGCACTAAATAAAGCAAGGATTTCACCTTTAATAAAAAGTCACATCCAACCCTACAAACTGTATCTTTCACAGCTAAAGAAAATACTACATGCCATCAAATTTCATCATTTGCCAACTTCTGCACTAAATGAAAACACAGTAAATGGATCAGTCAGCACCCACCTTTGTCCATTTGGCCTACGTGCAATGCACAGCTTTTTTCAGTGTTCACTTTGTGCCCACTAGGATCTGATTAAGTATCGACTGCAGTCAGTGACAGTATTTCCACAGACACCTTTAATGGGTTCTGTTTCAGATTCTAGTTGAAGCTTTAATGTAGGCATGTATCAGAGGTACCTCAGCCCTGTGGGAATAACAGACTGCAGCCTATTATCTCATAAATCTTTGGATGAAATATAAATCACAAGTGCTTCACGTTTATGCAAGTCTTCAAAGAACTGTACCTCATCCAAACCAAAACTAGTTTTCACACCTTCCACAGTGAAGATACTGCCATCTTTTAGTCTCATTTTTTTGTCTCTTCCTTCTGTAATTGATCAAATGAAAGAACAGTTGAAAAAGTACATATTTCCCATTCTTCTTTTACTTGAAAATGCTTTTGTTAGCATTGCTAAAATTTTTGCAGAAACATTTACCTTTACGTAGGAAAGAAGCATTCAGAACTTCCACTGGAGATGAAAACATGATGGTAAAAAGTAATGTTTAAGGAATCTTAATAATAATCATTTATAATAATGGTCATTAGTGAAACATATTCTCCTGCTTTGCTTTTCTTCCCATTAGTGCTATAAAACATCCACAGGTTTACAACAACATGTCAAGGTAACGTTTGAAAGTGACTTTTCTAGTCAGTTCTCCTTCTTGCTCTGTGACCTAAATCAATTGGATCCATACAAAACCGAGGACAAATCAGTGGCTCCAAATACTCCCATCAAAATACATCAAATGAAATATGTAGTGACATATCGAAGCCCTTTTAGATTATTTTGGTGKTTTCTAAAAACACTAGGAAAAGGTAAACTAAGTTCAAAGCAACAGAAAAACAAAGAGCAACCCTTTTCCTCTCCTCAATTCATCTCCTAACACAGAAATACCCTACCTAATACACTATAGGGGTCTGCAAGCCAGAACCTTGGGTTGAACAAGCAACTATGGCAAATTAAGCTCCTGAAAAAGAACCAGTTCAAGCAAACAGTGAGTGACAGACAGCAAAAATCAGTTTATTAGTCATCATGACTTCATGACTGTTCAGGGCCTACAGAACTATTTCCCAGCAGTCATTTCTTCTTGGTGACACGAAAATTTTCGTAATGCATTCCTTGACAAATGCAACAGTACCTCCCTCTGATGGCTTTTTCCAGCAAAGAGAAGAGGCTGCTACTGCAAACCAGTAATAAAATTATTCTCCTGTGGAAGCTCTTTAAGCGCAGTTTTCCACAGACAATTACAGCACTTGTGCAAAGGGTTGACTTACTTATACTAACCACCGAATAGTCTGTTACCAGGAACAAATAGCAAAGATCAAGTTCAGGACTATAAGCATAAGGCAAACAAGTTTCTCTTAAGCATCAGTTAGGACTGTCTTTGAGACAAACACACAAAACTAAATAACCATGTTACCAAGGGGAACCATATCTAAATTCAAAAACTATGAAATGAAGAAAGTGAGGACCATCAGCCAGAATGCCATTCTCATAAGACAAGAGGTCTGGAAGGATTGTCCTAGCCCACAACGGACAGTCCTTTGCTACAACTGGTAACCACAGTCATCAACCAAGCTAATTCCACCTAAAAAATAGGTAGGTTATTAGTCCACCTTGCTCAAGCCAGAAAGCTGCTTCAGAACCTCATCCTCCTAACAGTAAGAAACTGTGTCTAATCTCCAGACTATGCTTCCTCATTGTCAATGTATTCCCAGATCTCCCATGTCAACATCTTTTTGCTTCAATAGCTATTTTCACCCACTGCATTTCAATAGCTGTTTCCCCCTTGATAAGCCAGTAACACCTCTCCACCCATTCTGGGTGAACAAGCCATCRTCTTATTTCTAATGCATGAGAAACCCGACAATCCATTCCAGTTCTAGTGGCACCTCTTCCAGCTGGAAGCACCTTCTTTGGGAGGATGGGGCACATGGGTGGCCCAGAACTATATACAGTATTCCAGAAAAAGATCTCAGAATTCTGGATAGTCAGAGTAATTCTTCCCAAACTTTACTGGAAAAACCTCTCATCACGCTAATACACCCATTTCTTGGCTTACACTCCAGCTTACACTCTTAATTGTTACTTTTTACTTGGCTTACTCTCCTAATTGCTAGAGTAGTCAGAAAAAAACAGCATTATTAAAGCAGGGAGGGGGTCATGCTTGAAAAGACCATGTATAATGTCCAGCCAAGATCTCCCACATCAGCTTTTCACCTGTAACCAGTCACCATTTTAAACTGGGACAGCAAGCAGGAGACTGCAACAATTTTTCATCGTTTACTTTCTACAGGGAAAAAATACAAGTATAGGGTTTTCTGTCTTGCTTCTGAGTGACCACTTACATTTAATATAATATATACTGGGAATTTCATTTAAAAAATACATAGACCTACTGATATTTTATTTGGGAGATCAGAAATATATACAATATACACTAGAAAAGCTTGTACATAGTTTATGTATTGGGTTAATCCAAAATTTTTCCATTGTAAAATCCTTTGGCACTGATTTTCCATAGAGTAAGCCAGTTTAACTTCTACTTAATAGTAATTTGATCCAAGTTGCTATCTCAAGTGAAGCTTCTTCCCTTATTCAAATGTAAATGAACCAATCTGAACAATAAGATTATGCTCGATTACTTTACTGAAATTCACAGGCTGCATTAGGTATACAGGCCTCAGTAATACAGTTCATGAAATATACCCTTTTTTTATTTGGGGATTTTTTTTTTTAAAAGAATTATTTTCCAAAATCTTGCACCACTGACCAGTTTTCTAATAACTCCACAAGCAGTGTAGTATTTCAGTACAAAAAGCATCACTAATTGGAAAACAACATTTTTCCCACTTAAAATAAAGATCTGATAGACACAAATAGGCTTTCTGTCAATAATTTAATAGGAAGGCAACTGTACATCGGTATGGGCATTTTGTTAATACTTTTATATTTGGCCTAAACTACTTTCTATAGCTTATTTCCCATTAATTAGGTATGTTTCCAAGCAGAGACTCAAATTCTTCAACAATCATTCCCAGAAATGTGCTAGGAATGAAAAAAGTACATTTATTGAAAAAATATGTTGCAGTAAAACAGTTTTTAATATTGAAATAAAATGGCTGTAGAGATTTGTTAACTAGTTCTGACAAAAGTAGCAAAATACCAACTTCCTAGTAACTAGGCCCAAACACAGCAGTATGTAACAGAAGTCCTACCTAACACGGGCCTGCTTTGAATATGCATAGTGGTGTACAGCTTCTATACCTTCTGTTTTCTAATTTCATTGAAGGCCAGCACATTATAACTTACTAAAGAAAAGTAAAAATCATGTAAATTGTTGACACAACCACATACTTTATGACTCTCTATTTAAATGATTATTACCACGTGACACAGCATTTAGAGGTTTGGTCATTACTTCAAATCTAACTTGGACAGGAAAGATCCATTACTGTCATACAGCTATTTAGAAGAATGATTTTGTGGCTCTTCTAAAGACATGACCTTTCACTGGATACAGACATTATCATTTCTTGTACTGCCACTGTCCAAAAGAGCAAAAGATGTGAGTAAAAATAAGCTCTCTCAAGCAAGGGTAGGGGAATATGCAGGGGCTGTCAGGAATGGCCTGAATGTAAGTGTGCTGTTTATTTCTCAAACCGCACCTCCTGAAGCTTGCAATTTATTGGCAGGATCAGATTCTTTATTGCTCTCTGACCTGCTAAGGGCTGCAATGGAACGGAAAATCTTTTCCAAAGTCCAGTGACCAAAAAGGGATCCAACTGATGTCTGTTTGTGTTTCCAAGTGTATCACAATGAATAACCAAATCAGAACTTTGCCTTGAGGTCAGAGAGACCTTCCCTCTGAAGAACACAAGCAGACTCCATACAAATATGAGACAATTTGCCAGGGTCTATTTCAGAGCCTTTGAGGTAATTACGTGGCTCTGCTGGAGTCTGTGCAAATTAAACCGTTAACAAACATGCTAAAATCAGCACTTCCTAAACATACTGCACTGATTACCTTTTTTGGTTCCAGGCCAAGTCAAAAAGCTGGGTTATGATCTGCATAGAAGCTTAAAAGAACTTTGAACAAAGAGAGATCTTTCTTATTTGAATGAAAAGCTGAGCTGCTCATATTGCCATCCTCTCTTATGGCATCTACAGGATACCGTCAGTCTCTGGAACTTGCATGCACTCTCTAGAAGCTCAGATATCAATTAAAGTTGTTCTGGGTTTAATGCAAGATCAACACTTTCAATAATCCACTGACAAAAAGAAGTAGGATACGCAGAACAGCGAGCCAGAATCTCGAATTGCATAAATCAGCCTACTGGTGTTACATCAAATGAGGAACTGCTCCAGAATTGTACATACATCATCCAGGTGATTGGGCGTTGCCTCCAAGCATATATTACATACATTTGTTTACAAACATGTACAGATACACTGAATGATGTAGGGCATGGATATACAGAGAGATGTGTATAAGTACTCCTTCTTGCAGCAGAATATAAGGAAATGCACATGTGAGTCTGGAAACCATCTTCCCTTACAGCACCTTTTCTATCCTGTCTTCTCTAACTGTACATTCTCTGAATTTTTTGGTCCCATTATAACCTAGCAGTCATCACACCTGCTTTCTGTATCACTTGCTTGGGTGTAAATTAAGAGAAACCATGTTGAAATCAATACAGCATTACCAGTTTATTTCTTGTATAACAGAAATCTAAATACCATAATTGGCTGCTTACATCACGGACTGCATGGACACATAAAACTTAGGACACTAGAGTCTTATTTATTTTAATGTACCATTTAACTTCTATAAGTTGACATGCTACCAAAATACTATTCAGCATCATGGCACCRTACGCTGTGATTGGGGTAGCATTAAACTGGGAAGTGTCTTTTCCTGTCTGCTTTATTTTCAAAGCAAATGGTAGGCTGATTCAAAAATTCTGTTGAAGTTGATGGGATTTTTTTTTATACCATTCAAAAAGTAAACAAAAGACAACTAATACCAGGTACCAGGGTACACACCAGGCGCATTAATACAAGACACTTTTACCACATTTTCTAAATAAGTCTTTAGAAAGATTTAAAGAAGAAATGAAGAATAGAGATTTATTCCTTCAGCCTCTCCAAATGAAAAAGCTTCTACTTCATGTTCTTGTTTCTACACTGAAATCAGCATCTGCAGGATAGCATCAATATTAGAAAAAACAATACTAACTCCTGCTAACAGAACAAAAGTTTTTTGTCATGGCCTTTTTCTTTAAAGAAAGAAAAAGCCACTTCACCTGGAAAAAAAAAAACACTCAAAAGTTAAGACAGACAATAATTTAAAAGCAAAACAAAGGCATCTAAAATCTCTGCATTAACCATAATTACTGGTGGATACTACAGGTGGATAGGAGGAACCTAACCGTCCTAACTCAAATAACTTTTTGTATCCAATAGAGAATTTCAGAGCACAGAAATGAATTCTGATGCCATTTATTTCAGTGCAAGTCCATTCAGTCAACTACTCTTTTCCTTTGCAACTTTACTTTGTTTATTGAGATGCTTTAGATTTAAATAAAAACAGAATTTGTGGTACCTGGGGAGTCAATCTGGATTTATGCTAGTACTCAATAAAAAAACAGAAGTATCTGAGTATCAGGAGCACAATAACAGACTGACACTACTGATATAATACATAGAATTTCATTTCTGATAACAGTCTTCTGGTGGATACTTTTGCCTACACAAATGAGTTTCTCAATTGCTTCTCTCTTCTTACAGATCCAACATTAAAGCAATTACAATATATCCCAATCTTATAAACATATACCTAATATTTGCTATACTTGACTAAATCATACATCTGGTATAATTCCTCTCAGTTAAAGGGTTTCTTTCAATACTAATGACATTAGAAATGAAAGAGAATTATACTTTCACCATAAATTATTCAAGCAGCTAGAGTAAATATAAATGGCCTCATTAACACTATACTAGCATGAAAAAACAAATTTTCTACAGTTTCCCTGACCTCTTAACTTTGAGCTTAAAATTGTAGCTCTACCACAAAATCAGCTATTGCTTTTTGCTTCAAGGCAGCTGGGAAAACATTATGCACTTAAAAATCAAGGTCTTCACCCATAAAATGTATAGTCTTGCCATATTTGAATGAATGACAAGATCAGACACAGCATTCGTGCAACATATCTTACTCAGTTTATGACACAAGCTTCTTGAGAAGAGTACCTAGATAAAAACCACACTGAGCATACTCTGCTTCCCAAATTGTTGGATCCTGAATCTGGCTATCCATTTCATATGTGGAACTTCCATCACTATCACATGCACTATCACTAGCACTATAACGAAGTGCTGGAGTTGCAGACAATTCCCAGTCTGCAGTATGCTAAAGCCTGGTCATTCGTTATAGGACCCTTCTACTGATGTTGTACAAAATGACAGAGATTGCTAAACACACGTATTCCTTACATGGGAAAAACATGCCAGATGGCAAATAAAGAGTTATGAAAGTTAAGAAATTCAGAAATTAATTCTGTAACATGAAGCAAGGATCAAGAGGAATTTTAAGCAAGTTGAACATTATTCATGACAATGAATGATTAAATTAATAAGGAATGGTATTATCATAAATGGAAGAGTAATAGTAATTTGCTAATATCTCTGAGCTAATTTCTGTATGGCTAATTTTCAAATACTTCCTCAGACTCGCTAGTGTAAGAACTATAACTAGAAGTAACATGACAGAATAATATTGAGTTTCAGTAATGAGCTGTTATCCTGGAAACTTCTACTTTTGGTTGAATTTGTGCTTTCAGTCATCATATTGCCATATCCCCCAAAGCAAGTATGTTTAAGGCAACAATAGTACCTACTTGGTTCTTATCACTTGCATTTTAAAGCTGCTTATTTGTCATTAAGATAAAACTCATTTGTAATTCCTGTTCATTTTAGCAGAAGTGTCTGACTTTTTTCAACAAAAGTATCAGACAGAAGATGTTTAGATGATTTTTTTACATATTAAAAACACCTTCTAAAGTGGTTAGTAGGGGTTCCCAACAGAGTACAGAAAGGCCAAGGTATGGGTTAGGATTTTGGAAAATGTAAAGAGAAAGATTAAACCCTAAGCAAAGAAAGAACAAAATTAAAGTCTTTAAATAACAGCAAACATTTTCAAGTGAGCAGTATTTTAGGGAGCCCTCATTTCTGTGTCCTTAGTTAGTTACCTCAAGGAGGACCTGATTTTCAAAGAGTGCTGAGACCACATCCTTTGTAAATCAGGTTCACTAAGATGTCTCAAGTTGCCCCACTTCCTTTTAAAATAGAGTACTCAGAATTCAAACATTTAAGGGGGTATGTGTGAAATCTCAGTCAAAATAGTCTGACATAATGCAGATCTAAATAGTGTTTTGTTTTGTTTTTTTCTTTTGGACAGCAGATCTGCTAATAATAAAGAATACATCTGAGTGTATACAGCAATTGTTTCTAAAAGTTTCATTCCGAATCTGTTTTGTTCCCCAAACTACCCTTCACATCTGTACAACAACAACCTGAAAGGAATTATTCCTATTGTGAGATGTAGGTGTCACCACAATGCAATAAATAGCTCTCCAATAGTCAACCTAGAAAGAATCCAGGTAATTAGCTATATAGAACATCATACAGTTTCCAGAAAAGTTGTTAGCTAGCTCTTTTTGAGGAACTTTGTTTCTAGATGGATAGAGAAACTCCTTCAATATTTTGAATAAGTATATCGCTTCATCTCTGTGGGCACTCAGCTTATCAACCACTGTGCTCATTCGAGATAAAAAGATCCTTGTGGGATCAGTCATTGCACAGTGTACATGGATTTTCCTTCCACAAGAGCAGACTTTGGGCTCCCCTTCTCTAACATCTGCTGATCTTTTTACAGGAAAGGCATTAAGTGTAAACTTTCCCCATGCCCATCCCATCCTCCTTCTCCTTCCTTCCTCCCCCAACCTGAAACAGTTTAACTTCTTTCTGTTAAGAAAGATGACTGTTAGGCACTTAAAGTTCTTACCATTAGAGCCTGCCTGCACCTCATGATTAACCTATTAACAGTGCTTGCAACAATCCTACTCCACTTTGAAAGTACCAAATTGAATGAACAGCACATTACATTGTACTAGTGCTGCAGGGGGCCTTCAAGAAAACAGAATTCCCCACACGTGAAACAGACACACGTTCCACAAGCACGGACCCTTCCTACTTGGCAGAGAAGACACCTCTGCATCTTCAGAGGTTTTAACTTATGTTTGATGTTCTGAAAATTCAGTTACATTATTTCTCCATATGAAAGAAAACATGGACATTATAAATCAGTGTTGTCTTGCTAGTCCATGGCACAACCTTATCCTTCCAAAAACAGAAGCACTTCTCTAAGCAGCCCTGCAAGGAGCCACCTCCATTTTCCAGAATATTTTTCCACGACTGTTGGATGCTGCATTCCTCTTTGCTGGTATCACCACCTTGGTTCACCTGTTTTCAAAAGCTTGATACCTCTTGGGAAAAAGTTGTGGCTTCAACTGCTCTGGCTTTAGTGGTAGGAAGGATACCTTTAGCACTGGCATATGAATTCACTAAGGAAGCAAATATTTCCATTTTTCTCAGATGTCAACTCCAAGCCTACTCCCTGGCTTTTTAGCAAGGAAACAAGTATCTGCCCCAAATATAACACAGACATGTACACGGTTCTATTTATTCCAGCGTACCTCACAAGGGTAATATGCACAGTGACATTAAGTTTATGAAGTTTCCCTGGAAGAAAACCTTGGAAAAGAATCATCATACAAAAAGCAGCAACAAATTTTCCCAATATTGTCTTACAGAGCTTCAAGCACTATCAATGGTCATAAACTAACCTGATGTTCAAAAACATAACCAAGCTATCCATCCTCGAAGACAGTAGTGGCTCTTCCAAATATAAAAGAGCATGTCTTTCCACAGATACACTTTCCTGTATTCCTTGCTTACAGCCAGTAAGTCTGAAAAAAAAGAATTTCACTCTTTATTATTTTTTAACCAAAAACAGCAACAAAGAAAAAAAATTCAGGAGCCATTAACATCCTGTAATCTTTTCTCTTACCAAGCCACAGTCACTCTGAGATTAGTCATTCACCTCTTTTTGTTGCATATCAGAGAAATAGTTTATTTAATCAGCTCTGTGCAAAAAAACTACCCTGATTACTTCAAAGCCCCTGTAAAACACTTCAGGAGGTTCTTCTTTCTATGGGATGATGACCTTCCCTGTCAGTTATATTCCTCAATAAAAAGATTATTGTGAGAAAGACCCAGGAGAAAAGAAGAATATGCTTTTCTTGCTACAGGTTCTGAGAGTTGATTGAAACTGAAACCCTTTGCAGATTAGAATGAACATAAATCTCACTGCCTTCGGATAGGCATGTTGAACTCTCTGCTTTGATTTAGCTTTACCACAGCCAGAATAAAACACACAGGAAAGAAAGAAAGAAAGGCAACAGGAGAGACAGCAGAAATCTTGATAGTCTCAGGGAAAAGCTAAGAGACTTCTGCTTACTGATAATTAATGAAATAACCTCTGATTAATACATAGTATTAATAACAGTATGATGGGCCTAGAGCATAGGCAAACATAAGTTTTATTGCTGCTTTTAAGCTGTCTGCTTGCATGGGTTCTGAGCTCACCCACTGCAGCGACACAAATTGGCACAGGAGGAAAGCAACGTCGTCTACTGGACTGGGCCCCTGGGCTGTGGCTGGCTTCTGCTCAGACTCTGAAATTCAGCTGCTACGGTTGTTTTGAACAATCACACCACATCTTAGCATTCTCCCCTGTAAAAAGGGGAACAGGGATACGGACCTCCTTTGACAAACTCTGAGATCAGCTGATGAAGAGAACACTTGAAGGGCTAGAGATTTGCATTTTATTTTGTATTCCCCACACTTGCATCTGTTTGTGAACAGTGTAATAAGGTCTTTTCTCTGGGTACTCTGTATTATCTTCCAGATTACTTTAATGTTCAGTTATATTGACTTAATGCTTTTATTACTGAGAAATACTACAGCACTGCACTGAGATATCAGTCAAGACACTAGAGCCCGTTACATGTGTTTGCTCTTATGCTTTGAATTTAAACATACTTTTATTCCTAGTCAGTATTGGTGTGAGCACACAGAGCAGAAAATAAGAACTTAATATAATTTATTATTATTTTTTTAAGTTAACAAAGCTGGGCTGCTTTTGCTCTACCTGTTTTTCTTTTTTGAAGGAGGTGGTGTGAGGTTGAGCCTCTGGGGGTGCTGGAAATTTTGCCTAGTTCTGTGTGACTACATACATTAACAGATCATACTCACGAAAATACACAGCATTACAAGACTTCGCAATCAGGGGATGGTGATATTGAACACCAAATAACACCACTTAAGCATTTATTAAAAAAAAAAAAAAACACAGATGTACCTGAGAAACCTATAAGAAATAAGCAAGCTTTCAAGATTTGACATGTGTAAGTTACTAACTTCTGCTAAGGCCCAAACTTGTTCATCAGGTCAGTGAGAGATGCTCAGTGATGTCAACCAAAGGAAAGTTAGTCAAGCCTTTCAGCAAGTGTCTTTTTTATTGTCGCCTTCTCCCTGTCCCTTCCATTCAAACTGAAACAACTGGGTTTGATAGAAAATAGCTTCTTGTTCATATGATTTTTTCCACTAGCGTTTGATTTTATCCTATATCCTATTCCTCCTACAAACTGGGAACCCCAACTAAACTATATCCAGAGGGCTACATTAGACTGGACTGCTGTCTTCTCCTTTGTCATTCCACAGGAAATATATAGACCTGTCAAGTAAATTCGATGAACAAAACACTTTCCATGCATCATCTACATCATGAGCCTAAACAGTAAGGTTTCCCTTCTGGGCTCAGCTATTTCTGTTCCCAAATTGCAGGGAGGGGGGAAAAAAAAAAAAAAATCAATCTATAGCGCACACAAAAAAAAGAGGCTTATTGACTATAAAGACCACAAGTCATGTAGACAGATTATAAATAAGTGTGTGTGTATATATTTTATATATGTGTGTGTGTATATATTTTTTATATATGTGTGTGTGTGTGTGTGTATATATATATATATATATAAAAAATCTACTGTCCTAACAGAAAAGAGAGGAGAGCTCTCTTCTGTTTTTCACCCTCTCTTCTCCAGAAGTTCTTTATAACTAGATTATAAATATCAATTTTATTCATTCAAGAAATTCCTATACTATATAAACAGCCTATGTAAGAATTCAGATCATTCTTAAAGATACAGTAGGTACTATAAACATAACATTAAGGAGGCATTTGAGTAGGTTGGAACTAGCCCCAAGCAGGTTTTCCCCCTAACTTCCTAATAATCATTCATTTTAAATAGTTTTACAAGTAACATTAAAATACAAAATACAAAACTTGATGCAGGTTATTGTAAATTAACTATTTGATCCATTCAGGATGTAATCACATTTCTACCACTAGAATGTAAGGAAACAAAAGCAGAGGTGACTGATACTAGATGTTGGATGTACCCATAGGTATCTAGCTCTAGGATTTGAAGATTTGATCAGACACTTTTGGAAATAAGACAGCTGTCATGAGATTGGTTGGCACTGTGTTTCCCCCACTTCAGCAGCACTCAGGTTTATCCAGAAAGCATTGCAGCGTAATCCCCATGTCACTTTACAAGCATACCTATACTTTTCTGTACTTGCAGAAATAGAAGAAAAAACCTGATTAAGGTTCTGATGGTAACGGCTATTTAATCCCTCAGGAGTTGTCACGCTCAGTGAGGAAAAGCTAGGGGTATCGACCAACTGCTTTCAAACAAGTGTTCCACACTGTTAACACTTCAAGAAGTCCATGAGTTTAAAGGAATAGAGGGTGTGGGGTTGTTTTTTTTTAAACAGGTAGCCTAAGCTCCCATTCGTTTAAGAAGCTGGCTTTGTCTTTCATTAGAACTAAGCAGAATATAAGTATTCCAGTGAAAGCACAAATTTTTAAACTCAAGATTTCAGACAGGGAAAAAGTTTTCTCCCAACCCCTGAGAAACATCAGACAGAAAGGAGACTCAGAAGAACAGCATATTGGTGTAACAGACTATGATTTATACCTTTTCAGTTTATGAGGTATTCCACACCATGCTATTACTGGCTTCAAAGGACAATCAAGACTGCTAAGCTTTAGTCATAATAGGGAGAAACAGATCATCCTGCCCTTGAGAAAGCATTTGGCTGGACAAGATCCACGTTTTGGGCAAGCTGATATCTAAAAACTATGGGTGATGTTTGTTTTTTTTAAATACAGCCTACATCTCAAGGAGGGTTCCCACAATGCCACAGGAAGGCTTGGTCTTTGTCTTCTATTCCMAAATCTTTCTAGTGGGTCAGGCTTCAGGTGGGGGCTTTGCAGGGGACAATGTGGAGAGGCCCACAAGCAAGTTCGCATTGTAGGTCATTTCCAGGGGACAGTGGAGAGCTCAGCCTATAAGCTCCACAGCACAACTGCTTGCTCCCACCCGAGTGACACACTTCATATACACAATTCCTGCTTCCTGGTTATTCCCTCTTGGAAACTGAGCCAGAGCACAGTCCCAGGTGTGCATGCCTCAGCAAGCCCATGGAAGTATGCCAGCTCTTGTTGAGACAGCCACAGCGGTGCACACCAGGAGACAGTCCTAGCTGCACGGCTCTGCACTGCAGTGACGCTTTCTGTGCTCTGCAGATGAGCTTCCCTGAACAACATACAGCAGCTTCTAATAAGACCACTATGATGTTCTCCCTCGCTCCCAAAAGCCTGGTTTCTTTGCATGTTGTAGTTCACAGCCCAAAGATGAATTCAAATTCTATTTTCCAATTGAAAAACCCTAGACCTCTAAAAGTACAGGAGGAAAGGTTTAAAACTAAACTTGACAACAAGTTACAGAAGTGGCTACTGAAACAGCTCTTTGGGGCATGAAAAAAAACCAAAACTTTATTTTTATCCTTAAACATCTGCCTCATTTCTCCTTACACGTGTCTACCCCCTTCCTTCAGCTCAGTGTTTTACAGACACTGGAGAGGCTTTAAAGAATGCACTGAATTGTGAATCACCATTTGTCATCAATCATTCTCAAGGGAAATATTTCACAGTATCAAATCTTAAATTGTTGCTACGGACAGGAAAAAAAATTGGTGCTTTTCAAGGAATATATTTCTTTTATCTTGGAGTTACAATTATAGTGCCTTGTTCATAAGAGAACCACTGCAACGCATGCTAATCCATTCAACACTGTAGAGCCATTAGAAAGGTGCAAGTATATCAATAGCTGCTATTCTAATTAATGAAAAGTTAAATCTCCACCTAATTCCAAAACCAGAGCCTTTATTCATAGTTTACGTTGCAGGAGAAAAACAAATTATTAATTTTCTGATGGTTAGAAAAGTTATTTTGTTACTTTGAAACTGACCCTGAAGGACAAACATCAGAACTGCTCTTGCTTTGACCTTTTAGTCAAATTCCATTTTAAAGGGTTTCACCAGAGTATGAATTTGCAATAGTTCCACTGCAATCAGTGATTAATTTCCCTAACAATACATTTATAACTGTGCTTTCAACATTATGTACATCAGGGAAAACTTCCAAGATTAAAAAAAACTCACAAAGACTCCAGCTTTATGAGTTAAGACGGCTTTTGTAATCATTCAACATACATAGCAAGTGATCGTCCCACTACAACTGTCAATTTTTCCTCCCTTTCGTCTGCCCTTGATGAGTTTGGTGAGATATTAAGGCAGATCACTGAACAAACATTAACTAGACAAGCCTTAAAACACAGAACTTAATTTTATCCCTGGAAAAAAATGATATGGGCATACACCTCAGTCAAACCACAAATAGCTGTAAGCAATAGAATGGAAAACAGTTTGTGAAGTCCCATTCACATGGGGCTGCACTGTTCCGGGAAACATGGAAAGTCAACTGTGGTCCAGTTCAGAGGTTCTGCTTTTTGTTTCCTTATTTTATCTTCAAAACACACATTTGCAGCCATTCCTAAAAGCATAATCTTGCCTTTTTGAAGTCTGATGCCCTGTATAATTTTGTTTTGCATAAAACATGTTACATGGTTTTTAGTTTACTTCTTGGGTACTGTAAATCTCCCAGTTCACTTGTAATGAATTTAACTGGTGTATGCTTTTGATTACTTGTACTAGAATTAAATTATCTCCATTTTAGAAACACAACAGTCATCCTGCATTTGTATTATCATGCTGTCTCTGCAGCATTGTACCTGTCACTGAACATCTATAATAATGTGGTAAAAAGAGGATTATTACTCTATAGCTACACTTCATGACCACCTTCAAGTCAAGATACATTACTTCTAGGACACTCGCACTATTAAGGGAATGCATTTAGAAATGTGCTACTTGTTAATCAAATGTTCCCTCTGTTTGTGAGCACGGAAACTCAATGATCAAGTAATGATGGAGTGCAGTAACCTATCTGCAGTTTTGCATGAACACACCTCAGTCACCTACCCAGCTATGAAATACAGCAATTTTATACAAGGCGGTAAAAGATCATGTCTGAGGCTGGCAAAGGCTAATTTTGTGCGGTCTTTCATTTTACTTTGTTCAGTTCATCATATAGGAGATCTTGCTGGTTTACTATTACTTACCTGCTTTTACTCCATCCCATCATGAGAAGGCAACATGCGTTAACAAAGCAAGTTGTCCATCACAACTGAGTCAAGACAGGGTATTAAAAAAGGCTTCCATTCTACCAATTACACACTCCTAAATTGATTAAATATGCAAGTAAAATCAATTAATATTTTCCAAGGGTGTGACAAGTCTAAGACAACACTCAGAAAAGTTGCATATTGCTACACATCTGCTGAGTAACATTTTATTTAATGCAAATGATTAGGATTGCTGTAAAGAGAAATTACAGGCAAATATCCAAATAATAAAAAGTGATTCCTAATTACAGACCTCTCCTTAATAAGTTCCTTGGGAAATGAATGGCAGCAGCAGACTGTCAGGGTATATTAGTCAGCAGTAATACACACAGCATCCTTTTTTAGGGAAAGGCAATTTACACAGGTATCCATCACCAATACTATCAATTCCAAATCACTGAATTATGACAACTTTAATGTACTGTGTGGCAAGAACATAAGAGTATGGAAAATCTTGGGCTTCAATTTCTTCCTCAGGAAGAAATTACAGGACAAACTTTCTCAAGACTATGTAACTTTACCTGACCTCATAATAAGTTTTCAAAGGGGTACAAACAGTGATATTTGGTGTTTAATTGTGCATTAATGAAATGAATTCACACATTAATTTAATTAATGAATACTTGTTCAAATGAGCTTCTGTCACCTTTCCAAATTTTAAATTAGGACATTATTCTATATATTGCCAGAAGACATGAGCTTAGTTGTGCAGTCCTCCTCCCCCAGTTAACCATGTCACCAAAAGATCACATTCTTGGATTTCTCTGTTCTTTAAGAAGGCCATAATTGACAAAAACATTGTCTAACTATGTTACTGGCTTTCTTTTAAAAGCATTATAGATCATGTTGCTCCAGGGACTAATATGAATGAACACTGAAACCACATCTTTTTACTTCTCTTTCAAAAGCCATATTCCCTTGACTGCTACAAGGAGAGAGGAGTGAGTCAGTATGATCCTGACAGCAAGAGGGAGAAAAAAGAACAGCAGACAGAGAAGGATTTCTCTGCCAAAGACCCACCTTCGAATTTTAAATCTGTATTTCACATACCAGAGAAAAAAGCAACTGAATTCTTCCATGCATGGCTCTTACAACAGCTGCTCAGGGTCACAGTCCCAGAACAGGTACACTCACAGGACATTGCTCTTCCTGGACACAACTGAAGTGGAAGGGGCAAAGAGAATCATTACGATCTGTTTGGGCTGCCAAAAACACCCAAGAGCATAAAGACTTGCTTCACTAGCAATGAAACTAATGAAGTCCGACCTCCTACTGCTTCGCGGCCTGTCTTTATGCCTCCCTGACCTACTATGCTCCCATTTCTCCACAACTCTTGACACCCTTTCCCCACAGTTCTCAACACAACCTTTTCCTTAATACCTCCTCAAAACACATCATCTCCTAACAAATGTGACAGGAACCAGTTAGTCTGTGACTGGATCCAAATTGTTTGTGTACAGGTCAGTATGCAGACAGAGTAATCCTAGCAGCATTGTTAATTTAGGAAGAAAAAAAATTATACCAACCTCAAGTTGACATGTTCCTAAGAACAATTTTTTTCACTTTGTTTTTAGTCTCTAGCTTTGGTGAGGTATAAAAATAAAACAAGAAAACAAGAAAAACCCACCTTACATACATTTTAGTGTCAGATAAAGGAAAATACCTGCCTTGAATGTTCAATTGTTTTTTGCCAAGACAATCTATTACAAAAAGCCTAAGACATTTGAGAGCTCTGCATGCCACTTCCTAAATATCTTCAAGTCAAGCTTCCCACTAGCCTCCTGTTCTGCAAATATATTGTGTTGTTTACCTATTTATCAGCTTCTCATATCAGTGCTTTTTACTATGCAGCACTCTTTGCAGTAGGGTCTTCCTGAACTTAATGACAGTCTTTACACATCCAAGTTCCTCCGCAGCATCTCTCTGATACATATGTAATGAATCAAACTGAACAACAGAAGTTGACCTCTCACCTCTCCATTTGTCTTTTTGTCCTTAGACTGGGAGTATCCTTGAATGCATTCTGGAGAGCACCTCAGATAGAGAAGTTGCTCCCATAATACATAATGGAAATCTTGAGATTTCCAGGTTCTGATCTTACAGAGTAAATCCCAGTGTAAGTTCAGGGGGATCAGAAACAGATTACATTTGTCTGAAAACTTGCATACTTTTTTTGATGAATAATCTTTAATCTCATTTTATCTTAATCTCATTTTACTTATGGCAGCATCATAACAATGGAGGAGGATAGGAGAATATAAGAGAAAGCAAGCACAGTGGAACGAAGAATTCAACAGTAACGTGAGATTTTGAAGGACTGAGATTTTGGTGYGTTCCCAATTTTCAGCTAAGAGATAAGAAAGCATCTTTTGCTTTTCTAAATAAAACATCTCCCTGTTTCAATACTTTCTTATACTAATAACATCTTCTACAGATGTTTCTTTTAGAGATAATGTATCTTTTAATTAAAAGTGCAATTATTTTTTAAATGAATGCCTGATACCCTGCAGCATCCATGGCGCTACATAAAGTATTTTTCCAAATCTAAATTTTTTTATCTCTATATATAGATTTAAATGTCTAATGTCTATGTAGGTTTATCTCCTTTTGTAAAGAATCTAGTCCCAACTGATCAACTATGTATTTCTAAAATACACTTGAAAACTCTGAGTTCATGTCAACTGTATCAGATTTATAGAGTTTGGTAGTTTATCTGCTTTTTTTCCTCCAGATGACTATATTCTAGACAGGGTTTGGAGTTTTAAAAGCCTAGTACTATGTGTGTGGCACATGCAATTATAAAGCTAGTGTAATGATGCAGTAAACACCTTTATATGGGTATTACAACAACAGATCTGAAGTTAAAACCGAATTGTACATATTACTCCGAGTAATACAATTCAAGAAATAGAAGACACCTGTATCTTTGAGGGTATTTTTTCCTCTCAAGTAACTAAAAATTCCTTCAATGCCAAAATATTACAATGACTTAATATCATTGACTACTGCTTACTAAGAGCTACGTCCATCACAAAGAGCAAAAGACCACCCAGCATCAGGTAATCAAGTCAAAGATCAATTTTGCACAAAGCAGACCACCAGTAGCCTTTTGAATCCTGATAGGCAAGATAAGAAATTCCCGAACAATATCTATTTAACCTATATCTATTGTTTCTACATAGCCGAAAAAAAATCTGAAACTGAAATAGTCGAAGTTGCAACATTCTGTACTAAATGCACTTTATACTCCACATATGGTTCCTCTTTGATATCAATTCTTTTGATAATGGCATATTTAGATAACTACTGCTATATCAAAACCAACAGGAAGCATGAAGACTTTACCTGAACACATGTATTGGTGTTTACAACACAATTATCATGTAGATGTGCAATTACACTACCCATAATCACAGCTTCTATTTAGAACGCTTTCTCCACCCACTAAATCCATCTTCCTTGGATGTCTTCTGGTGTTTCAAACTGTCAAACAGCAGCCTCCTCCAAAAAATAGTTTCTCTTGCTTTCTTCC
>NW_020447438.1:0-40143 GCF_003343035.1 Apteryx rowi | reverse complement strand
CCCCAGCAACAGCCGGCGCAACCACAGAAGTTGCAGGCATATAAGGGGACTGTGAGGGGGGGATTGCGCGCGCCGTTGGTGGAGCAGGAGACTCCCCGGCCGCCCAGCGCTGTTTTGCTTACTTGTGACTTGCTCAATTATTCTATTAAATTGGAATTTATGCAACCCGGCCCGAGTGGTTGTCAATTTGTCGCGTTTACCTATAACAGTGGCAGGTGAAGAGCCACAGATCTCCCATCCACTGAGAAGAGAATAACAAACCTTCTGCAGATGTGGAAAGGAGCTCTCAGCTTTTCAGTAGCAGGTATCACAGTTGCTTCTACTCTCCTTCTCTAACTAGCCAGTTCTGAAGCATTTTCAAAGTGACAATGTGATAAAAAACAATCTATATGCCTAAAAATACATCTACTATAATTTTCCTTTCCTTCTGAATCCTAAGCTTTGAAAACTAGTTTTACAGAGAACCTCCAAGAATTTTTTCTCTAAAAATGTGTTCTATAAAGAAGTGTTACTTTTTCCTCCTTATAAAGCATATGGCTTATATAAACTACAAGACAGCACAAGGGGATATAAAGGCTATGCTAGCATGCATTTGGGATGACTGCTATAGCTCACTCCTGGTTTACCACCTATACCGAGTGTGACAATTCCAAATTCATGCTGCTAAAATCGTGCATCTTTACTACATTATATCACTGCTTGGGCTGAACTTGGCCATTTGCAAAATGCCAAAGTCAGGGATCCTGCATATTTGCACTCCAACTAATGCAGCCCAAATGAAATTTGCTCTCTCTCCTCCTTGCTCAGGAACAGTGCATTGTGGAAGAAGCTGACCCAGCCCTGTCACAGCCAGTGCCTTGCAGCTCCCATGACCGGCAGCTTGGAGAGTCTTCCCAGACTCTACCAAGGAATGAGAAAAGTTGGTCAGGTACAGAAGTGTGTGACCAACCAATAACCCCTATAATGGGAGAAGGCTCAGAGGCTGAGGTGCCTCACGAAGTTCAGAAACAGTGTAGGATGCGTCTCCTTAATCCTTGCTGTTGCACAGAGAACTGACTTTATCTCAACACAAAGGGGGCCGGACGGTGACCTTTGTTTTAGATAAGTAGCCACAGCCGTTAACTCGACCAGGTGTAAATGTTTCTTCCTGAGTTAATCGAAAGAATGTGAATGTCGCCCTGAGATTAGCCAGACCAGCATGGGGGATGCGTATACGTGGCTCAGCCCAACACAGACTATAAAACCTCAAAAACTAACACAGGAATTTCGAAGAGAGCAACGGGCTTGAGCTGGCTTCAACCCATGTATTCCTTCCCGGTGACGGGGGACACCCAGCGTCGTGACGGTTAGCATATCGTAGAGACTGGTAATGGCAATCACTTTGGTATTGTGATTGAACTGTATAAGTGTAGACTTGTACTGTGATTTCAGTATATGCTATATCACTCTGCTAAATCAAAAATTCCATGTAACATCAAATATCTTCAAAGTAAACTTTTATATTAAACATTGCACTCTCCGCGTGTGTGGAATATCTAAAAGAATCTGGTCAGAGAGTACTGGACTCTGACAAAGTGCCAGAGGGAATCAACCTATGTCCTCTCTGTTGCCCTGCATCTGTACCCCTGCATGGATGCATGGGGTACATCTTTTTTGTTATGTTATTTGCATAGCACTTGGCAAAGTTAGTCCACTGACAAAAGTCTCCAAGTTGTAAGGAAAACAAATAGAATCAGCAAAACAGAATTCAAATGTCATCAATATTTCACAGAATACTTTTTTTTCAGTTTTTCTTTTTTCAAAGGGGATTCAAAGACTCCTAAGCCTGAATTAGAGGACCATAAGTGCAGGTAACTAATATTTATTGACAAAAGGGCCTAGTGAAAGTTTTCATTTGGAAGTCTGTGAATTTTTAAGCTTTTTCATTTAAGAATCAAAATGAGAGGTTTAGAAAAATTTTTTCCTCTCTTCAAGATGAGCTAGAGACGAAGTCATTCAGCAAGACTTACTCTCCAGCACAATTAGCAGCTCTTTCAGCTACCAGAGACTCCTAGTAGGACAACAAATGCAGCCTCATCTTTCCCCCTACACTCTATTTTGGCTGTCTTTGGGCAGGAGAGGCAAGCACTGGATTAACATTCGTTTGCTGATCTCAGCAAACAGGTGAAACCATTTTACCTTTCAAGGAGGTAGTGTCTTTCCCAGGACTGTCACTGGATGGCCACGGGTGGATGGCTGAGCTCCACAGAACTCACAATTAAGTACTGCACAGGATTATAAACTGCCACATGCTTTGCTTCTGGTTCAGCGCAGAGCTTAGAAAACAATAAGTCAAAATAAACAAATCCCCAAAACCAGTTTTTAAACCATGTGTTGAGACTTGAATATTGCTAATTTGTGCTCCAAGAAATTAAAAACAGAAGTTATTACTGAACAGGCACAGTCACTTAGTCTTCACCAAGAAATTAAAAGATTTAAAAAGGACAGATTCATCCACAGGTAAAAATTAYGAATAATCAGCAAATCAGCAGGAACTAGCATAAACACAAGTAGAAGTGGAAGACAGCTCCCAAATAACCAAATAGCCTTTGTTTAAAAAAAAATTCTCTGTAGATGAAAAAAAAGAACAAAACAAAGTAGTGATCAGAAGGCTACAAAATTATTCCTAAGCATTAAGAAATAAACAAACAATCCAAAACAACCCCAAACACTAGCCTAGTAGAATTTCTGGTTTGGCAAGGCAACGGGACTGCCATACCAGTAAAGAAACTGATGTCACACCTACATTTGCAATCAATAGGTGAGAGCAACTTTTCAGACTCACAGTACACTCATCTTCACAAGCTTCATAAAACGTCAGCATTGACTGTCTACAAAATTACTCTGAACTGACACACTAGACTGCATTTCCTACTTCTCAAATTCAGCCAAAACACTGGACTATCCAAAACCTGTGACAAAACAGATATGCTCTTCTGGTCTCAGAGGACAGAGCTGACACTGCTTCTCCAATGGCCTTTGCTAGCAGATCCACTGAGAACTAACTTCAATGCACTGAGAACTGTTTAAGCCATTCTCCTTCTTAGAGGCAAAGACTCAGGGCGAATAATTACCAGTAATATGAAAAAATAATATTTTTGTTTAAGGTCAGATTAAATACCCAACTATTTCTTAACTGAACAGTAGAATAAGCTCATGTATAGGTGACCAGTTCATGGGACATCACTTGAATATCAAGGAAATGAAGGCCAATTCTGTTACTCAAAGCTTTGGGGGGGGGTTGTTTTTAAATACGCAAGCTGCACTGTTAGTAGTAGTTTTATATAATCACACATATTACAAACTCAACTCAAACTACTACTCATGATAACATGTGATCTGGCACATGATTACTACTGATGTACTCTTACTGATTTGACATTAAATGTGTGACAGTRCACTTCATCTCAAATAAAGACTATCTTCAGATAATCAGCAGCCCTTCAAGAATGTGTGATCACTAATATGCACTGTTTTTTATTTGGGGGGTTATTCTTCACTTACCACTCTTGGAAAACTCCCACTGAAATGAACTCAGTTATCTAAGAGGAAAATACAGGAACACAACCAAGACAGGAAAGGTATTTGGGGATTAAACGCTGCATTACAAATCACGTCAGCTCTTTCTTTTATAAAAGCATGATACAAACTGTAGCTGGTATTTTCTTTGCTATGATAAAAATCACAGAAGCATATTCATTCCCATTACTTAACAACAGAACCTATAAACTTCCGCTGATTTCTTTACCCATGTCTGAAGAGTAATTTGCAATCCTACATTGGAGATAAGGGTATGCTGTTCACAAGATTAAAGTCAAGGTCACATACTGTGCATCCACTACTGCCTGTAAAACAGGGATCAGTTTCACCAACTCCACATATATTTTTAGAAGGAACTGCTGAAGCCATCAGCTAACAGCCCTTCAATTACAAAAGCGAAGATAAACTCTGGCTTAAAAGGGAAAATTTAGCATGTCTATATCAACACTGGCAGACTCCTGCTGATTCAAGGAAGTACAGTAGTTCTTATTCTTTCACAGCATCTGAAAGGGAAATCCTCAACACACTCGCAATGAGCCTAACTTTCCTTCTGCTGGAACCAAGACTGAAACTCCCACAGACGCTGACAAGACCACAGTCAGACATCTTTGTTAAAATCCTGGATTTATACTATGGCCAGCAGCCAATGCTCTCTACACACACACACGTATTAYACCTTCTTCTCAATAGATACATGCAAACCTGCTCATACTAGAGCTCAAACCTATGGCATAGCACCACATGGTCAGAGGCTTATGATGCAGAAATGTTCTCCTCCTTCCTCAGAAGGTACAATTTGCATAGAGGTCCCTAGTGGATACCACCAAATACACAAGAACTGAATACATTGACTGCCAAAAATATTATCACACACTGCTCTTATGAAAACAATACTTCCAAAATAGGACATTAGGCTTATTTCATGAATGTCTGTAGAAGGATTCCAAATATTCTGTTCACATGGAAAGTGAGCAGCAAAATACTATTTTTTATGCCTCTTTAGCGATGGAAAGATCTTTACAGCATGTCCCAAGTAAACAGGTTGGGCATGACACCACTGTTAACCATCTAAAAATAGAGCTCATCATTGTCTCTTTTGCCTAGTGTAACTATTTAGAGAACACTTAGGGATTAAAGGGATTAAACTGTAACATCTTTGTGTAGTAGGGAGACACCCCGTAGAGATAAAGCCCATGAATAAGCTACAGGTCCCTCTGAGAATCAGTGTTTGTACAATCAGGACTTATCCATACAGCTGACGTGACCAAAGGTGCAAACCCCCTACTTCACCCCCCAACATGGGTATCGGGGGGGGGGGGAGGGGGGTTGTCACTGAAAGTGCTGAGGTGGATAAACACTTGGAAGCCCCATTAATTTCTTGTATGCCACTTGGAGAGGGCCCCTTTACCCACCACTGCTGTTATCCTGGGCATCAATCACCCTTCCTTCACTGTATTTCAGGAAGGCAACAGAGACCCAGAGCTTCAAAATCCCCCACTGAACGTCCACATCAACCCATGGAGACCTTCAGCCAGCAGGGATACAGCTTTGCCACTGAATAAGAGAAGGCCAAGGAATAAGCCCAAGCACTGGGTTCATCATCTGCAGTGCTCCACTGTCAGCCAGGCACTGGACTCTCTTCTGGACTGGTCCAACTAGTAAACTTGGAGAGACAAACAGACATATAAGGCAGGGGGAACCTGGCCTTACCCACTGGGCCCAGGGATCTGTCCCTGGCCATCCTTCATTCGGTACTACAGATGTATCTAGAGATACAAGCTCTTGAACTAGAGACCCCTGTCCTTAACACAAGAATCCCCGAGAGGACACTATGCACAATGTATAGCAATCAATTAAGGACAGTGATCTTCCACACAGTTGGGACTTCAAGCTTTTAAGATATAAGAAAGACTATGAGTTGGATAAAGCAGTAAAATTCTAAAGTTGTTTTCTAAAAGAAAACAACAGGTAGAAGCAGTATGCAACCTAGGTCACTTTGCCCTGGCTATCACATGGTTTCAACCAGCTAATGCTATGACAGAGTATATTTTATACCCCACATTTGTTTTCTTTTCTGGAAATATTCTAAATTATCTATCATCCATGGCTCACTGTAATAAGTTGCACAACTGAAATGTAATTCAGTAGCCTACAATAGCCAAAGCTTTTTCAAATGGAAGTAAACTGCTAATGCTCTGCCTTCTCAGTGACCTCCACTTGGAAGCCCAGACTGATCCATACAGACAGAACTCATGAGACATGCTTTATCCCCAAACTGGTGAGCCTCCCGAGAAACACGCCTGATTTTCAAGAGTTTTGATAATCCATCTGTTTAAATGTCCAAACAATGTTTCAGTTATAAGACACTATTTTTTTCAGAATCTTGGTCTCCATCTATCATGATCGGCTCCTTGTTATCAAACTTTCACTGATGCAACTAAGATGACTAATACCAGGCTTCAAAATCAAGTTCTAGAATCTTAATAGAACCAAAAGAAAAACCTCTTCAAAAACCTGTTCGAAATCAGGTTTCCACAGTCTTTTTTTTTCCTTGAGGCATAACCTGATTTCATTTTTATTAGGAACACCCGTGTGAGAGAAAAGCTGCTCTTACAGTCTACTTCAAAATTTCAAAGAAATGACAAAAGGAGCAACAACTCCCGTGAAACTCTCTGTGCAGAAGGAGCTCAGTGACCCAGGGGCAG
Organism: Apteryx rowi; assembly: GCF_003343035.1. Taxonomy (NCBI): domain Eukaryota; kingdom Metazoa; phylum Chordata; class Aves; order Apterygiformes; family Apterygidae; genus Apteryx; species Apteryx rowi. The sequence goes on along the minus strand of NW_020447438.1, from coordinate 33,859 downwards.
ATACAGCACATCCATACAGACGCTATTATATATTTTTTTCCCCCAAGTTATTCTGAAGGCTGAGGCCGCTCAGCGAGGTTCGTGTGCGCCCCGGGCCCGCCCGCAGCCGCACCGCCTCCCCGGCCCCGGCCGCGCCGCCCGCGGTACCTCGGAGCCGGGGGAACTCGCGCTCCCGAAGGCGGCTCAGGCCGCCGTCGCCGTAGCCGTACCCGGCGGGGCACAGGGCCTGGAAGGCCGGGAAAGCCAGCAGCTTCCCCCACGGCTCCCCGGCCATGCCGCGCGAATTAAATAAATAATAAAGCAGGAAAAACTCTTCTCCTGGGGGCGCAGCCTCGCCGCCGCCGCTGAGCCCAGCCCGGCCCGGCCGAGGGGGAGGGGAGGGGGCAGGCGGCGGCGGCGGCGCCCGGCGCGGCACTTCCGGCAGGACGAGCCCCAGCGGCGGCGGCGTGCGCCGATCCCGGCCCGCACCTGCCGCACCGGGGGAGGAGGAGGGGGAGGAGGAGGAGGGAGAGAGGGAGGACCCTCGGTAGCCAACAGCCTAGCGAGTGCCGTGGGCTGGCTGTCGCGTGGCGAGGTGACCGAAGAACTGCAGCCGTTCACATAAAAGCTTCTGGTTTACGGGATACATACATACATATGCACACACACACAAAATCATAGTCAATGGAGGCGATTTTTTTCATTTCCCCAAAAAATGAAAGAAAAAAAAATTTTTCCTGACAGATTATATTATTTGACAAAGGATTTTTCTGCTGGCACCTCTGCATATACACTCCTATCTGCAGAGAGTTAAATGACCCCCAATCCAATAATAAAACCTTACATGTTGCACCAAAGTTCTGATTCGACAGACTCTTTAGTTAGATGTTTTTGAAATCTTATCAATGGAGCATCAAACTGACAAGAACAAAATTCAGCCCCAACTGAACTATATTTTCACTTATAAAGAGATACTTAATAAAATCCATGTAAAATAAATTAAAAATAAGCCTGGCATGCTAATATGCTTACTACTTTATATATCTTGCCCACTTTAAGAACATAGCCCTGGCTATGAGGCACTGAGGAATGTTTCTATAACACTGTAAAAATATGTTCATCTCTAACTCCACGCATGTTCATGATTGTGGCAGGTATTTAGTACTTTGTGTCCCATTCCCAGACTTAGCCCCTTTCTGCAGGACTGGCCTTGATATCACCGGTACTGTATCTCGCAACATTTTATTTGCACTTTTTTTCAGACGCCAAAAACAAAAGAATATCCTCATACCATCTATACAATCCACTATTTCACTTTGATGTGATGTATCAATGTAACGCAAACACGTTCCCATTTAAAATAATACCCCATAACAACTAAAATGTACTACATGAAAATTTTAAATGTCATAAATTATACATTTACTTTTGCTCTGAGGCCCCAGTATTAGGCAAACTGCTTCCTGCCACATGTGATTGTGCTAGCATACATGGGAGAGTGGGAGCTGGATGGAAAGAGCACAAATCCATATGAAACCAGGCTTTATTTGACCTGCTGTTCACAGAAGGCTGAACTTTAAAACACATTCAGAGCAATAATTAAGATCTTTTGTCATTTCTTTTGATGGGGCCAAATGTAGGAGGAGAAGAAAAAGAGGAGGAGGGAAGTGCAGGAATCCAAATACGACTTTTTCGCTATAATTAACAATTAAGTTTAAAAAACTGAGTGTATTCAGGAAATAGCAGGAGTTGCACATGCCTGAAAATACTCTCAGGAGCAAGGGGCATGTTTTGAGCTGTTCTGCAGGGAAAATTTGGGTTTACTACTATTAAAAAAACCCTACAAATGACTCTCTGAAACTATTTCAGCAATAGTTCCACATTGTCTGCACATCCCAATAAACTGCGCCAGCATATTCACCTGTAAGTTTGCATCCCAGTCCATAAATGCCACTTGGGATGTAGCCTGCTGTTCCCTGAGACGAAGTACATATACTCTAACTTTGTTATAAACTTTACCTAAAAGGAGCTGATACTAATTTACTCAAGAAGACTGTTTCAGTGCAATGCTCAACCAGTGCTATGGTCTTGTGCGCAGATGTCACACGCTCAGGATTATCAAAGGACCCTGGCTAGAAACTGGAATGCCAAAACAATGTCCTTTGGCCCACAAGGAGGAGAGCTGGGCCTAGCACTTCTGAGAGATGCACTTGACAGACGCGGCACACACCCAAAATACATTCTTGGCCTAGCTGAGGATCTCACCAAACCTCTTAACCATACCTTACTCATATTCTTCCAGGTGAACAAGACTCCTCTGTAGAAAAAAAGCAAACAATTTGACATCAAGTGGAGGAATGCTTTTAGCTGATCCCCAGACACATTGCTTTTTTGTTTTGGTAAATACCAAATACCTTTTTTATTTTAATAGTTTATGCATTGCAATTTAGGAGGCCCTATGCCATCGCCACGACTTGTTATTGCAAATGTATGTTGAAAACACCTGCCATGGATTTTTCCCTCATATTTCTAGTTTCTTGTTATCAATTTCCAAAGTAATTTATTTATGCTGATTGCTACGTAAAGTTCCTTTACCATTTTCATGTATTGTTTATTTCAAATTGTTGTTTTCACTTCCTTATTGAACCAAGACTAGTTTTCCCCCTACAAATATCCTTCTTCTTGACTGCAGTTTTTTGATCATATAATAAATTCATTTTAAGGAACTCTAATTTCTATTCACATTTTTCTATAAAAAGTATTTCCTCCCAAACAATTCCCATCATACTTTTTTCTCCTCAGTTTTGGAAGACTAGCCCATTGAAAGCAACACACATATAGAAATGGTATTAATTGTGAATGTTCTCCATCTGCGCATTGCAGGTTCAATGTAATCTGGTCAGCATTACTGATTTCTGGGGAACTACCAGTTTCCAGTACAGGGTTTTATTCATCTTCATCCATCATAAAGGCCAGAATAAACAAGAGGTATTAAATTCTGTGTCAATTTAGAAATTTTTGTGTTTGAAAATTAGCATAACTTGTAAAAATTCTAATTTGATTCTACTACGGGCTGCATTTCTGAGGCAAAGGCTAGAGATTGCATGGAATTTCCCCATGAAACCATGATTTTTTTGATCCGCATATGGCAGATTCATGGTTACAGAATAACTTTTCCTCCTCTCTGGCTATCAGATGAGACCAGGGGATCACCCCGTGTAAGCACATTAAACTATATACTTTGGTAAGCGGGTATTGCCTAGAGAGTCACATTCACAAAACTGTAAAATGATAAAAGGCTGTTATCAAAAGGACCACTATACACACATAGTGGACATGCAAAGTGCATATCCCCCTCTACTCCCCCACCCTGCATTTTTTCAAGTTCTTTCCTTAATGAAGGCTCATAAGCAGAAATAGAGCAATTTAACTTGCTCTTTCCAAGTTTTAGCAGAGTGAAATAATGCCTCCGGGTAGTCTAGTTAGTAAATTTCTTGCTTCGTAAATGTTAATGTGTAATACTGCCATTCCCTGAAAAATGTTATAGAACAAGCAAAAGGTGGGTTTTTTTAATCCTTTCTGTGCACTGTGATAATGTTTTTTTTTTCTCCTCTAGCAACTGTTCAAGCACCAAAAGAAGCAAGAGGAAATAGCCTCTGAACAAGTGTTTCACAAACAATTAAGATTCCAAAAACTATATGCTTTTCTCTCTATAAAGGGGTGCAGCTTTACGGAAAAACAGTGGGACTGCAGTATTCATTGGTTCTTTAGGGGCTATTTCAGGCTGCAAATAATAAACCGTCATCACAATGCAGCTACCTGATGGTAGGGTGTGGAGAAGATGGGAGGCGTTCAGTGGAAGGACAAGACACAATGGACACAAGCTCATACAAGGGAAGCTCCAACTAGAAGAAAGTAAAAGAAGTTTTCCATGAGGGTGGTCTAACCCTGGAGCAGGTTGCCCAGAGAGGTTGTGGAGTCTCCATCCTCAGAGAGATTCAAAACCCACCTGGACACAGCCCTGAGCCACCTGCTCCATTGGGACATGCTTTGCACAGGAGGTCAGACTGGAGACCTCCATGGGTCCCTTCCAATCTTTGCCACTCTGTAATAGTGCATTTCAACAATCAGCCAAATATTTCCAAGTAATTAACATTTGACCATTAGCATCAGCTCCCAGATAATTTGGCAAACAAGAAAAGGTTGTCTTGGAGCATGGGTTACATAAGCTTTCTCTGTCCCCTCCAGGCCCTTTTTTGTGACTGCCTTTTTAAAACGTCCCACCTGTATACAAACCAACTGAACAGTGCTGTATACTGTATACATGCAGGGTCTCCACCAACTGCAAATACACAGGAAATGCGACCTCTCCTTTCTGGTAAAAGAGAAAAGTAAGACCCTCCATCTCTCTGGCTTACTAGACCAGTGGGTCCTGCATACTGCCCAAATAATTTAAGAAACACAGCGTCATGGAATAGCTGAGGTAGGAAGAGACCTCTGGAGGTCATCTAGTCCAACCCCCCCCCCAGCTCCACTTATTTGTGCTGCTTACTCTCTGTTATGCCACGAGTCTTCAGGAACCGGCACGTGTGTTTTACAATGACAACAACATATGTATATGCAAAAACACAGCACATCACATTAAATGCAAACACCATAAACTTCCAGTTCTCAACCCTGTCACACCTTGCTGACTTTACCACTGTGCAGCCATCCTGAGACTTGTCTTGCAGTCTCCCCCGTTGACAGGGCTTCACTGGCAAGGCTAGTACAACATAGCCAGACTAACGTTGCAGAAAGTCAGCAGCTTGTGCTCTGTCTCTGCCACTGGTTTACCATGTAAGTGGAAGAAATTAGCCCTTTCGTGTAGCAGTCTTAGGTATAAATTAACAAAAACTTTGAATCAAGAGCTTATAGCCACAATGGGTCATCATGTTAAATGGGTAAGCGGTTTGGAAATATGTAACATGAAGCATACGTAATATTAAGAACCAACCTAATGCAGTATAAATTAACACTGCAAGAAAGATCTTGGGATGGAGAAGTTTTGCTCTTGAGAAGATTTCTTTTAACCAGCAGAAAGCCGGATTCTGCTTTATTCCTCCACTAACACCAAAAGCACTAGTGGAAATGAATGCCGCAGCCATTTAATGATTGCACAGAGCTCAGCACAGACGCAGCCTTTGTGGTTATATTTTCAGACAGACATCACAAGCTTATTACAGCCCAATTCACACTTGCGACATATTTGGATGTGATATAACCTTTCTCACTCATCCATTATACACAAAAACAATTTTCAGCCTGTGTTCTTTTTCATATTTTGTCCTGAAACAATCAATGACAGACTATTTTGCCAGTTATGGAGACATCCTGATGCATGTACACACTGCTCAGTCTCTGACCAGTTAACTGATTGAACTGAAAAATGGACGATATCAGAAACCAATGCAGTAGTTTACTGATTGTAAACAGTTATTTATTGACTATAAGGAAACCTGATTCATCACATACTTACAATTAGCTACAAGAAATCCATTTCCTCTATAGCCCTTTGAGCCTACCAGCTATAAAAAGCTGACAGAGCATCTAGGGCAGAAGTCAAGATTCCAACTTCTGGTTTATCTCTCTGCTGTAGCAGGTTTAAAAAAAAAAAAAGAGAGAGAGAGAGAGAGAGAGAGAGAGAAATGTAATTAACTGCAAATTGCACACAAGGAAAAAACTCTAGTTATTGTTTCATGGACATCTGATGTTCTCATGTGCACACAGGTTATTGGCCATAGTAATAAAAATGGTCATCTTTCTCCTCAGAATTAAGGCTGATTATTATGAAGTCTTTAGATCTGGTCTGTGGCAGTCTTCCACTCATAACAAAAAAATAATGCTTTACAGATACAAACCCTCAGCAATCAGACTCCAGTCATAGAAGCAGCAAACAGGAAAATATGGTGTTGGTGGCAGAGGTGATTGCACAGAAAGTGTTTCAGCACTCAGAGGATGAAGCACTGCTCCCAAGCAAGTCGGCAGGAGTGTTGCCATTGGCTTCTTTGGGACATGGAATTTGCTCCTAAATAATGTATTAGCAGAACAGACGTATTGCTTCATTCCCCCTTTTCCCAAGGGGGCATGATTTCCAAGGAAACCCAGATCAGCAGATTGAGCAAAGTCCCTGGCCAGGAGAGCAGGAAGGAGGTCTGGGCAGAAATACTGCTCTGACCAAACCATCCATGCACCAGCCTCACAGTCCCTGCACGACTGGGTTGCCTGCCCCATGCCCTCTCTGCCCTCCCCACTTGCACTAATACTGGCAGTTTCTTTGTAGCTTCGTGCTGCATGTGCTACCATACCCTCTCACTTGTGTTTTCAGCACACCTTCTCTTTTACTTGTCTTCAAGTTTGGCTAATCCTCTCCTGTCAATGGCAGACCCACATGCCTCAGAAAAACCCACAGCTATGACAGGATTGGAAAAGATTCCCCTAGTCGCACTGCTGGTGTGGTCTGACCCATCTCCACACTCCTTTTCTACTATTACTGAAAACATTTGTACAGTATTTGACACAATCAGCCCCCGTTCCAAGCCAAACCCTCGTCCCCACATAGTGAGCACCTGACAGCATCTAACAGGTTTAGGCCATAAGCACCAAGGCTTAGTAAAAGTAATTAATTCCTGCAAGTGTTGCTATAAAACTTTATGTTCAAAGGGTTTAACAGTTATTAAAATATGATTTATTGCAACGGCATGACAAAGCTTTGTGTTGCTAAGGGAGACTTGATCACATAAGCCTTTGCTTTCAAGAGGCCGATTGTATTGCAAATGAGACACACGGGCACATTTGACAAACAGTTGTTAGCCCGGCTCTCATTAAGTCACTCCAAGCTGGCGTCCTAATGGCTAAAGCAGATTTCAGTGGAAAAATGTTTGTTTGCACCCCTTGTCACCCTGAGAGTCAGATGAGGTCACTGGCTGCAGATGTGAGGTAATTACAGAAGAACACAAAACCAAAAGTTACTTTAACCAGAGGGACCAAACCCAACATGGTTGAAGAACCTCATCCCCGTAAAGAGACCAGAAGTGAATACGGTTTGGGACGCAGGTTTTACCATTTGTCTGCCCGTCCAGATGTGGTAGTTTTATCATGAGACACTAGTTGCAAATCGGCACTGCACACAAAGAGAAATCAACAGGAATGAACCAGCAAAGGCTAGTTTTAAAAATACAGGTTTCATACATGCATGTAAATGCATGCAGCATGCTAACGCTTTCTAGTTTTAATATAATGTATCCAGAAAATATAAACACTTTCCATTTCTGACAGCATGTTTGGGCTACAAGTGTCACAAAGATATTCACACTGAATTATTAATGTGGATTGAAGAGTTGTAATCTTGCCAGTTGAGGCTTAGTGATACCAACTTTAAATGGCAAACAGCTTTTGACAGTTACAAAATCCAAAATATTTCATATATCACACACAAAAATGCAGAGATTTCTGTACAGCATGATAGATACAACACATTCAGGTGTTGGTATGGTTGTTTATAACCATGGAGCTTACAGTTTAGACCTATGTCATTACATGCTGCTAAAAAACACTCCCAGCACTTAAATTTTAACAGACTGGCAGCTTTGTCAAAAGTTAAATTCTCTATTACTTTGAAATAGCTTTGCAAACTTAAACATGTGCCTAAACATGAAATCATGTTTCTCAAACCACTTTCCATTCTTTTCCATCACCATTTGATTGAATAATTCAAAATCTTTTGTGCAAACTAAAAACAATGTGAAACACCTATATGATGAGCTGTTACTAGTTGATCTTCATTGTTTTCAATACATTCCTCTGAATTATTTTTTATTATTTTTAAGCTACTAACTGTGTCTATGTTAGATGATATATTTGACATCTCTCTACAAACACAGAGTTAAAATATATTTGATGCTGTTGGCTTTATTTTTCCCAGTTCTGGTAGCACTCTGAGGTATTGTGAAAAGTGATTTTTATGAGACATTTTCCTTATACAAAATCTTCCACATAGAAACCTATGTTTTGAACACAAGAGCATTGAAGACATCTTGACCCTTGATCTCTGAAGTGTGAATTGGCAGAGGAGAAAACCAAGATCAGTTTTGTTAACTTAAAATAACCTTGTTTTTCTTAGTTTTGACATTCCTCTCTGTGCTTGCAGAGAAATTCCAAGTTAAGGCAGACAATTCACTAGAATAAAAATACTTGCTGTGTCTACACAGAGACTTTGACATCAGATCTAACTGTTAATTTTTTCCTGAAAATGCTGGAAACAAATCGTAAAAAGAGATTACCTCTGATTTGGCACTAGAAGCTTTAATGAAGTGATTATTGCTGCTGTTTTTAATTTGGGCCTTTCCCAAAGTGATTTCTTCTAGACTGCTGTGCAGTTTAAAAATAAAAACAAACATTTAAACTTTTTTTTCTTTGATGGAATCTCAACTACCTGAAATTCTTCTGTCCTCAGTTGTGAAAGGCACTGCAGCTATCACTCATGGCTTTAGCAATATCAGTTATCAGTCATTTCATGTATGGCACTATATACGCCATCAGCAATGATCAGTAAGTCAGACATGACACACCGAGCAGGGACCAGGATTTCACGCATCTAGAAACAATATACTAGGTAAAAGAGAAATCGGGAGAAAGAAAATACATAATTTAACATGCATCTGCAGTTCTCCAGCACAATGAAACAAACCACACCGGAGGAGAGGCACCTGTGCTTGACAAAGTAATTATAAGAACAGAAAAGGGAAGAGCCTCAGTTTGAAATATTTGAATATCTATGTTTCCTATGAATTTCACATTTAACCCTTGAGCACCTCTGAAAACGCAGACTTCCATGACTCATGTTTTGTAAATGCATTTAGAAAAGCATGTGGGAGTTGCAAGTTCCTAAATATATCAGAAGTCTTAAGCACATTTCCATTTAATCAGAGAATCTTGAGAAATCCTTTAGTAGGCTTTGATAGAAAACCCACTTGTTTGCCCTCCTGTTTCGTACTGAGGAGGTGCGTGAAAGCTGGGGAAGAAGGGCAGTTGTATAAATGCTGGTCTCCACTCCGATTTTCCATCAAGTGTGCTGTTTAAACCCAGCAGACTAGACCTGCACATTGGTTTGTATAATTGCTGGAAAGGAGAGGGGGGCAACTTACTGGTGAAGCTTCAGACAATCCATTTACTGCTGGCCCAAAGGCTTGGCTGCTGCAGATATTTCAAAATTAGGCAGCGCAGCATCTCAGGGTGCTGCCACGCAGCAGCACTGTCATCTCCAAATATCCCCACAGGCTCTTTCCTGTAGCTCAGGGGGAGAATTAAGGATGGAGTCTCAGAAATCAGCTCGTCAGGAAGCAATTAAAGCTCATAGGAACGAATCACAGACAAAGTTGGGGCAATTAAGCCTATAGGCATCTGAACTCTGCTCAGATCATCTGCTTCCCTCACATCTGACTGGAAGGAGGCCCAGTCTTCCACTTGGGACTGTGAACAAGCGCACCTGCGAGTGAGATCCTGAAAGTTACCACTCACTGTGGTAGAGCACTGGGCCCACATCCCTAAAAAAAACAGGGACTTGAGGTCATACTGCACAGGGCTGCTACAAACACCAAGTCCACTGGGTCACCTGCAGCAGAGGTTCACTTAGTCCTCCTCTCTTCTGCTCATCATCTCCTGACAGATTACATACTACAGAAAAAAATTTAATCTCAGTGCCCTGAATTAAGTCTGATAAATCTGACTCTCGAGCACTGTGCGTCCTGGACCTTTTTCTCAAGCTATATTCACTACAGAACACATCTTTAGCTTTGTACATCATCTCAGCTCTTTTGGTATAAATTGTTATAGTCCTTTTCTATCCAGAGAGAGTCCCAATCTCACTGACATCAGTGAAGGTCATTAGAAAGACTTTCTTGGACTTTATCTAATGACTTCAAAGTTTGATTCAAATCTGTGGTTTGTGAGAGTCAAGAGCTACTTGCCTAGCCAAAGAAGAGATTAATCACCTCACGGTGAATCTAAGACCAAAATATTTAACAGAAATGAGATTAAATTATTGCACAATAAAGCTTTTGTGCCAATTTACAGGTTAGTGTTTAGAATCAGAGGTGCTGCAGCAACAGTCCAAACGCTCTTATATTTCAAGCTATACCCTTTTAAAAGTTTTCATTTAAATTTTTTATGCTTCACTTTATAAAAAATTAAAAGAGAGAAAATTTTCCTGTAATTAAGTACTCCTCTCTATGCTTTTAGAAGGGGCTGCATTTTTTAAAATGTTGGGAGGTAGCATGCTGTAATTGTAGCTGCCACTTGGCAAAGTGAACATGCACTTGACCCTGCCAGGACCTTTCTCATCTCACCTCCATGTGCATGGAAGTGACCTTTTGCAGTGACTGGCTGCCCAACAGGAGCCCTCGGTCGGGTATTTGGCTTAGCAAAATATCCTGACAGAGCCCTGGAGGCAGTGAGGCGTTATTTATAGCACACGACGAAGACTCAGGGGATTTATGAAAAGGAAGCGAAAGAGAAAAGTGATTTCTGGCTTCCCTCAAATTCACAGAAAATATTAATAGCATAAGGAAACATTAGCAGAAAATTTTGCATGAAAATGAAAGGCCAGGAAGAAATACAAGGAATGGTCCCTTTTCAACAACAAGGAGACATTTACCTGCCAACTGTCACGTAAGGGAAAGGAGTTAATGGTAGACCTTGATAGGCAAGTCTGAGAAATTTGTTACACCGATATCGCTCAGAAAAAATGTTGTCTTCACAAGGCCCTTTTAGACAGTAGCAAATGAAGAAATAGAAGGAAAGGGAAACTTTGTAAATAAGACAAAGGGGGGAAAATAAGTCAACCTCATAAAAGTTATGACATGAGCATAATGAATATAAATGAAAGCCTATTACCCACAGCAGCAAGCTGTTCCTTCTGGGATTTCACTCTGAACGACATTCTCGAGACTATTGCAGCTACTCCATAGCTAGTCAAAAGTGTTGATTGCTAAATCTCTTCATGCTGGATATCGGAGAGTGTTTACTGCACGGGTCTGGCAGCAGTGCTCAAAAACGTCTTGCGGTGGCAGGAAGAAAAGCCCACCGTTTCTGAGAGCCAGCAAGTGTCGAATTTGTAATGAGAAGTTATTGTCACTTTGGAAAAAGGTTGCCATACAGCTTTGCATCAAAATTTTCAGCGGCCCAGCCCTCAGAAACCACTCTGTACACATCCTACGAGCTCTTCAGGCAGGCTCTACAGCCAGGTACTGACACAAAAAATGAGCTCCTTCACTTGACAACATGCAGCCAAGGCATGCTGCCCTTCTAGACAGCTTTTGTACTCTAAGGATTTCTTAATAATAGCAACTGCATTCTGGTAGTTAATACAAACTTTCAGGCAACCCCTTGCACCTAATCACAGCTAACACTATGCATATCTTATTTGTTACAACAAGCTACTTTTTTACATTAAAACAATATAAAGGTTAAAAAAAAAAAGTCACTAGTCCATGCTCCATTTTTTGTTTAGCTTACCAGGGTTAATAAAGAGAGACATTAGCTTGCAGCAAAAGATAGAGCACCATGCCTATGTTTCAGGAACTGTATTCGCAAAGTAACCATTTATTTGCAATAAATGGTTTCTCTAAAATTCTCTAAAAATTTTTTTCTCTAAAATTTTGATTCAGGATATGTATCCAAAATTGAAAGGAGAATGTGCAATGTCATTTCATTTATTTATGAAATATGTTTGATTAGAGGCTTGGCTCTAATCAGGTCAAAAATTACAAAAAGTCTCTCTGAATCAAGATCTGGCCTGTGATAACAATGCACAAGCTTCCAAGCATATAGCACAACAAAAAGTTACAAAAGCAACTACTGTTAAAAAAAAAAAAATATATATATATATAGTTTCTCATCAAAAATGGTAATCACTACTTCCAAACTGCTGCGAACTGCATTGGTGTATACCTTTTATTTATACAGAGGTCTTAAAGACAACCCTAAGGATCCCAATTCTTTCCTCTTTCCTGACTTACACTAAAACTACTGAGACTGTACACAGGATTCAAGGAAGGATTCAATGGCAAAGTTCACATTCGAGAACGCAACAGGCTGTTTGTCACAGGAGACATATGCATATTTCTGTCAGGCTCTTCATCATAAAATAAAAGCTTCATCATAAAATAAAAGCTTAGCAGATACGGGCTTTGTTCTATTTTTGCAAGTTTCCATTTATGCTAGGAAGGGTAAAAAAATAATTAACCTTCCACAAAGAGACAAGTAAAATTCTACGCAATGCAGAACCAAGAGTTATCTAAGGATCTGAAATTCCCGCATGTCAGCTTGCTGGGTCATAAGCTCAGGTGGAACAGTGTAACGAAGTACAAGCACAGGATTCTTATTCTTCCTCATACAGGGCAGCAAGAAAATGTTTAAAAAAGTATCCGTTTCAAGGGTCAGAGAGTGTTGCATGGTAGAAATAGATGAAGCCCACCTCTCTATTCACTTCACACAGTTTCTCCCTTTCTAGTGAAGGGAAAAAAGATAGTTGTACTTATCTCAGGCATACAGAAGGAAATCTCTTTCATGCTGTAAGAACTTGAAAAGTGAAATTCTTGAAATGTGTATTTCTGCAAAAGCAACACTCTGAAAAATAAAAAATCGCCAAGCCTATCATTCCAGGTTGTACAGATCCTGCCAGGCCTAGGGCTGTCAAAGAGCCTTTTTTTTTTCCTTCAATATTTTTTGACGTCTGTGAGCACTGTATAATGTATAATTATAAAATATTATAAAGCAATTAATAAGAATAATACTTTGGCTTATGTGGTGCTTTTCAACTGAAGCTATCAAAATACTTCACAAAGCTTAACATTCAGAAAGAATTTAAAACATCGGTACTCCATGGCATGAGCCTGCCTTAAGATGAGGGGAAAAGAGCAATAGGAGGAAATTTCAAATTATTTCAAAATCTCCTTTTTTGATGTTCTTGCACCTTTCTCCAAAGCATCTGTTACAGGTTTTTGTTAAGGACCAAACACTGCTTTGCTCCAATAGGATAATGATTTTAGTTCCTACCCTCTGTTTTGAGCATGGGAAAGCCAAGAGGCTGGGCTGAGATATCACTGTATAGAATCAAACTATCTTTGAGCTGATCAGAGCAAGGGATTCAGGCAACATCATAAACATTGATCTACAGCATAAATTTCCTCTTTCTCAGGCCTGTGCTTTGCCCAGCAGATCATGCTCCCTCTCCTTAAAGTCTAATACCATTCAGCAATTTCACAGCTGTGCTGTGTTACACTTTATCTGAGGCTATTTGTAGTACAGAAAGAAATGAAGTATACCAAATGAAGTATGCCAAAGATCTATATTATTCTCTTTTATGATAATCTTTCATAAAAGAAGTGGCAGTGCTTATCTGTATTGCTGTGTACTAAAACAGGTTCCATTCTTAAAATAAAAAAAAAGCAATAAAGTGAAAAACTTGGTGGTTTTATATTTCATATGGTCCCATTTCTAATTCAGAAGGACGTTCATTATTTAATTACTGATATTTATTCCTGCATTGCAAAACAAGTGAAAGTTAAATTAACGGTGTTTGTCACATTTTATTCTATTAAGACTTGAATCCATTCAAATACCACAAGAGCTCTAGCTTATCACAGTATTTGTCATGACTCTCATGCCACATCCTCACGGAATAATGAAAAACAGCAATCTTTGGCTTGCACACATGCAACCATCATCACTGAAAGCTTTCCAAATCCTGACGCAGGTGATGTCAATAGAAGGGCTCAGAAAGCAGTGCGAGTGCTGCTGGGGGATGCAGAGGAGCTACCGGCAGAGGCTGTTAGAGGATATTTTGAATAGGGCTTTATCCCTCTAATGCACATCTCTGCCTAGTTTTCCAAGCTACATCCTGCAGCCAGGCTAAAGCCACTGATTCAGGAAATGTTGCAGAAAATTCGAACCTTGTGACCAAACTCCTCTCATAGATCCACAGCCTCTCTAAAGGCACAACCAGGACTTTAAAGCTTTGATAAGTCCTGACATCCATGAGCCAAAAACATTAGTACATTTGTGCTACTACATATAAAAACTATAATAAACACCATACTGTGGTAGTAGTGTCTCACTTTAATAAGGGTGAATCTACTCCCCTTTCTTAGTTTAACAGCAAAGCTATATATGAAAAGCATATGTGGCAAAACTATACACACAAACGTAATAATATCTACTGTTGAGTAAGCTGCTTAATTCTGGTTTTAAACAACTTGGGGAAGCAACTCTTTAGCAGAATCTGGCTGGCTCTTTTCCTATCTTTCTGATGTTTTATTCATTTTTATTTTAAAGTACAGCTCCAGCCACACTGATCCAATCTCATTCCTGAACTCATCTCACCCCGACCTGCAAGCCAAAGGCCCACGGCCTTCAGCAGGGACTAACCACGTGCACAGAAAAATGCTGCCGACTTGCAGGTCCTTTGGTTTATTAGGAAGAGGAATGGATTAGGACAAGAATGGCAAAATCGCTGTCAGTGAGCTATCACATCCAGCTGAAAACCTAACCCTTACTCAGCAAGGCCTCTGCGGCCTGAAGCAGAAAACAAAAATCAGGTCTGGAACAGCAGAATTCAAAAAATGCAAAGCCTTGATAACATTTATTTTACCAGGCACTAATTTATTAAGATTGACAAAATCTGCTTTCTACTGCAAACTGTCTTGTGCTAGGAAAATTATTCAATAATACTAGCAGACAGAGAGAAATTAGCCAAGTGACAGAGGCTGTGCCTGTCGCACCTCCTCTGTGTCAGGCTCCCGAGCAAGGCTGTCACTGCTGTCACACCGCAGCATTTTAATTGCTCCATCCTCTAAACCACATTTCCCTGCCAGCTCCTCCAGGCTGAAGGGCTGGATGTGCTGGTGATAAAGAGCACTGATTGCTTGGCCTCCATGAGCAACATCTACTAGGGAAGAGGCTCCTATACGGAGGGACGTGTGTGTATGTAACCTAGAGGGAGGCTTTTAGTTCTTTGATAGCTGGAGTTTCTACTGCACAGCCTGAAGATGTCATTACCGGTTCCCCCAAATTCATCTGTACTGAGTCGTAGAAAATGATTTGACATTTCTGAATTTCTGTCTGACATTAATCGAGGTTAATTGATGATAATGGTAAGGGTAATTAGTTTTAACAGGCACCAAGTCCCATAGCCCAAGCCTCTTAGGACTGAAATAGAACCTTCAGTCGAAATGTGGCATGAAAAATAACACGACAATATCCAGTTACCTCCAAATATGTGTGTGCACACATGCGTGGGGGGGGGGGGCAGGGTTATGGACATATATGTGTGTGTATGCACTTGCATGTGTCTGTGTGCAAACTACTTCAAAAATGGTAAAGTCTTGTCCAGTGTGCAATATATTGCTTTTTTGTTACAGAAGGCAAAAATGCTGAAGTTTGCCAGTAAACACTCTAGCAATCACACTGGAAAGTTGCACAACTTAGTTCAAAGAGTTGCTGCTTGCTGGACTATCATTTAAAATTACATGCAATAGCAAATTCTGAGTTTGCAAACCTTAGCTAAAGCTTGTAGTTTCCCACCGCCCACCCCAAGTTTTCTGAAACACGCAGTTCAGGAATAGAAAAGGCAGTATAGTGAAAACAGAAGTTAAAGTTCATCTGCCTAATGCAACGGCCTGGTACCTGAGGCAGGAGCTGTCACACTGAGAACCATGAGATGACAACATGCAAAGAGAGTTGAAAATGCTTACTTCTTCTTTGTGGCTCGCCTTCTATCTTCCCCCACCCATCCTTCATCTATCGCCACATCAAAGGTTACATCTCTGTGCGTCAGACACCCCTTGGGCTGGTGGCAAGCTAGTTGGGGCTTTGCCCCCCTTCAGCCTGTGCTGCTGAACCATGACAGCCAGACCAGCCAGCCATCACCCATGTGCCTGCTGCGCAGCTGAAGCTGCCATATTCCACGTGTGCTGGGACCTAGGTTTCCCCAATGATATTATTAAAATTATCATCATTTTATCAAAACATTGGGAAAAGTCATCAAAGGTCAGTGTGGGCCCAGTTTTATCTGCAAGCATGAAAGATGGATGAAACAATTAGCCCTGTGAAATTCAGCACAGTATGGGGAAAACCACATATCCTGTATGGATAGCCGTAAGAGGAGATTTAATCCTAGAGAAGGGGCAGAGCAGTCATGTTGTACTGAGGTGAATGTGATTCATATTTGTAAATTCAACTTGTCCCAGAAACCATGACAAATATTTAGGACTGAGAGACAAGTATTTGAGGAGACAAGAGCTTGTCTTCCCAGGATGAAGGGAAGAAGGTCCCTCCCAGGACTACAGGGTGAGAGTAACTGCTGTGCTTCGGTGGCTAGGCTGGTGGAAAAAGGCTGAGGACATGATCACAGTGCGACAAGAAGAGTTTACTGTTGCAAGGCATAAAAGTCTAATCCTAAATTTTCTGCAAGTCTTTAAGACAGATATTAAAATACTAATGCAGGCAGCAAGTGCTTGTAATCCCACTGAGTTCGATTACTTCTGAATGTGCTCAGCACTTTTGAACACTAAGCTATTTATTTACTCACCTATATTTACATACAGACACACGTACATACATTTCAGTACCTTGTTTTAGGCAAGCAAACTTGAGAACACGGGGTTTAATCTTTCCATTGTCTCACCCTAAAGTGCTACTATAACTCCTTTAAAAGGAACGGTCTTTTTCACTTCCATTTTTCATGAAACTACTCTGGGTTTCAGACACCAATAGCGAGACAAGCCAGAGAAGACACATTTTAGGATTTCAGAGCACGGAAGCTGGATGGCTACCCCGCACACACTTGTGTTACAGCGCCAACACGGATGGTGATTAAGTTTCAAACTGAGGCTTGAGGCTGAGAAATGAGGTGACTGTTAGCAAGGACAGGATTTCAGTGTCCCATCCCTCACCAGCTTCCGGTGTATTTTTTCTCAATGGCTTTTAGCCTACTGATAACTCCACATAACTAAGATATACCACTTGCATACTTACAGCAACACACTATCACATTCTTTCCAAGGATTGTTAAGTATTTTTTGAGCGCTGACACAATAAACATCACAACTACACCACAAGAGGAATCGGGCATTATGACTGGTGCAACACATTCAAAGCCACCAGGGAACTTTTTAGCAGACCTGGGCATTCAGCCAGGCATAGAGGTTTATCTTTTATACTGTAAATGAAGAGGTGATAAGGCCAAAAGTAACTGGCTGCAATCCCCTAGCCAGACTGTGTATTTCAGGTCCAAGGAATTCCCTGAATTAATTCGTCTTCTAACTAGAGGATTTCTTCTGGGGGAAAAACCTTCACACACAACCTTGATATGGAAACTCCTAGTTATGGGCAATCTGCAACAACCTTTGGGAAGTTGTTCCAGTTCTTAATTATTTCATGGTTAAAAACTTGTATTTTATTGCACCTTGTAGACTAACCTGATTGACTAAAAACCAGTCCAGCACTAGCATAATAGAATATACTCAAGTAGTATTACTATTTTCAAAAATGCACACACTTAGAGTCCAAATTTAACAGATGAAATTTCTACATTTGAAGAAGTCTCCTGGTCTCCAAAGCATAATTTTCTACTGAAAAAATTGTAAGCACAACGCTCTGCTGAATGATGATGAGATCTTATTCGGATAAACTCTCAACATAATTTAATGCCACTTAAATGCTATAGTCAAGACCTATAGCCTTATTGCTTATGAAAACCAGACATGAGCAATCAGAATCCTTAGAAATTTTCATCTTTGGTACTGCCTCTGTTATCATCCCATCTCACTTATCATTCATCTTTCAACTTTCTTTAGACACTGCTTCATAACATTCCCAGAAGTTCTGTAGATAGAAAACAGTATAAAACATTGACTGCTTCATTAATATTTACAATTCCAGATAAAGTACAACAGAAAAGTTTTCCAAACTAAGCCCAAAATCAGCTTGAACCAGGCACTGGGGACATTAGCAAAAAATACTGATATGAATCCTGTAACACCTACTTGTCAGTAAAGCACAGTCATGAACCTCCAGACTTTGTCTGAAGGGAGTCATAGTATCTGGAAACACAAAGCATTGCAGCCTGTCTAAAACCAGTAGTCCTTTTTCCCTGCTATAGGAACAAAGTATTTTGCTAGTTACTTCTGGTCCTGAATCAGGGGAAAATACATCCCAGCAGCATCCAACCTCAGTGTTTTCCTGAGCCTTCCAGGCCTGGAGGATTTCATTTTTATCACGAGCCCCTCACAGTGCCTGGCAGCATGGGTCTGCAGTGACTAACTTTAATCAAAACAGATCTACAACAGCTGAGCTTCTCTTTCGATCTCTGTTCTTGAGGGCCAGGTTTATGTTAAAACAGAAAGTCACTTAAATAGAAGAAACTTCCTCACTTTGAAAACAGTTCAGGTCTATAACACTCTTTAAAAGGCATTCTCAATCCATTTTCATTAAATGTCTGCTCTTAGAAAGTTGTACTCCAAGAGCCTAGTCTTTCTTCATCCTCTTTTGAATCATTTGCAAAGGTAAGGCAGGTCCCTAAGGCCAGGTGGGTGGGGAAAGGCAAAGAAAACTGATGCTGATAAGAGCTCAAGTTCCATGATTTTGATGAGACAAGCACTCACTGCACACAGCAGATATAAAGAAAACGAAAACATTTAAAGTACACTACATCTTTGGGCTGATTAAACAATTTCCAGGGAAACAGTTTCCTACTGGAAGATGCCAAGTCAATGAAATGTAAATGTGTGTCATCTAATCATATTATAAAATGCTGACAAGAAGTTTTCACAGCATYTGGGTACAGTTCGAATGGTTTGTCTTTAACCACATACAAAGGTCAAACATTTACTTGCAACAAGACATTTCACTGTGGACTCTGTCATTTTAAATTTCTCATGACKATTTGGAAAGAAATGTAGTTTAGAGAAATCTTGCTATTTCCTACAGAATAGACATTCTGGTCTTTGGCAAGCTCTGTTTATTATATTTCCATAAATGCATATAAGACTTTTTGGTTTGTAAATCATCCCTCCTTGCTCCTTTCCTCCTTCAATTCTTCATAATCCTGCTGGGCTCTTTTTCAAGAATACTCATTATTCATAAATTTTTTTTGCCATATCAGGTCCTAAGGTTTTCCTGCATAGCCTCGAGGTCTCTGACTGTGCTTTCCATGACCGTTATGCAGTCGTTTGCCTTTGCTATGTTCCATGAATGGTTCTTAACAAACAATTCTATTGACAAAGTACAAGGAAAAATAAAATAAAATAAAATAAAATAAAGTAAAACAAAAAACCAAAGCTGATCTCAGCAGTGGTGCCTCTGCAGAGCAAACAGGAATAAAGCACAATAAAAGTGTCACTCAAATTAGCAGATGGGAGTCTGAATGTGCACTATAAGAGATACAGTGAGAAAAGCTGCCATTTTAATGTAGGTTCATTTCAGAAAAGCGCTATACTTTAAGAAAAGTTTTTACTAGAAAATTTTTTGAAAACTAAATGACTGTCTTTAGGCTCATGAAAGTTATTCTTATATTAACAGACTGCAATTTTTAAAGAACAGACAGAAATACAGTGAAAAACTGGAAACATGAAAACAATTTTTTTTATGAACAGCATTTATGTTGATATTAAATACTGCAAACAAAAGCATTTCTTGAGTTAATAGTTACCTTTTCTGAAGAGCATAATCAATATAATAAAATATTTAGGGCCATTAGGTTTGAGACTTGTATCTTTTATTGGACGTTCTGTACATTACTAATGAAGAATGACGTTAAACTTGGCATCCATATCCTACTTGATAAATAAATTTGAACTCTGTCTCGATAACATTAAAGGGGAGAAATAGTCCAGTTCAGCATTCCAGCAGAACTGGAATCAAGAAGGTAAACTGTGTTTCTTCTCTCTTAAACATCTCTTCTGCTTACTAACTTGCCCTGCCCTGTGCCTTGCCTGTTTGTGTTGTTTAAAATAAGTAAGAAACGCTTCATTTCATTGCCAGCATCATCACAGCAATCCTGGAGAACATCTGGACAGGTGTCTGAAAACAAGCAAACCAAAGAAGCTTAACTAGAGTAATTTTAATCAATACTATTTCAGATATAAGCTATCTTAACACAGGATTTGAAGACTGGGAAAAATAACAGAACTGAATGATACTCACCGGTACTCAAAATTGCTTCAGTTAGTCTTCAAATCTGAATATGATGTGATAACAACTCTGATACCATTGACATGTGACTTTACTATGCTACAGACAAAGACAATACACAGACAGTATTTTAACTGTCTCTATGTTAACCATAGATTGTAAATTGGCCAGACCACACCAAGCTCAAAGGACAAAAATCAATGGTTCAACACCCAGTTAAAAAGCAGAGCATACCAGGAGTAAGTGGTAGGGCCCATTTTGTCCAGTACCTTCATCAGCAGCTTTGATAACGAGACAGAACACACCCTCAGCAGACCTGTAGGGAGGCTGACAGAGCTCCAATCCAGAACGACCTTGAGAAATTTGAGGACTGAGCCAAGAGGCACCTCAGGAAACTCAGTTTTGCACCCAGGGTGCAATGACGCAATGTGTCAGAGTCTGGTAGACTGTTGGCTGAGTAGCAGCCCCGCTAAAAAGGGCCTGGAGGTTACAGCAGACACTAGGTTAAAAATGAGCCAATTCTGTGCTGTCAATACAGCAGACTGCTACTGGGCTATGTCGGGTGAAGCGTAGCCTGCAGGGCAAAGGAAGTTAATTCTCTCATCTCCTTGCTGTTGAGACTGCACCTGGAATATTGCATCTAGTTTTGGGCATCCCAGTTCAAGAAGGATGCTGAGAAACTGAAGAGGGCCCAGTAGCTTGCTATCAAGATAGCTGGGTCCTAGAGCATGCAGCCTGTCAGGAGCAGTTAAGGCAGATGGACTTAGTCTGATGAAGAGGAGGCTAAAGGGGTAATTTAATGATAGTCTACAACTACATGAGGGGAATTAGAAGTAAATGGAGCCAACCTCTTCTCAGCAATGGCAGTTGGTATAAAACAAGGGGCAATGGTCAAAAACCACAGCTTGAAAGGTTCAGACTGGACAGTAGGAAAAATTTCTTCACAAGGAGAGTAACATGGCACTAGAATAAGTCACTTTTGGTGATAATGGCAATCTTCAGAGGTTTTTATGACTTCATAAAACCATTGCTAAAATCTCCTCCAGTGTTGGAGATACTCATGCGTTAAGTGGGAGGTTGGAGTAGACAACCTCCAGACATTGCTGCCAAGCAGTATCTCTGTGATTCCATGATCAGTTGCTGATGGTCTGTCCACATCTCTCAATCAAGGGTACACAGCAGGTTTAACCTAGTTTTCCTCCCCCTTTCCAGCTGAAAGAACTGTCATAATAGACAACTGTTCTCAAGACAGATCTAATTTTTCCAGTGCTAACACCAACCTACTTTGGAAGCACGTGAGGCAACAGTAATGGAGCTACAGAAGGCCTCAAAGCAATCCCTGAAAGGCTCCCAGTGAGTAGAACAAGGATGTATCTACTTCTGCCATCCTCATTAACATGCTCTAGATTTAGTAACTTCTCCCCAATTTTAACAGGACAGTTCATCATACACCTGGGGTAATAGGAAGGTCTTAATATAGTGTCTCTATTCCTACTTCTAGCAGTACTACATGATGCTTTTCACATATATAACATTTAAATGTCATAATAAAGACTGCTTTAGAAACACATGTGTTAGAATAGACCTTTTGAGAGTAGCCTCAGTTTTGTGCAGCTTTAAATTCTGCATCCCCCTGGGAGCTTCTTATCAGTTACAAAATCCCCCAAAATCTAACTCAAAGTGTTATGGAGATAGTCTCTCATGTCCCATCCCAGGATGTACACCCAGCAGTTTAGTTCGTGCAGGAGAAAGTAAGGTGCATAAGGAAAAAGACTGCCAGAAATTGTTTCTTACAGACAAAAGCCTTGTACTATTATGGGCACCCAAATGCCTTATTCAGAGAGGCATTTAAGGGAAAAAATGTTCTAGAAAAAACTTTGTTTCTTTAAATGTTTCAAACTTCTTAAGTATGTTTTTTTCGGCACTTGCCTACGTGACAAGGTTCCATACTAAAAAAGTAGAGGGGGACCAAAGCAAGCTAAAGAGTGATTTTTACTTCAAAATATGAATTAAATTTTTCCTTTCTTTCTGATGAGATTGCCATCCAAAGAAATAATTTGAACTTATCAACATAGACAGTTGATCCAGCCTGAAATATTTTTGATTGATGAAAATTTAAGATATTGACTTTATTTACCAATATGGGACAAGAACATCTTTCATTTTCAAAGTTATCCTCAGATGGGAAAACCATATTCTGCTACATTATAGTTTAAAATGCCAAGCTAATGCTACATATGCCATCATGAAGACAGCAACTATAATTTTTTTTACACATAACTGTAATTTCTAATTATTAGAAAATAAATATAATGGCTTTATCATAACTATTTTCATTTGATTCTTCTCTGGTCATTTATCTTTCACAGGTTCTCTTCAGATTTGTCTGGTTAGGAGATGGAATATACAGAATGTAAGCAATGCAAAGAACTCTCTTCCTCCTATTTTGTGAGCTGACCTTATTCCTTTGAGGTTAGAAACAATGACAACCTTATGACATATCATCAGTGTATGAGGTGCAGAGTAGCTTGTCACCTGCTGCGTACAAGTTTTTACCATACAGTTCTCAAAATCAAAAGCGAAAATTCAGCCGGTCACCATGTTTAAACCAAGAAATGCCTCTCTGAAATAAATTCAAAATAAGAACATGTATACCTTAGTTTTTATGAAGAATTTAGAGGACAACTTCCATTAAAAAAAGGTTATTTTTATGAAAAAATTTCGAATATGGAACCAGACATTTCAGCCAGTACAGATCAACAATTATTGAAAGTTTGGATCTCTCATATTCCCATTTCCTATTTTTCTTGGCAAAATAATATGATTGAAGACACCCATGCTCTTCCAGTAAAGACAGCATGAGAGGGGAAACTGGGACCTCCAAGTCTGCTGATGTGGCAATTTGCTTTTGTATTTATTTTAACTCCCCTCACTCACGTGAAAGTGGAATTAGATTTTCCCCATAAAAATGCCTGCCCTGTTTTCTGGGAATAAAACAAAGTCAAAGAAACATCCATGAAGCATCCGTTTGCCCTCCAGAACATCTCTCAGTCTGCTACAGCACAGATCAGATGGAGCCACAGTGTCTGATGATTTTTGGCATCTGCTCAGGCTGGGGAACATCAGAGCCTAGCAGGGAGCTCATGCTGTTCCCTTGCAGAAGCAGAGGGAACATTTGATCCAATGTTATTTCAGTTCTGCAACTACCTCGTACTAAGCCTGGTACATTTATGATAAAGTTATTTTAATCTGTTGTTTATTCCTTTGTTTCTTGTCTTATTTTTAGCTATATAAAAGAAAAATGTTTGAAGTAATAAGGGCCAGCTGCTATGGTATTACTTACTCATTAGTACAGTATTTCAAATGCCTGTTGTATTCCTTTATCTACAATTGCAATACCCTGTGCGTCCTCAGTTGCTGCAGCACCAACCTATTATTATGACCAGTTCAATCAATATTATAGATTTAAAAAAATAAGTACCTTTTCTTCTTTTCCTCATCTACTAACCAGAGGAATGTGAATTTTATATACACAGACATGGTCTTGGTGTTTGTGAGGTTTTTTTTCCCCCCCTTTGAATACCGCAGTCACATTTCCCTTCCTCCCCCCCCCCCCGTATCTTGCCAGCTGTGACAATTTACAGGTCACTGATTTGGGAATAAGGATTAAAACCAATTTTTTAAAAGGAAAAAAGAAAACATAGACACACACCAATAGCTATTGAAACACTTGACCTCACTGGTCCTGAAGGCAGTCCTGAGCAACAGTGTAGTCCATTGCAGCTTCCGCACCTCACTTCTCATTCCTCCCCAGCTGAACAGCAGTCAGGTTGTTTGTAACAAACACATCACATGGACTTGCCTGTCCTAGACTCCAAGAAGGCTAGATAAGGGGGATTTCTATTTTTCCTATGCAGTTCTTAATTCCTCACTCACCATTCCCAGGCATTCATTTCTCTCTATTGCTTACTACCAGCCAACCCTTGCTTTCTCTTTGCCAAAACCACTGCTATATTTCAAGGATTTGGTCATTCTCCATGGCACAGAAGGGCACAGAACTGCTAGAAATTAGATCTCTGTCTATGCAGGAAAAGAAGAGGGACTGTCCAGAAACAGTCATAAACCTGACAAATATTAAAAAGTGGCAAGAGACATTAGAGGGAAGTCCAAGAACCTTAGATTTGAAGATGGAGAAAGCAGTTAAAGTCTAATAAAAATGGCCTGAAGTGGAATTTGGAAAATGGAAATTGTGCAGAGTACTTCGTTAGAGTTTTGTTCCCAGAGCATCCCTTCTGTGGATCAAAATCCAGTAGACAACTTTTGGGCAGAGGGATTTAAGACAATAGTTCAATGCCAAGCATTTGCAGTACTAGCAGTATTTAAGAGATACCAGGACCCTGCATTACAAAGATGCACCCTAATTCATCACAGGATGATTTTAATTTCATTCAAGTTGGGAAAATGCGCAGCTCGTTAGGGGGAAAAAAAAAAAGGAGTTGCCACAAAAAGCAGTATATTGAAGTCCAGTTGGGAGCAGCACAACCATTCTGTCAATACAGAGAACTTGGCCCTGAACACTGTGGGGCAGCTGCCTTGACGAGTGCACACTTTAGGCACCGCAGAGTACTACTTCCAGCTGCTCTTAGCAGTATTCATCCCGCTTCTGTGAGGAAATGCATCTTGTCCCTGAGTATATTAGCATTTCCTCCTCATGGGCATCACACAGCCCCTTCACACAGCACATAGACAAAACCATGGCCAAAGCCTCCCAGGCCCATGCTGCCCCCCTCAGAAGATCCTTTTACTGAACCATGAAAGTATTAGTCAGTTCCCAGCATAGTATCTCCCCATTTCTTTAACTAGAGGTTGCATTTGCTATATCCAACTGAACATGAGAGCAGGCTTTTGCTGTTCAAGAAGAGCCATCACTGTGATCAGGAGGGAAAGGCAAAAGCTTACACCTTCTCTCAGCAAGCAGGAAACAAAGTAATGCATTGAGCAATGAAGTTGCTCAATTTCCTACATATTCAGTTCCCAGGATAAGAATCTCTGGCACTTACAAAGGTACAAGATTTAGCACAGATTTTTCCTGTGACTAGTCCGGCTTCCCTATGGTGATACAGATGAACATTACAGAGGAGGTTATGCTCTGCTTTTCTTTTACCAAAGACTCTGACAAAGCCATCTGCCCAGCCACCTCTTTTTATGAAGCTTGTAGATGCTAAATCTTTGAGAAAACTACCCTCCAATAAATTTGATTGGAACGGGCCAATAAGTTTAGCAGTTTCTGTGGACAGACAGAGACATTGTAATCAGCTAGTCTCTTTATGCAGATGAGGAGTTTGCTGGCAAAAGGAAAAGCCTCCACTATAGCTAGCATTCATCATCACCCCCCTTGAAGACGGAGGTGCCAAGCAGGACAAGCAGAGACACAGCTTGAGCAGCTTGCTTGTTTCGGCTAAAGGTATCCCGCCACCTCCCAGGCCTGTCTCCTGTGCCAACTTCACCTTGTATTTTTCTTTCCCCATTCAAATGCAGCACATTGCTGTGGTATCTCCAGCACTGTATGTTTGAATGCCATTGACATAGGAAGTCTCAGGGTGTACCAAGTGCCCTGCCTTTGAGCTTAGAGACAATCTACAAGAGATACAGAGTCCTTGGTCAAGACCATATTTGTGTCTACCAACCTGGAGGTCTGAAGGCAAGTACAACCTCCCTGATAACAGCTTGCTCTTCCTCTGTTCATAACTTCCCTAGGGTTTCCTCTACTCTTGACCAGGTCTTCAAGAACTGCAGAGCTTCTCCTCTCCTCCTTCACTCTGCTTTCATCATCAAGTATAACAAGACTTGGGCAAGAAAGTAAAACCTGGGTGAACACAACTAGTTAGTGAAGTGCTGGGATAGATTCTCTACTGGAGTAAGTAGGCATAGCTCTATTTTCTCTGTTAGAGCTACATTCATTTGCATCATCTGCAGATTTATCTGCAGGCTTCGGGGAGTGAAAGAGATTCTTTCTCAATTAGACTAAGAGAAGACAAAACTCACAGCCAGCTAAGTGAGCCTCTTCTCTCCTCCTCAGCAGGGGCAAAAGATCTCTTTTGTCTCAACACTAAACTCACACCTCATGCCATCCTTTGACAAAAGATTATTTGGGACTCCACTATAATACCTATTCTACTGTTGAATCACATTCACTACATCAGAGTTAGGAAAGTGAGGTGAAGTCAAGGAGGAAGCAGTGAAGGACAAAGCTCATGAGTTGTGCACCTGAGACTACATTCAATTAGCTCAGTCCGGTCTGCCCGCAGATTTCAAGGGAAGTCTGGCTTTGTGAAAAGTGTTGAGGCAACTTTTTGATCAACAATGTAAGTACTCCTGTATTCATACAAATGCTTCTTGGGTAGGCAACATTTGCTAGGATGGTACTTATTTCTTTATCATTATCATCTGTATGTCTATAAACCCAGAATGGTATCATAAAAGAAGGATTTTAATGCTGATGGAAACACACTTAGAGGTCAAGATTATGTAGCAAAGTTCCCATAAACATGGATTATACTTTGTCATTGAATAGCGGCAACTACTTTTGGAACACTGAAATAAATAGGGAGGCCCTACTGTAGCTTGCAATTATGAAGCAATAGGATAAATCTGAGATAGTGCCCTTAACTAAAGGGCAATACAGGACTCTTTACATAAATGGGAATTTTTCATAGGCAATTGAATAGATAAAATATATAGGGTTGGGAATAAAAATATAAAGAGAGACAAATTTAATTTAGAAACAGGGATAAGTATGATAAAAATGTATGTAGGCAGAAGGAACAAGCTGAAGCATCTCTCTAGGGAAAGGTTAATATTGTTAAGATGAATATCCTGAGCTACTGTATATTTTTTGCTCCTTAGCAGTATACATATCACATGGTTTCTGGTAAGGTGATGCTGTTGGTTTACATTCAAAGTTTAGTTGCTTTGAAAGAGTTTACAAGATCTAACATTACCAAAAATGTTTGTGTTCCATCTAAGAAAATGAATAGGAATTACTTCATTTGAATGAAAACAATTCCTTACAATGTTTGCAATCCAGAGAGTACTGCACCATGACAGTATAAGAGCTATAGGTAGAATAACTAGAAAACATTAAGTAAAAGCAAAATAAGAGTTTTTCATTCTCTTCACTGAGTGAGGCATCCAGCCATGAAAAATAATTTGCAAGTGCAAAAGGTAACTAATACCATTGGTGAAAAGCAGTATTAGAATTTACTCATTTTTTTTCCTCTGAGTAAATTTTAATAATACAGACAARAGAACTCCATTTTACACAGAGCTAGTCTGGGCATCCCCTGTAGCCTTTCCAAGACCTAACTGGGAGGCAAGGGGGAGGTGCAGCTCCTGGTTAAAAAGAGGGGGACAACAAGTCTGTATAGAAGCCTGACAAATAGGTTGACTTCTGACAAGTGTGTTAACTGCACCTTTCAAAGTTGCCCAACTCCCCCACTTGCTAAGTGCTTTCCTGTTAGGGCTGTAGTGAATTCCCCAACTCTCCCATCTGGGGTGCTGCTAACCAGGCAGAGCCTCTGATGCAGCTTTCCCAGTGCAATTTCCTAGCTTTCTGGGTAAACATGGATTTTTCTTCTTTTCATGATGCTTGGTGGTGGGATAGGTAGAGGATTTATTCCTTAGACTCAGCCAAGAAGCCTTACTCAAACCAGGCTCTTTGGGTCCTGCTCAGAAGTTACACAGATCTTTGGCTTTCCCCAATGTGCTTCTAGTGACCAGGGCTTCAGTTCAGCAAACCCACTCTGAACTCAACAGGTAGGACAGTGCCTAAAGATAAACCTGGGCTTTGCTTTGTTGACCAGGGAAGGCAAATTGAAGAGCAACCATGGAAATGCAAAGGCATCTCTGATGGAGTAGAAATACATAGAAAGAGTCCAATTCTGATCTGTCATACTAGATTCAGTGGATCTACATGGCTATATTTGTGGGAAATTATTCCCCATTTACACCTATGCAAAAACTTGCTTCTGATTTGGAATCTGATACAGAAACTGTGGGCTAAGTTCATTCCGTTGCTACCTATTTTGACATCTGTATCAACCTACTGACAAGAGATTTAGGTGGCCAAATAAACACCCTCATCATGAATTAAGCTCTTTGATGTTGAGTTTGCTGTTCCCCATCATTTGTAATTTTCTTAGAGAGAAAACAGAGAAGTAGAAGTTTGATATCAACTAGCTTCTCAAAGTTTGAGGGAGTTCAAAGTTCAAATTCTGTTTTGTTCTGTATTTTCAGTCTCAGCTTTGCTTACCTCATAATATGCAAGAATAAGGTTTTTTGAACATGCAAAGTTTTTTCTCTATACTTACAATGTTGTCCCTATCCCCCTTTCCCAATCAAAGAAATAAACTGCCATCCCTCATCTCCTTGTATTTTAAAATAATAGGGTTATAGACTGTAGTCTGACTTTATAATATTATTTTTGCCCCTCTTTGGTAACAGATTTCTTTTTTTTTTTCTTCAGTATCTCCAGAGTTGAGTGAACCAGACAGCAAATACAATCATGGTCACCTAAATGCGTTACTGCCTCTCTGGAGAAATACTTATTGTAAGCTCCTACAGAAAGATCATACTTAAAATTTGTGCATAATGCCCTGAAGAGAATTATATAAACATGCTGCTATAGTAGAGGACTTCTAAGTACTCAAGGAGAATGTACACATTATAGACCACCTGAATCATCTGCTGCTTGCAAGAAAATTGTGGCTAAAACTGGCAGCAATATGTCAATCAAAACTTAAGTGAAGTCACCTGCTTCACACAGCAAGACATGCGTGAGCTCCATGTTATTCAAATGGCCGCAAGATAAAGTGGAGCTTGTTTGCCTCGCCTTCCCTCTGCTACTGTGGCCACGCAGCTTTCTCTTGCCCTCCAGGGTGGCACAGAAAATAAAAAAGGAGCAACTACAGACTTCTGCCAGTTGTCCCGTCAGTCTAAACTTTATGAGAGCATAATTCCCATGCCTTAGATTTCAGTGAGACAAGTTCAGAATGAATCTGCTGGCTGCACATTTGTACTCGTGTTAAAGAAAGGCAGAAAGACCTCATATTCACAAAGCCACTGTGCAGAGGTATTCAGATCTTTACAAAGCTCTTAATTCCCTGCTGAAGTAAAGCAGTAATTTCACTGAAGGCTAAGGAAAATAAAAAAGGTGCCTCATCTCAGATCTCTCATTCAGAGAAATATGATAAAGTTAATTACTTGGCCACCTGAATTAAACATATAACTTGTAAGATTTCTTGGTTTATTTGTGATTGGTAATCTATTATAAATATGCTTACTTATTCATATGTGCATCACTAATAAATGTGCATGCCTGTGGGAGAAAAAAGTATACTTGGGTTTAGTTATTCTTATTTGTACTAATATATGCAGATTTAAACAGTTTATGTGGAATTTACAGATAAATTGCATCATGTCCTCCAGATGCCAGAAATAACTTACTTTGCCTGTCTTGCAGCATTGCTGTTTGTTTATCATTTCAAAGTTCACAAGGTAATTGCCTCATTATCTGTTCATCTAATTTCACAGAGAAATGACAATCCTAGCTACTGAGGTCATGGCCCATCAAAAATTATACTGTCTCTAATTTTATATCTGATCTCTGGTAAGATCTTAATTTGCTTATCTCAGTTCTCATATATCAACTAAATTGCTGAATTCTATTAAAATCTCCACCAGCTGTCCAAGATTTAAGACTGAACTATTGAATTGAGACTTATTGAATTATTAAGACATTATTGCCAATGTGAGCCAGTAAAATAATAATTTAAATATACAAGATTAATATGCCTTTTAGTTTCCTTTACGTCTTTTGAATTCACACCAAATATGTGGCTTCGTACACATATAATATAAAATATCCTGGTCCTGCAGTTAGCATTTCAAAAACATATCCATGTAGATTTTTCCCCCCCTTTATACAGTTCACTTACACTGATCTTAACTGTAGGAGTTTTGAGAAATAAAGGTGATATTATCGAAATCATCATGTCGATATTTTTCAAGATGTATTTTCCTATATAATGCTTCAAATTGAACCCTCCAATATGTCATTCTAATATACATACTGAAGATCACTTTCCCTAGAAAGAGGCACTTAACACTGTATTTGACTTTCTAATCTAACCTCTTAATTCTGTGTCCATGTCCCCTACACAGAGAAAATAGCAGATACTCTGGTGATGGTCATTATTAGATTGAAGGTTTCCATTTTTGGCACTGTCACCATGTATTTCTGTTGTTGGAAGAGGAAAAGAGCCTGCACAAGTAGTCAAAAACAGTATTCAATAAATCACTGGTGTCATATTATGGAAAGAAAAATAATGGGCAGAATTCATCATGGCAACTACTGCTTGGTCTAGCAGGTGATTGGGAAACTTGGCCTCTTCACATCCCCTTTCACCCTCCTTTGGTGGTCCCAGCCTCCCTGAGGTGGCTGTTGTCGCCAGAAGATCCCACCTGAAAAGATCTTTCTCCCAAGAAGTATTGTCTTACTCTGCTACTGTGTCACATTGCTAAGTGTTATGCTTTTGTACCCCTCCTCTTTCTACAAACCTCCTGTTTCTGACTGCGATCACATCTCTGGCACCACTGAGCTTCCAGCAAGGACCTGGCTACAAGGACCAAGGATCAGCATAAGTGAGAGGCAATGGTAGTTGCTGCGTCTCTTTCACTGCTTTTAAAAACCTCCAGAGTTGGGGTCAAATGCTTTGCAGCTAGATCTGTGGTCCCAGTACCCATCAACTAGAGCCTCTGCTTTGCCACTTTGTCATAACAAGGCTAAATCAAAGCAAGCCTCTGTAAAAGATCATCTCCTTTCTGAAGAGGAGGTCCCCAAGGTGACATGCAGCCTTATCATTGCTTAATGGAATGCAAAGACATTCTCTAAATGAAAGATGTAATAGAGAAAACAGATCTTCTAAATATGCCCAGAAAGACTGATTCTTTGCTGGAGAAAAGATTTAACCTCTTATTCCCATTTCTCTTATATGGCAGAAACGCACTCAAAGTCAAAGAGTTTTGTAGCATTCCTCAGCAAAAAGACTTAAAGGAAAACAAGACAAAGATGCTCACCAGCACCTTCCACAGTGTCACTAACTGGATGGGCATGGAAGTCTAAAAATGATTAATCATAGGACTGAAAGACTTGCTTTTCATAAGCTGTTTCAGATATCCTCAGTCCATCATTAGCTTGGTATTGTGCAGCAAAGAGGTAAATCAGACATCAGAGTCAACACAGAAAGGAACATAAAAGGAGACAACAGTACATCTGTGGAGGGCTGTGACGGTGTGCTCCTTTCCCCCCACTGATGTGCTCTCTCCCCCTCAACCTGACCTCCCTGTAAACAGCACGTATGTAGGGGCTAATTGAGCATGCACCAACTAAGGCCCGTCTAGTATGCAAATATGACTATGAGTCAATCATCTCCCCCCCAATAAATAGGGGGCAGCCCAGAGCCCATTGAGCTCTCCTGCATGGCAGCAGGCTGCACTGCAGAACGTCCCCTTGAGCAGGGACGCCTCTCAAGGTTACTCCTTGAGGTTGAGAGATTCCTTACCCGTGACAGATCCTTGGTAAGTGATTAATAGCATGCTGAACTTTTGCGAACTTCACGAAACTTTGCTGAGTTATATCTCTGACTAATTGCGCACATAATCCCTTAGACATAAACCGTTGACCAAGTCTGGGACTAGGACTGGATCCAGCCGCATGTAGGCTCCTCTCCAAAGGAGTTTGGAAAGCAAAGGGGTCCAGTCTGAACCTCGTGACTCAACAGGAGGGTCTCCGTTGCACACACATCTGACCCTGTCCTTCATGCAGTAAATAACCGAGTGAACCTTGCCAATCAAACCTCATTAAATCATTCTTATTTACAATTGAACTTTGTTAAGTCACTGTCTTACTGCAATAAACGTAGTGCTGCTTCCCTCTTACGAGTGAAGTGCATCACTCCTTTCGCAACAAGGGCAGAAAGCAATATAGAAAGGCACATGGAAGGCTACTGAAGTAGTACACAGTACAATCACATCAAAGAGGCACAGTGATCATAGGGTGAACTTGCTTTGATTTCAAATAGGATATGTTGTAGGCCATAAAAGCCTTAAGCATAAGGCTAATAAGCTTTATACAAAGAACAAGTATATTCCCTTTCCCTTTCTCCCACAGTTTAGACCAGGCCTAACAGAAGATAAACCAAGCTTTAACAGAATTATGGGGGAAGTGTTAGATAAAATTTGCATTCCACAAAGCAGAATACATCTAGAGAGTTCATCTATAACTCATTTTAAGTTTGCAGTTTTTCCTCTCAGGTCCATTCTTCAGCTATGCATCACGGCTCATAATTAAAGCAAAACAAAACCAAATTCCACCTGCTATTTGTGCTTCACCTTTATAACAAGAAAAAGGAGATTTTCAGCAAAATGGAAGTTCCCTTCATATGTGTTTGAAAGCGCACCATGCAGGGCAATGTGTTCAAGTACCAAGTTATTTTTCTTTTAGACTTATCTTACATAAACACTGTCTTCCAGGGAGTCTAACAAGAGACTCATTTCATAAGAGTATTTAATTAAAATTGGGTGAATTTATATTCACTGGGAATGCAATTCTTTTTTGTTCCAAACTATTTATGAGCAAGTACTAATTTCTATTAACGTATTCATTAATGGAAGGTATTTGCCAAATAGTTTGGACAAACTATTTTTGGTGTCAGACTGTTCCATTTTGACTGCTTGTGATTTATGCAAATAGTTTGGACAAACTATTTTTGGTGTTAGACTTCCATTTTGACTGCTTGCAATTTATGGTTCATAATTAGTTCTAAGTTATAGGACAATATTTATGCTTCCTGATCAGATGTATGAAACTTTTTACACAAGGGAGTACAAAATGATAAATAGCAAATACTGAATTAATGAATAACAAACACACACTTCTGGTAAGAACTGTTTGATGAACAGTCACCTATATGAAGGAGTCATGAATCATTCAGAACTTGCATATTTTTAAGAGTATCTGGCAGTTGTTACAAACAACAAGTAACACAGCCTCAGAATAGCAGGATGAAGAAGGCCTATTTATTCACAATTGTGTTGATGAGCCTGTGTTTCCTTCATCCTGTATTTACTGTCCCACAAGGATATTCCTTCCCACTGCTACAAAAAAATATTTGAAATATCTTCTTTGCTTTTACTTTGGCCTCAGACAAGCACAAATATAAACACAATGTTAAGCTTACTTAAAACCCAATTATTCAGAAGCTGCTTTTGTTACATGAATGATGTGGTACAGACCCTTACAGCAACGTGCACTTTCTATACTGAAGCAATCAGTTTGTCTGATGCTACCTCAGTAGCCTGCTATTAAGAAATTAAATAGCCTGCTATTTACATCAAGGATCCTGCCTAGCAGACTGATGAAAACAGTTTTGATTGTACTGGGAACTTGAGGAATCAAAGAATCGCTGAGGTTGGAAGGGACCTCTGGAGATCATCTAGTCCAACCCCCCTGCTCAAGCAGGGTCACCTAGAGCATACTGCACAGGATTGCATCCAGGCGCGTTTTGAATATCTCCAGAGAAGGAGACTCCAC
>NW_020447437.1:99994-107512 GCF_003343035.1 Apteryx rowi | reverse complement strand
GGGCGAGTTCCTGTGCTACGACCTCAGCTGCAGGCCCTGCAGCGAGGCCGCCCGCGAGAGGCAGCGGCGGCTGGGGGCGGCAGCGTGGCAAAGCCCCTGGGCCTCCAGCAGCCCCCGGCCGCCCTCCTCGGCGGGCTCCAGCCTCCAGCAGGGATGCAGCAAGCGGAGGAGACTGCTTCCCCGGCGTAGGGGGCTGCCCCAGAGGGGGCCAGTGGCCCCCRAGCCCCTCGCTCCAGCCACAGCCCCAACCGACCTCGAGCTTGCAGGGCCAACGCGCACCCTGCCGAAGAGAGCCATCAACCACCAGGCCGGCTCACCCACCGCCCCGGGCTCGCACACGGCTGACGGGGCTGGCAGCCTGCCTGGGGGCACCGATCGTCGCCCCATGTCGAGGCTGGAGTTGGAACAGGATTTCAAGAGGAGGCTGTGGATGCACGTGATAAGGAAGTGCATAGAGATCTGTCTGGGAAGCTTCCCCACCGTGGTGCAGCGATCCTGCAAGGTGTCCRTCYGCAGMCGGGTGAGTCCTGCAGCCCCTGCACCTCAGTGCTCCACCACGGCCCCCAAGTACTTCCACACAGCRGAGGCCCAGTTCCTGCCGGAGGAGGCCCGGGAGACCCTGGAGCTCCACATCCGGGAAAAGAGGCTGCAGCASCAGTGGAGCTTGTCCAGGGAGTCACTGGGAGCACAYGTGCCCCAAGCACCGGTCTCAGCCCCCAGAGAGCACTGTGCAGAGACCCACGTTCAGCTCCCTGCTCAGCATCTACCCTGCCTTCCCCCGGCCACCGAGCACCATGCGGAGCCGCAGCCTGAGCCCCTCCCTCTGGAGAAGGATGATGACAGTGGGCAGGAAGAAGAGCAGCAGGGGTCGGACACCCACGGCAGGATGTGGCGCCTGAGCGACGCCAGGGAAGCGGTCATCTGCATGGGCCAGCAGCTCTCCCCGAGCCCCAGTGCCACGAGGCGGGCCRTCCTCAAGGTYCTGGGGTTACATCGTCTGAGCAAAGGCTCGTTCGATTAAACACAAAGCCCTGGCCAGCATCAGGGCAGCAAGGACAGGYGGAARAAACCACAGGACYGAAGCCAGGAGGAAGGAGCAYGCTGAACYGGCTGCAACTCCAGCCATCGCAGGAGAGCGATTCGGCCATTGTCCCCGAGGCGAGACCCACCACGACAGGTCAAGGAAAGAAACCRCTCACCTTAATCRTTACAGAATTTACTGGTGATCACCACCAAGATTAGACATGTCAGTAGAAAAATAAAATTTACATTGGTTTTGATCAAACAAAGGTTTGTCCGTGACTGCTTGCAGTAGTTAGTGAAGTACAAGGTCAGGCTGATCTAAAGCACACCAGCACACGCCGTGTCCAYACGCAGAAAGCAGGACTGCGAGTCTCAGCTCGAGCAGCGACACTTCTCCAGGGCAAAAGGCTTTTCTTGGACTGCCGCTCCCGGCTGGGCCCTCTGGACAGGGCTTCACAGCAGTGCCCGCTGCGCGACACGGAGCCACTTACATTTTCCCAAGCTCTGTACAGCTTTTGGCAAGGTGGCACCACGGTGCAGCAAGAACTGTGGACTTCCCCCACRCARTCCCAGCGCATTTTCCCYGGCCACAGCAGCAGCGTTCACCTCTCCAYGCGCAGCGCGTTTCCTCCCATCCTGCTGCCCTGCTCTCGGCTAAGCTGCTGCCTGCAGTTGAGCGGAGAACTAAACCTGCGGAGGCACCAAGGCCTTTGCAGACATGCCGTGCGCTCCGGGGCAGAACTGGACCAGGCTGGCTGCACATCACAGGTTTGTGGCTCCTTCCCTGAAAGGCTCCTCGAAGGAGCTCTGCCTGGTTTTCTGCACAGAGCGAGCGCCAGCCTCCCTGCGTCCTTCCGCACGAGCAAAGCCTACTGGAACCCGCTGGAAAACTCCAGGGATTCCTCTGCTTGCCTCCCTTAGCAGAAAGGAACACGAAGGGAATGACCAAAGCAATTGGAGCAGGGGGGAGAAAACCGCTGGGGGCCTGGCTGTGCGCATCGACTCCAAACTGCTCTTCCTGTAATTTTGCCCTTTCAGTTTGGATTGGGTTTTCTTGGAGAGGGCATGTAGGAGAGCTCGGCCTGCCCAGCTTCYGGCTGTGCTCTGSGATCACCGGGGCGGTACAGAGAACTCACCCCCCTGGCTAATACTTGTTAAGATAAGTGAGCATCTAATTGTTCACCTTTTATACAAGAATTCCCCCAACATGTCACTGCACCGGGCCWCAGACAGGCCCCACGAGGTACAACCACCCAACACCCAAACCGGAGCCAAGCTGCACACTTTTCAAGTGAAACAGATTCCCCTCAAAAGAGATGTTGGGAGATTACAATAGGCAGAAAACAGGCTGTTTCCCGCCTTGATTTTCTAAAAAATCAAGTGATTTTTTTCATGTGTTCTGAGCTCTTAACAGCAAGGATTTGTGTCACGCAGCTCTCAACCCCATTACTGCAGAGGAATCCTCCACTGAGTGGCAATGAAAAGGCTTTTGCAGCCCCCAAACCAAGACCCATTCCCACCATGCCATCTCTGTGACCCCCAAAGGCCCCCCAGCAGTGAGGTCGCGGTTCCCCGCTAGGACCTGCACATTCCAGGTAAGCTGCTTCAGCATGGGAGCCCGTCCAGGGACGGATCCTCTCCAGCTTCAGTGCTCCCTCTGCTCCGTCCTCTGCCACACCTCCACGCTCCTCACGCTGTAACACACAGCATAGTGGCAAAGTGCTTTCCCAGTGACAATCAGCTTGATCTTTGCTACCATGACATCCCACACACTGAGGTCATGAACAAAGGAAATACAGAAGGTGCCCAAGACGCTAGTTTCTCGCATCATCTAAAACGTAAGACCAAACCTGCCCAGTCTACGTCTCACAAGACTTAATCCAGCCGACAGAATACAGGATAGTTCACATGAATTAAGCCAGGCACTCTGGACTTGAGCTGTGTATGCAGTGATTTGAAATAAAAACTGGGAAAGGGGAAAGAAGTCTCAACAGATCATCACCCCTACATTCCTGCTTTTTCACTCGGGGCAGAACTGAAGAGGGAAGGAGAGGCCCAGCCTAACATCACTCTTTCTCCCACTTTTTCTGAAGGGTAAGGCCAGCTCTCTACAAGCAGCTCAGCATACAGGGCACTGAGAAGATCCAGTGTTTACTATATGTTATATAGTCTGCAGGGTTAAAGCAGCATTTGTGTACAGTTTGAACCTCATCCACCTAAGGAGAAGGATTCACATTAAAGTATTTCCTAAATTGCACAGCTTTATTCCTTGGATTAATATGAGCTATAATTCAGACTAATTTCAGTAAACAGCTCCTGAAGAACAACTTTCTCCACCAGCTGTCAACAGACAATTCAAGATGAGTCTTATCACTTCAAGAGCATTTCTTTCTCATGATAAATGCATGACCCTGTTTAGGGTTGTTTCAGCAGTGAGGACATAAAGCTTATAGAAGGTAACTGGCCTTACAAAATGGAGCAGGTACAAAAGGCAAGTTGGTCTGGAAACCAAACAAGTTCAGTAAAAACACAGATGGGAAGCGTGTCCTTGGAAGCTGCTGTTCTGCTATGGACACAGCTTACGCCTTCCTTCAGCAACCCAAGTGACTGTCAGCAGATCACAGACAAACAAGGACCATGCTCAGGACCACAGCAAAACTGTGGGGCTGGCTACAGCGCCCAGCAAAATCCTTGAGATTCAACCTCAGCTTCCCCCAAGGCCCCAAAAAAACCAAGCCCCCAGAAAGCACACAGCTAGCTTATCTGAGAGCCCTGACCACATAGTGTGCCTCCAGGCAAGAAGGGAGAGTTCAGAATTAGTTAAAAGTCACTTAAAACAAAAATAATTAAAACACTTCATTAGGAGAGACCATATTGCCTGCTGGTAAGGGTCAGTTTTGGGGATGTGTTCATACGGCTCATCACTGAAACATGGGAATCACCCAGGCACTTCCTGGGACCCTAGCAGGCAGACGATCCACCAGGACACTGCGGGCTAAATATTTATAATGCAGCACACTCACTGCCTCTGCCCCCGGAAAACCATGAGTCACAAGAACCCAGGATCTCACTAGAACGGTCACTGAAGCAGCATGCTGAATTTTAAATATGCCAGCCACTGACATTTACAAAATCAGTGAAGATTTCCAATTACACAATACCAACACAAACATTTTCAGCAATTAAAAAGACAACTAGGAAATTCAAAAACACACGTCTTTTTCAAGGCCTGAGAAGGAACAGGGCACACACTCACCCCGTGGGATTTCGAGTATGGGTCACAGGGCGTAGCCCTTGTTCAGCTGTGCTTTGCCTCTCTTACAAAAGGTGCAGAGTGTCTGAAGAGTTTCAGTGTAATAGAAGTTTACAAAAATAGTGATCCTTTTTACACAGATTATTCCCCTTGCCTCAGCATTCACTTCCACAGCTCTCAGACACAAATTTTCACTTTCACCTATCGAAAATGATTTTTCCTTCTGCTGCTCCCCAACCTCACTATAACCAAGATCTGGTATAAGAAAGATAGGGCCAGAAAAAAACAAATTAAGTTTCTCATTAAAAAAAATTCACATTAAAAAAGTTTCAGGTTCACTGCAAACAAAGCAGCAAGAGGTTGAAGCATTAACTGAACTCTGAAGACACCATATCATTCTGTAGTAATGTTTCTACCCCAAAACAGCCTGTGTCACATTTTAGTTATGTTCTGTTACTACCACAATTCATCACCTGTGAAAGGTACATAAGCCTCCTCCAGAAGTCCTTTTCCCATTCTCCAGAAAAATAAAATCTCACTTGGCACTTAGCGTTACCAAAACGTAACATAATTAACTACTTTTACCTTACCTTCAACCAAATCTAAAGCGGACTACAGACCCATATAATGGCATGTGCCAGTTGGAAAGCGTGCAATGCTCGGAGCATTGCCTGTGAATATTTGCTCTTAGCAGCACGGCTTCAGCAGTGCCATAAGAGAACTAACCCAGACATTA
Source organism: Apteryx rowi (assembly GCF_003343035.1). Classification (NCBI taxonomy): domain Eukaryota; kingdom Metazoa; phylum Chordata; class Aves; order Apterygiformes; family Apterygidae; genus Apteryx; species Apteryx rowi. Next base: position 102,500 of record NW_020447437.1, on the reverse strand, counting down.
TGGCTGGTACATTAGCAACATAAGTTAAAGAAACCACATTCCTCAACGTATGCTTGTGGCACACAACCCTTCACATTACAATCTGCAAAGAGTATCTTGTCTGTCACAGTTAAGAGACTCTGCTACCATATCGGAGGCAGGAACGTGCCTGTGTGCATCCTTTAACCAGTAGAGAAAGCACACACTGAGGTACACCTCGAGGTGCGCTTCCTCATTATTTGCTTCCCAGAGACCAAGCGTGTGGCACATTCTTTGCTCTTCTTTTGATCTTTGATCTCTAGTGTCTGAAGAAAAGCTAGAGAGTGGCTAAAATCCGTAGAAAGGAAACCACCACCACACAGAATGTCTGACCCACTCCTAAAATGAGGGCTTCAAAAGGAATCATTTTTTTCCCAGCAGCTCTGTAAACTCCAGCAATAGCAGCACCTGTGTAGAGGGGAAAAAACAGAAATATTAATATGTGACAGCCAACGTGAGATATACACTCTTATACTAGAGGAATGAACTGGGAATTCACACTGCTTCGTGACTTTAACTTATTATTTACATTCATTAGGTTCCTGAATCACCAAGAGCTCAAGCACCATGTTCATACTTAACTTAAAGATAAATAACAGAAAGTAGCAGCTAAGATGTACTGCCCAAACCAACAATTATCAGCAAACTGTTAAGCTCAACATTTTAAGCCCATTAAACAAAAAAGTTATTTACTTGGAAAAGGTTACCCTGGTTAACTAGCTATTGAGACTAGCAACTTCTTAACTTCACTTAACACTGTGACGGCAAAGGCCATTTAGTGAGAGAAGTCAGTCTGCACGCGAAGACTATCAGTGCTCAATATCCAAGAGGGCCTTTCAGGCACACACATAGTTGTTAATACCCAAGGAACAGTTTCCCTTCTCAGCCTTCCTAGCAAGCACATTGTCACAACTGTACTATGAAGATGGAGGTAATGGCATTTTACCCTGTAGGAGAATAAGAAGTCCCCTAGACCAGGTGGATACTGTATCTAGAGCCCATTCAATGAGGGGATGTGCTAGACGCTGTTTATAGTGCCAAAAGTCACAGGGGAAGCACTCACTCTACTACAGAAGGGCTGAGAATCAAGGAAGGATTGCCTGGAGGGAACAGAGGTGCTATGCGGGAGAGGGATCTGAACCCCTGCGTACAAGCTGGGAGAGYGGCAGAAATGCCAAACAGGGAGGATCTGTGACAGCCCCCAGCCACAGAGAAACACATGCTGGTGGCAACGCAAAGATTCACTGGTAAACTGTTGGTAAAGCCCTGCTGAGGCTTCAATAAGCTGCAGAAGGATAGGCCTTCTCTGGACACACTCTCATCCTCATCACACGGTACTCTACACAATCGTCACAGCCCATAAGCTGGGCACACCATCCAGTTCCAGGCATGGACACCAAACCTGCAAGTGGTTTTTCTCTGAGTGCTCTGAACCCTGAAAGTCCCCCTTGGCAGTCCGGCCCTGCATTTAGCAGGCATGCTCAGTACCCCTGACAAAGGGTTCAGGAGGTGAAATGGTCTTATTTCAACTCTCGACAACTCATCCACTCTCTCAAACATGGGGCGAGGGCAAAAGCTAAATGAAACACCGATCTCCTCTCTACCCAGGGCAACGGTGCAGTCGAGCGAGCTCCTGAAGGCGACCCCGCTTGCCACGCCGCCGCCCGGCTGGCGCGACCCCGCTCACCACGCAGCCGCCCAGTTGGCGCAACCCCGCTCGCCTTGTGGCCAGCTGGCCGGCACAACCCCGCTCGCCTCGCGGCTGCCCGGCCAACACTTTTGGGCACCCAGCGTACTTGTGAGGATCCCGGCCGTGATGGGTCCCACGATGCCCATCAGCAGGAGGCTCACGGACATGAACCTGCCGTACTTGTGATGCCGGAGCGTGAAGAGCGCCAGCAGCGCGGCAGGGATGTGGAAGGACAGCGAGGAGACCAGCGCCCACAGGAACACGCCGTACCACATCTCTGCGGGGCAAGGGGAGAGGGCGAGTGAGGCCCCGCGCCTCCTCGGCCCGCTCCTGCGAGGCGCCGGGCGGCCCCGGGCCGGGGAGGCCGCCGCGGCGAGGCCGCGGCGCGGCGGTACCTGGGAAGGTGGAGAGGGGGCTGGAGTAGGTGGTGGTGCCATTGCCCACGCGGGGCACCAGCCGCAGGCTGAGGATCTGCTGCAGGAGCCCCCCGCCGCCGCCGCCCGGCTCGCCGCCCTCCATCCCGTCACCATGGAGCGACCCCGCCGGCCCCGCCCTCCTTCCGGCCCCGCCCTCTTCCCGGCCCCGCAGCCAATAGCGCCCGCCGCGCCGTGACGGGCAGCGCCGCCCGCCAACCGCCGAGGCCCGCCGAGGCCCTCCCCCCCAGCGACAGCGCCACCGCCACTTCCCCTGCCAGCCCCCGCACCCGGCGGAGAGGCTGTGGGGAGGAAGGACGGGATTCTCCGCGCGCCGGGGGGAACTCAGGCGCCTGGGCACGGCCTCACGCTGCCGCGGTAGCAC
>NW_020447437.1:24429-99638 GCF_003343035.1 Apteryx rowi | reverse complement strand
AGCGGCGGGGCCGGGAGCATGTCGGCGTCGGAGGAGTACTCGTCGGGGGAGGACGAGGACTACGTGCCCTCGGGTGAGCGGCCGGCGGGCGGGCGGGCGGTGGCGGCGGGGCCGGCGCGGCGCTCACCGGCTGTGCTTGCAGGTGCGGAGTACAGCGAGGACGACGCGAGCGAGCTGGTGGCGGAGGAGGAGGAGGAGGAGGCGGCGGCAGCGAGCCCGCGGCCGGCCCGCGGCAGGAGGAGCCCCCGGCGCGCCGCCGGCAGGTACGGGGCCTCCGGGTGACTGCCGGTTCCTGAGTTAAAACAATGCGTCTTTCTCTGAAATAAATGCGTATATGCGTATACGTAGCGTATATCGCCCTGCTTTCCCTTGCCGCTGTGCCCGGTGTTGGGGAGCGGATCCGGCAGCGGTGGGAACAGGACTGCTTCTTTTCCTCCTTCCAGTTCACGGTTTAAAGTCGGCGTTCAGGAGGCGGCGATCCTCGGGACGGTGGCCTGAAAGTTACTGTGCCTCCAAGCCCTCAGCAGTCGCTAACTGGTTTCTTTAATTTAGTGAACTTTTTAAAGTATAAAATGCTTTTTGATGGTGGAAAGGGGAAAAAAAACCTTACACGTGCTGCCTGTTTCAGGTTGCTTACTCTCCTGTCCCGTTCCCCTCCCCTAGGGGCTTCTGCAATGTACTAGAACCCATTATATGCTTGTAAATGCACAGATATGTACCACTCCGTTTCAGTGGATTGTCAGCTTAAATTTTATCCTTGTGCKCTCTGAGCAGCACAGGTTTCTAATTTAAGTAGTTCCCTCCCAGGGTTAGGGGAAACCTCCTGGATAGAATCTTCTAGCGGGAAAATAAACTGTTATGTTGCTTCACCCATACTTACATTTCAGCTCTGGGATGATGCCGTAGCAGCTCAGCATTCTTTTTTGGCATCTACTTCCAGGAAGAGGAAGAAAGGAGGTCTCTTGCTAGAGTCAGGTGAAAAAGAGGAAGAAAAGGCTCAGCAAAACAACGAGGAGGAGGAAGTGGACAACTTAAAGCAGGCCGAAAGGGACAGAGAAGAAGAAGAAAAAAAGAAAGAGGATGCTCTTTGGGCCAGTTTCCTTAGCGATGTGGGACAGAAACCTAAGGTGTTGACTGCCACACAAGTGACACAAACTAGCAAGGTAACAGAGGCCTGGACCTCCACTGAGGGGCTCTGGGATGGGTCTGAAGACTTAAAGCACAAAGATGGAAACTGTTGGTCTAGCTAGTAACAACTGTTGGTCAGAGCAGTGGAAAAGCTGGATTCTCCCATCACCTTCACTCTTAGCTTGGAGCCCCACCAGGGGGCAAATTGGAAGCAGCTGGTTTCTGTGGAAGCTGGAAAGGTCTGTGATCTGGTAGTGCTGCTTTTTGAGCTGCTTGTGGGATCTAGGAGTGTCCAGTGGTTGGCTTCCCTTCCTGGCCATGGATTCTCCTTGTAAAAATATAGGCAGCACAATGAGGTTCTGTCCGCATTACACTTGTGGGCCCAAGGCTATGGGGCATGGCTTGTGCCTCCTTCCCTTGTGCCCTTAAAGGGGAGACTGTGCAAGTGGAGAAATGGGAGAAGAGACCTGTGCTCGCATCTCCATGCCTTGCCCTTCTTCATGGTCCAGTCTGGGGCGGGGGGGTGGGTCTTAGAGATGCTGCATGTTTGGGTGGACATTTGGAATAAGAGGCAATCTAGCTTCCTAGTTTACTTTGTAACCCCCCTTTTGCTGCCTGCCTGTGGAGGTTTGCTGTAAAGAGCATTCGGTGCGTAGTCAGCCGTTTGAAAGGATCTTAATAAACTCATCTGCATACAGTTGCCCTACAAAATCTTTCACGCAGAAAGTGATAGAAGGGAGAAAGGAACCAAAACTAACCCACTGGTGCTGGAGTTGATTTTTTGTCTCCCCTAAAAGTCATAGAATTGGAGTCCTGACTCTTGAGGCAGTGAGGCATGTTGAACACTGAATTCTCAACACTGTATGAAGCTGCTTCTTGCGACTGCGTTTAGAAGTTGCAGGACACTTGTGGTTGTGTAATCTTTGCTTGTAACTTTTAGAGGAAGAATCCTTTCAGCTGAACTGTCATGCTTACTTTCCACCTGAGATGTTTACTGGTTGAACAGCTGAGGCAGTTATATGTAAAATTAGAGAGCCGGAGAGAGAAAAACTTCTCCTCTGAGCAATGCTATTTTTATGGGCCGATTGCTAAAAACATGAATGGACTTTGAAAGTTCCTCTGTAGCCTAAACTAATTTCTGGACAGATGCTATTCCTCTGCTCTTCTTAGTGAACTTCTTATTTGGATTTCTTAAGTCATCTTGAAAATCCATGCAATGTGGGGCTGATTACAAGCAAAAACTGAAGTTGTTGCTTTGATGTATATGGGACCTGTTTTTGTTTTTTTTATGTACACCATTAAAAGCTGTGGTTGTTACTGATTAAATTAAGAGGCATTGTTGACATAGCTTAATCTATTCAGGGTTTTCTGTGAAGATCAGCCTTACTCTTGCTGCTTATGGGTTGTCTTCTCTTGCATTCTTGGTCAAAAACAAAAGTGTGTTTCAAGGTAACCTGTGCTGGTAGGTTGACTGCATGGTTGTGCTTAGTTTGGGATGGAAAAATCCAGTCTTCAGGCTTTAGCTTGCTTGCATTTTGAACCACAGCACTACTTTTATGCTACTTCCTGCATTTAATTACAATTTCACTTCTTGTTTTGAGTCCGTTCTGATCATTGACCTCCAATGAGAGACTGGAACCAAAGTAGAGAATTTCCTTCTAGCAGCAGGGACGAGCTTCTTTTCTCTTCTCTGTGGGTGACTTGCTTTGAAGCCTAAATTGCAGTGTTACCTTAGGTCTGTGTTGGGTCCTTGGCCACTTGGGATGGTAACTCCACAAATGCTTGTTTCGTTTTGTTTTTTTGCTTTTTTTTGCTTTTTTTTTTTTTTTTTTTTTGCTTTTTCCTTCATGTATTTCACAGGCTGAAGAAAAGAGTGTGAACAAGCTTCAGGAGAAATCAAAAGAGCCTGAGAAGCCAAAAGATGCAGGAAAACTGACAATCACCGAAGTGTTTGATTTTGCGGGTGAAGAAGTCAGGTGAGTTGGCAGATCTGATGCCTCTCAGTTACTGCAGGCTAAGTGGAAAAAAAAATGGGTGCTTGTCTTCTGATAGGCTGGACACATATGGTGGAGCATGGTGCATCAGCTCAGTTGTCCCTTGCACTTTCCAGTCTGGGTGGTGTACAAAAACTTCCCTGTGGTGCTGCCACTGTGAAAGTTAAAAAGGAGAGAACCACATGTGACCCCGCAGGGATGAGTAATGTGTTTTATTCCTTCAGTCTAGTCTAGATGCTGTGGTAAGGGCAGAATATCTGCTGGCATCTGCCCTGGCAATGTGCACAGTCCAATATGATGATCTGAAGAAGAACAGTAAGAGGTGCTTGGCAAAACTGACTAATAGCTAATACCTTTTTCTTCTAAAACAACTGCAGCAAAGGTGATGGGCCAGGTAAAATCATCCTTTAGGCTGAGCTTGGCATGCAAGATGCCTCTTGGGATGCTCTGCCAAAGGTGCAGGCATGTTATAAACACGTAAGACCAGTGCTGAGGCGCCTGGGTGAACCCCCTTGCTATCTGGCTGCACTGTGACCTTGTTGTGGTTATTACCGTGGTGTGTGTCTTAAGTGTAGCTGATTGCAGAAACCTGGTTTTGTTATATTTTGTGTGACAGCAGAGGGCAGCAGTTCCCAGCAATAATACATGTGCTGTGTGGAGAAGGAAGCAGAGAGCTCGGGTTTCCATTGCTTTTGCTTTTCATGGCAGCGTTGCTGCCTGAGCTATCTGAAAAATCTGAAGAGAACCATGAGTCATAGTAGCGACTTCCCCATTTCCCAACACAATCTGGACTGTAGGAATACCCTTCATTCACTGATGAAATAGCRAAGAGCTATCCCACTGCAGCTTGCTTTTCTCAGAGTATCTCCGTGTCACGTGCTTCCTGTAAAGGAAAAATGAAGTCTTTCTCGTGGGCAGATAAAAATCTGTAGCAGAATTACAGAAGCCTTGTCTCCTGATACAGTCCTCTGCTCAGCAGCTGAATTATTTGTCCCCTCTTCTCCTGAGGTCTAGGATAAGCATGTGGTTCAAATGTGATGCCATATCAGGTGAGAATAGATGAAGTAGTAGAATTGCAGGTCTGTGCTACAAAAGCCTTGTTGGGTTTTGACATCTCGGTCGGATGGCATATGGCAGAACTGCATTTCTTGCGCTTTGGAGAAGCGTGAAATCAGTATGCAATCTTTTTTGAAGTCTGGACTTGTCCATCTGTGCGTTGTCGTAGATAAGTACTGTGTCCTAACGTGTCCGTAGAAGTGTATCATTTAAAGGAGGGCTTTGATTTACAGACAAACTTGCTTTGTAGGCTTACTTCAGAACACAAGTCTTCCGCTTGTGGAAAGGACTATTTTGTGCATTAGTTTTAAAACATGGCTCTTTAAAGCCCTTGTAGGACCTAATGAAAGTACCTGCCTTGATGCTTTTTGTTTTCCTGTGAAAAGAAGCCCCAGATCATTATGGTTTAAATTCAGAATTACTTAAACCTTGGTCTAACGCTGGCATGTGTAGTGACGTATCACAGCTGTAACTAGATCTTGCGTGATAGCAACAAATGAGTCTTTCCAGTCTTGCTCCTGCTTATATTGGTAATACTAGTTTGGGAAGTTGGGGAAACTTTCTCTGTCCTGCTAAAAGAAGTGTCTTGCCTTAGGTGAGCATTTTTCAGGGCTCCTCAAATGCTGAGTTTATGCTTTCAACATAAATATCTTATCTATAGTTTTTGTTTTTTAATAGCTGTATTAAGAAGTTCCCAAATTAGTTAAAGGCATATTTTTCTGCCCTGGCTGCTTTTCCAGTGTCCTTTGTGCTGCTCAGTACTGACTCTTTGCCTTGGAACTGCAAGAGAATTGATTATCAGTTTCTACTTGATTTTAATCAAATAGGCAAAGCTGGAGCCTGGATGACAACAATAGTATTGGAAATCTGCAAACCACTAAGGCTTTTTTTCTTTCAGCAGCACTTGTATCAACAGGTTCCAGAGCTAGCAACAAAGTCTGCAGCAAGATCTGAAGGACTTCTTTCTGCTGGTGCCAGAATTATAATGTGTCTCTGTCTTTAGTGCTTTGAGAACAGAAAGATCCTTCTGGTTTTTACCCCCTTGCTTTTCGTGACTAACGAGCCATAGYCAAGGCTCCAGCTTTGGTGGCATTTGCTGCGTCTTACATATCAAAACATGTTATACTGTTAGCTACCCATAGAATATAAGGGGTTATCATTGCTTATAGCTATCGATACTTTTCTTTAACAGCAGTAGGTAAGAGCCAGAGGGCTGCTTTTGCTGTAGACTAGCAGGAGGTTGTCTTTGCATGACCTGAAGATCTGCAAGTGCTCTGAATACCAAATGCTGACTTCCTTGCCTGGGGAAGCAGCTGGCAAATTGTTGGTTACAAAGGACAACACGCTTTAGTTTTGTGTGCATCTCTGGACTGAAAGAACTGAAATGAGAGCTATGTTGCTCTGCTTTCTAAATGGTTTGAGGCTACTTTTGAGAGTGCTGCTTTTTTGAAAGCTTGAGAAGAATTTAGATCAGTATTTAAGCACTGAGAGATTCAGGGCACAAATTTCAACAGTCTGCTCATTGAAGCTCTTAACAGAAGATCATTTAGTCCTGATATCATGTTGCAGATTTATTTATTTTTCCCCCCCTCTAATAAGATGGTATTAACCTCTCTTGCATGACTGAAGCAGTAGAGGTCTCTTGACAGAAATCACCATCTATAGGGCAATACTAGAGTAGTGAAAGATATTCCTTTTAAAACTGTAAACTCCCATGTATATTATTGTTGCTCTTAATGATGCCCCTTCTGCTTAGTCTGTTACTGTATTGCTGTTGCTAGTGCAGAACTTCAAGTTCAGTGTTACAAATGACCAATTACCAAATAACTAAATTTAGTGTTTTTTACTTCTATAAAATACATGGTTTAATATTGCCTTGTAAAGCCAAAGCTGTTGAATCCTGGATTGAGAAATAATCTTGGTAACCAATTTCTGTGTTTTCCAGTTGTGCCTCCTCTCTGTCTGCTTTTCATTCCTCTCAGGTGTTAAGTAGATTAGGAGCAGCAGGTAACTGTCACCCAAACGGCTGTAATTGCGGGCAGGGAGAGCGATTTGCAAAGGCAGTTTACCATCTAAATGGAAGTTCAGAGTCATTTCTCAGTGCCAGAGAAAATTTAAGCCACTCTGTAGCACCCTGTTTTATGAACTTGCCTCATGATGCAAGATGTGTGGCTGCATTAGTAGGGCATCACATCCCTAGTACCAGGCTTTTTTATTCCCACTCTTTTCTTTCTGTTGCAAAATGTAATTGTTGTATCATGATGCTTGTTTTCTGTTTGGCAGTCCTACTTCTTTGGCCCTTGGCTTTCTTTAAGCTGCTGCTGCGCTTAATACATCGAAAGGGTTCTTATGTGCTCCTGCAGTGAAAGCCAACCTTGTGTCCGTCCAGAACTGCAGCAGAATGCAGCTCACGTGAATGGAGCTGGCCCAGCCCTTCTGGTATCGGCCACAATCAGCGTAGCAACTTGTAAGGGAAGAACAAAGTCGGGTCATTGAATGTAAGAAGGGATAGATTTTAATTTGAAACATATTTTGTGTATCTTGCAAGGGTGTGAAACAAAACTGAGAGGAATAGTGGTTGTAAGGTGCAGGTGCTAGCTTGGGAATGGGAGACCTGTGTTTGAGACCCTGCTTTGTCTTTATAATATAAATTCCAGGTAAAGGACGCACAACCAAAAGCATTTTAGTTATGTGTATGTATGATCTGTTATTATTGTTTAAAGCCAAAGCTTTAAGCGCTCGGGTTACTGTTCGGATGGTATAGCAGAGTTACCATGGTGTACTGACAGCGTTGTGCTGTACTGGCAAAACTGGTTTGTGCTGCTTCAGCAGCTCTGCCAGTTACTTCCCAGCGTATGTGAACAAAGCCGCCAAGCCGAAGCGATGCAATAGTAGGGCTCCACTCTCCATCTGTCACTGGAGAGCTGCTGTGCTGTGTTCAAGTCAGGCAAGGCATTCCTGCCATGGTTCCCCTTACTTTCCCAGAAGGCCGTCTTCTCCAGGAGTGCCAATCTGAGACCCAGAAAGACTTCCACCAGGCTGGGCAACGACCTCGGACCTCTTCRCTGTGGTCCTTTCCTGTCCAGTCCTTGCCTCTGGTAGGTAGCATGCTCCTTGCAATTAGCTAACTTCTCGTAGGCAATTGCTGCTGACCCCTGGAAGAACTACGGGATTAGATTTTGCATTAATCCTTGAGCCTTTTTCTCAAGAGTCTTCCCTGTGCTTGCATGCTCCGAGCATGTTTCTGTTTAGATCTCCCACCTGCCTGACAGGTGTGCCTGTGATGTGAATAATACTTGGCTTGTGGCCACATGTGTGGCCAGAGATGTCATGAAAGCTGCACCTGTGGCTCTTGGCAGCATGCTGGGCCTGGATTCATGCAGAAATGTTTCTGGAAGATTGACTAGGTTTCAAGATCTTCTTTCCATGTTTGCAGTGTGAGCTCTCTTCCCATGTCTAGATGCTGAGATAAACGAGTGCAAAGATCCAGCCAGTACTTTCTTGCATGCTACATGTCCTTCTTTTGCTAAGCAGCGGTCAGCATCGTTCTAATTGCTGTGTCAGAAATGGCAGATCACAGGGCTCTGAACCAGAGGGATTTGCAGCCAGAGAGCTGGGGCCTTTACTGTGGACCTTGCATAAGGGGTAAATGTTTGTCCGGTGACACCTCAGTTGCCTATTTGAAGGTGAGCAGATGGGTGAGATCTGGGTGAAATTGAAGCTCATCTTTTCAGGTTGGGTTTGGTAATCTTTCTTATCTGCTGCTTAAGTGCCTGTTTGCTGATTAATTCAGACTGCTTCTGAAAGTATTTCTCAGCGTTTGCCTGATTAAAACTTATTGCTGCTGCTTTGAAACTCTGCTGGAATGCTGTGTTCAGTGGGGCGCTGAGCCCTGCCTAGTGCTCTTGCTGGGAGAGCTCTCAGGTTAAATTCACAGCCATGAAAATCACCTGACTTACGGTGGGCTTTTTCTTGCTCCAAGGGGCAGATGATGACCCAGTTCCATGGGTATTGTTTGCTTTTTTAGACTGCTTTTAAGCAGGTTTTACTAAGACATGTAGTCCATTGGTATATACAAAGGAAGAGAAGGCTCTGATGTGTGTGTTTGAAGTCCTTGAAGGCTTCACAGATGTGAAAGGGGAAAATCCTTAGCTCTCCTACAGAACTTTCTGCCCAAGTCTCAAAGCACTTTTTAAAGAAATGCTGTTATTCCCCCTTTGGGAATATGAAAACTGAGGCATGCTGAAGTTAATGGCATATACTGATTCACTGGGACTCCTGGATCCCCTGCCTCTGGGACCTGGGGATCCAAGCTTCTTTCATGCATCACTGTACCAACTAAAACTAGGAAGGGCCAGGTCCCAAACAAGCTGGATGACACAGTGTCCTGTTAAATGTAGAACTTGCTGCTGGATATAATGGATACTTAGAAGTTTATATAGTTTCTTAAGAGATTGGGCAAATTCATGGCAGAAAAATTCATCTGGGGCACCTGAGACATGGGCTCCATCTCAGTTTTCCCAGGTTGTGGATCTCTAGAGTTCAGGGATGTGTTGTAGGACATTACTGCTGCCTGTGCTAATACTCTTCACTAGTCCTTTACAGTTGGCCATTGTACTTGTTGACTCATTGTCTCATGCTGGTATTTAATAGAACTTGTACTTGCTTTAAGCTGTATTCCCAAGCAACCTGACTCCCAGAAGGTCTAGTCTCAGCCACTGAGGATTGCTGCCAGCCATGACCCTGTGCACAGGCTGTGCTTCAGTCAGAAGGATATTGGCTGCTGGCTGTTGTAGGAGACCGTATTTGTGGCGTAGAAGAACCTCTGGTCTGCCTCAGTATGACTGCTTTTATTTGTATGTTCTCTTTGCTGTGAGGAAATGAAGTGTGCTGCATACTTAGGCTAAACAGAGTTGAGAGGCAGCTTGTATTTCAGGTTAGGGAAGATAATGGTTCGCAATGGGGCTGTGGCATCTTAAAAGAAAAATACAAAGCTTTGGAAAGGTACGTAAATGATCTGATTAATAACCAAAGAGTTACAAGCTTGAATTGTTTTAGTAATTACTGGGGCTTGCACTGGCTTTGAGGTTCATATTTCACCTGCTGCAAGTTAAACATGCTACCAGTTGGAAGTGCTGGGCGAAAGAGAACCTGGTTTGCATCTGGTACTGTTTGTAAATGGCTGACTTCTAGGATATTCCCACAAATAAACTTACTACTCATTCTGTGTCTCTGCTTCATAGGTTTTTCAGCCTATTTTATTTTCAGCCTACTTTAAGGATTCAGAAAAAAGGTTTTTCAGAAGAGGTTGCTCTTAAGTTGGACCTTTAGAGATCAGCAGGCTTTGGTGGTGAAAGGCATGACAGTAGAATTGAAAGTGGTGATATGAGGTGGCTGAGGACAGGCTCTTTTCTGGAGCCTTTGGAGGCTTGCCTGTGCTGATAAGAGCCCTTATTTGGCCAATAACATGGATCTCCTTTGTACCAGAAAGCCATTGACACTGAGAATTGTGCAGGTAGGACTACAGGCAGTGTCCAACACTCTTTTGTTTTATTTTGCTGTTCCACTCAATCCTTAAGGTCCTGGGACTTAGGCCTGGTTGTCCTGAGTAGAGCAGTGAGGTCTGAGCCCAGGATGTGTTGTTACCTGTTAGCTGGACTCCTGGACCTTGCTCTGAACTCTTCACCCTATTGGTGAAGATCTCAATCTCAGGAGAGCTGTGTAAAGCTAGTTAAGGACTGATTTATTCCCTCATGGCAAGGAAAAGTGCTGACCTGTGCAGCAACAGAACTGAGGTTATAATTTAGTTCTCTGCAGTGATACAGTGCTGTTTTGCAGGGATTTCTTTATGCTGCCTCTGATTATCAAAAGATTTTTTTTTCTTTTTTTAAGGTTATCCTGTCTTCTGTGCATTTGCCAAATAGAGGAATGCCCCACATCTCCCAGGCTGCTCACCTGTTTCTAACCCTGGGTCTGCTGTCCTCTACCAGGGCTCTCACCCCCTCCGTCACTGCCATTTTCATGAGAGCAGATGGGAACAGCTGGACAAGCAACAGATCAGGCATCTGAAAGCAGCCTGCCAAAATCCTTGCTCAGCTCCTTCCTTTCTTCCCAGTAGCGGTGGTGTCCTCCCTGCTACCTCCTGTGACAACTGAGGTGGACCAAATATGACACAGTAGCCCTGTTGGGAAACAAACGGGATGCAAGCTGAGCAGTCCTGGAGGCCACTGCCTTTTCTTACTGCTTTGCTTTGACAAAAGTTAAGGTGGCTGTCAGAGCAATAGCCACAGCTTTCTGCTGCTTCGTGGCAAGCATTGGCAGGAGTGGCAGATTGCCAAGGACGATCCTGAGTTAATTTATCTCAGGGGGAGGGGGGGCAGGGAGGGGAGAGGAGGGCAGAGCAGGGAATTTACTCCCACACCATTAGGGTTTAAAGCTGACGGAGAGAGCAATTTTAAAAACATGTAGTTGTCCATCTGCCTCCTTGTTCTGTGATCTCAGCATGGCTCAGATGTGTTAGGCTAATAAGCTCTGAGAGAACATGTAATACCATTAACTCTCTCCTTACCCTGGGATGCTTGTCAGGAAATGCGGAGGATTAACAGCGAGGAGTTGGCAGCGTGCTTGTAACTTTTGCTGGGTGTGAGTCTTGCTCATTTGTGCTCATAGGGTATTGTGCAATGCTGAGTGAAGGACAGTCTCTTTTAAAATTAAGAGAAAGATCAGTAGCTTGGGTGTACATCTTTTGATTACCAACGTTATAGACAGTGTGCTGCATGTCAGCTCATGGGTAATATGTATGTGACATGTTCCATATGTGCCTTTCTAGCAAGAAGCCTTTGCTGCCATTGCTTATATGTTTGAATGAGGAGGTAGTTGAGTGTTAACCTTTCTTTGTCTTCTGGAGGCTTATATTTGTGATGTCCTGACTCTTCTCCAGGTGGATAGAAAGTCATAGACAGCTTCGTCCAGATAAGGTGTGCAGGTGTTTTCAGATCAGATATGGCAGGTAGTGAATCGAACTAACTGGGGCAGAGGAAGAAATTTATCTTCCTGTTCTGCTCCCCTTTCTACAATGATTCTGGCTACATCAGCAAGGAAGCGTTAGGAAACATAAGAAAAATGAACACTAGTAGGCACCCCTTGGAAAGCCACTCCATAGTCTAGTCATTTGGAGGACTGGTAGATCTCATCTCCTTTGCCTTGCTGACAAGGGATGCTATATGCTAACAGGGTTTTATCCTCAATCCTCCCTGGCTAAGGGGTACTAGAAAAGTGTATTCTAGCCACTTCCCAGTTTTCTAGTGATTGCCTGTACTTTCTTATTGGAGGTTAAGGATTGCCCCCAGTCTTGTCAGTCTGCAAGTACCACTTTTCCAGCTGAGGAGGGGCTGGGCAGGATTTTTGGAGTCTGGTGTTGCTGCATAACATGACACTTCCTCCATGAGGCTTGCAGAATCAGAACCTCACCTTTAAAGCATTTCCAGACACTTAATGTGGGTGGCAGAAGGCCAAAGTGTAGTTCTGTGACTGTTAGCTTTTCTGCAAATAAGCCCTGAAGTGCTGATCTTGGCATAAAGGAGTGTAGGCAGCAGCCTCCCTGTTCCTGTCCTTACGGTGGTGTTATTCTTAGGGGTCAGAGCATGCCTTGGCTAGCCACAGTTTATATTGGCTTTTTCCAGTTTCAAAAATAGCTGTTGGGTTGGGGTTGTGTTTATCCCTCTCTTTTTTTCTTTTTTCTTTTTTCCTTTTTTTTTTTTTGTTTTTTGATGCCAGTAAGTGAAAATATGATCCCTCTCAAAAGATGCGTGAGAATGAAAAGGTCTCCTGGGCATGTTTTGATAACCTTTCCTTTGTGTGCATATATTCCCTGGTGCTTCAGAATTTCCTTGGGGAGTCCTAATGTTGTGTAATACTGATTGACACAACTGCGGCCCGGAGATGAGGTCACTAAATGTGAGCCGGAGTCACGTTGTGTGCTGGGTCACTTGCTAAACATTTACAGTCTGACCTGTGTGTCAGAAGCACTGCAAAAAGCAAAACTTCGTAAACGGTGTAACAAACCTAGCCAGATCTTTAGGGCAGAGCTCTTGCAAGTGAAGTAAATCGTGTTACAGTTTGCACGTTGTGCTTTGAGAAGGGGTAAGGCCTAATGGACAGCTCCTATCCAGTATTTTCATCGTTTTTTCCTTTGTAAGCTGATGCACAGATGAGATTTTTGCTTAGATGGGGAAATCGAAGCACAGAGGGGTTGTGACTTGCAAAGTGTTGCTTAGTAGGGCCAGCCCTGTTCAGTGCGTTGTTTGGCGCTCGAACATGCTGGCTCCTGTCTTTTTTCCTGTTACCTATGTTTTGAAAATCCCAACGTGACTGAACAGATGTCTAACTGAAAGTCRTCTTACGCTTCTGACGTGGCTTGATTCTTTTAAAGAAATAATTGGTGTGTACTGGTTTCATTTGTGCATTTATGCTGGTAATCAGTATGATTAAAAGAAATGAAAGCTCAGCTGTGATCTTCCAAGGTGGGAGGAGTCTCAAAGCACCTTCAAAATGATAGCTTGACCTCCAGATTCATTTGGGTGTTTCCAGGGCTTTGAGACTTGTGATATCTAGGCACTGTATTAGGTTTGGGGACCTGAATGATCAGCTGCATTCTCCCGTGTTCAATTGGTGTTCCTTGCTGTATGAGGGGTTTTCTGACTACACGTTGTGTGAAGTCAGTGTGGGAATATTTATCAGAGGAGAAGCTTAAGGAAAAAATCCCACCCTTCCCCAGTGCATAATGGAGATGATGTTTGTTTCTGTACCTGGCTTTCAGACAATTTCCCGATTTCTTAAAAACCTGGAAACCAAAGGTGCTTAGTGAGCTGCTCGGGTCTCGCAGCRGCTCTTTCGCCGTTCGGCAAGAAGAGGTTCTTTTGTCCCTTTGTTTAGGCTGTTGTTGCAGTGGCCGCAGATCCAGTCTCACCGTCTCGCTGTTTGCCGTGCTTCCCTAGCTTCCAAGCTGCGGTCTCATTCCCGACAGCTCCAGGCTCAGAAAGGAGCTTTTGATGTCTGGTGAGATGCTGGCAGAGCCTGCTTTGCAGCCCGTGGGCTTGGGGGGTTTTCCTACCAGAAAGTACAGCTTGTGAGATGTATGTTTTTTTGTAACTAGAATTCTGAACCAGGAGCTACACAGGAGCTTTCTGTGTTAGCCTAAAGGGAAGACAAAGCTGTTCTCTGCCCTGCTACCTCATTAACGCATTACACACTGAGGCAGGCTTAGTCTGGCCTTTTCCCCATGGGGAYGCTTCTGGTTTGTAGTATGTAGTAGCTCCTAGTGTGATCTGTGTAACCTTTCTGTCCAACTTTCATAGTTGTAAATGAATCTTGAACCCCTGGCTCTTGGGATCCGTGGTATTCCTTCCCTGGGCAAGAAAAGTGACCCATAACACCACCACCATTACACTGTTTGGCAGCAGTTATGGGGTTGCGGAGACCTGTCTTGCTTTTGCTGTATTTGCAGCTTGCTGCGAACAAAGTCAGAGTATTGTCACACTGACCCGCACAGCAGATGCATCCATTCACCTGATTGCTCAGAGGTGTGTTCAGTAGTTTGATATCAATCTTTTAGGAGGTACAAATAAAAATTACAGGATGCCTCAAAGCCCGAAATGTAAACTGCATATCAGGACTCTGAGGCAGTGTGGTTGGGTTGGGTGAGGGAATAGTATCCCACAGGTGTAAGTAGTGCTTAGGGAAACTTAAAAGTAGGGTGGATAAAACTGTAATCAATGGGGAGATGAAAACTCGTGACCAAGCTGTGGGTCAGCTACTTCAGAGAGCCTTGTCTGATGTCTTCTACCTATTGCAAATCCCAGTAGGAGCTTAGTAAATGGAATGCTGCTTTCCTTTGGATTTGGAGACCCTCTTGAGGAAGTAGCAAGCAGAGGTCCAAAAGGTGGCCTCATAGCTTGGTCAGCTTATGTGAGATGGCAGCACTAGCTGTACACTTCCCTTGTGCATGTCACAAGGTCTTTGTCGTGCAGGAGATTGAAAATCAGTTGTCTCCTTAAAGATTTATGAGGTTAGGACTTGGATTTTAAAAAGAACTTTTTATGCATTATTTATGCTAAAATACCATTCATCTCTGCTTGTTTTCAGATGAATTGGTTTGAGATGCAGCCTGGGCTCACTGCTTGTGTAGCAGCATACATGTGCTGCGAGGAACAGCACCAGGCAGGCAGCTCGGCCCTTGCCGCACTCCAGGAGAGCTCTGATCAGATTCTTTTCTTTTTAAAGACCAGCCAGCGGCTTCCATGCAGATAGGCAGCCCACAAAATTATCAGTCATTCCAGCCTCATCTTGTCTGTGTTGCTTCAGGGAATGGGCTCAGTTTCCCAGGGAACGGCTTCTCCTGCCTGGTTTGAAGAGCAAGTTTTAGAAAATGTTGGTTGTTTTCCTGAGGATTCTTTTTCTTCCTGAAAGGCAGAGTACTAATGTTTTAACTTGAAGTTAGGAACTGAGAGCAAGCGATGGGGACCTTTTGGCTCTAGAGCCAACCTGCCAAGGGGTTGGCTGAAGGGTTACTAACTTAGCTTTGACTAATGTGGCAGTGCATGTCCTGCTGTGGTGATCAGGAATAACAAGGGCACAGAAGTGTCCTTGTCATGTCCTTCCTCAGAGGAGGCTGTGTTGCCCTTGCCATAGTGTCTCACTCTAATGGGAAAATTTCTGTTTGTTTTACGCCAGGTGAGCCAGCATGAAAGAAATACATACCCAGTGTACAGACAAATGTGGCCTGGAGGTCCTGTTGTGCGAGCACTGAATCCTCTCCTGCAAGGTGCTGAGCACGTGTGCTTCTGTGGCTTCAGGATCTTGCAGGCGGGAGCCACCAGCCTCTCATGCAGTGCATTGGACTTGGGAAGGCATCCAAACCATGGCACCTTGAGCACAGAGGTCCCCCCAAAAGGCACCTCAAAGTGGATTTGGAGAGAATATTCCTCTTGGCTCAGAAGGGCTTAGTTTTTTACTAACCCCTGTTACTGAGCAGTGTTTGCTCCTCAAGTGATCATTCCAGAAGGCTGGAGGACTGCTTAATGAGGCTAGACACAGATGGGGAATATTGAAAAGGGATAATTAGCCTCATTTTTTCCCCTCTGTCTGTGATTCCCCAGAGCTAACATTAAAGATCAGGTGGAAAGTTTTATAATTGTGTCAGGTCTAAACTGGGGCAGGATTCCCGAGTGAGGACTGACTGTCCTGAGTATGAGTGGTGAAGAGTGCTGGCACTTTCCAGCACTTCCTCTCTTGTTCTCTCTTTCTCAACATGGAGGTCAGGGGAGATAGTAACTTTGTGCTGCTGCAGTTAGGGATCTTAATTGCCTTCTTAGCTCTAAAAGTCCCTTTCTACCCAAATACCAACGTGTACTTTCTCAGACTGATGGGCACCAGGCATTTTGGTTAGAAGGATACAGTTGTGAGAGCTACCTGGGGGTAAGTTGGAGGGATTTGGGCACTTGGGATGCATAAGGTGGCTATTACACAACAGACCATGGACAGGAGCCCCACGAGCTGCTTTGATGTAGCTGGTTCTGGGTCTTTCCCAGCTTTTTCTGTCCTGCCTGCAAGATTCTGCCTCCTTTCCCCATCCCTGCATGTATGCAGCTCTGGAGACATGCATGGGTCCTTCGGTGAGGACTTGCAGCTCCCCTTGCTGTTCTCTCCTGAGCTGGATACTTCCCTGACGTGCAGGACCCTTGGTGCCCCCCGTGCTACACCTCTCTCTGGATTCAGCAATGCTGTGGGGGGGGGCACCTGGCCACAGTCATGGGCTATAACCTGGGGTGTGGGGGTTGTGCTGTGCAGCTGAAGCAGGAGGAGGGTGATGTGATGGATTGTCCCTCCTCTTGCACCTGGTGCAAAGACCAGACAACAGGAGAAAAGCTAGTGTATTAGGCTTACCCTGTTACTGAAATGAAGGACAAAAATTTGTTTTTAAGCCCCTTGGCAGGACATCTGGAGCTCTGTGAATGTGGTGCTTGCTTTAGACTACATTCCTTCTTCCGTTTAGCTGCTTATATGGCTAAGTGGACTGTTGGGAGCAGACAGCAACTGTTTGTCAGATTAAACTCTTGTTCTTGAATTAGGTTTTTACAGTCCACCGCTAAAAGTAAGTGCTGTGTGAAACAGCTTCTGGGACAGCCCATGACAGCATGTGGGTTGTCTTATGAGACTTGGTGTCCAGCTTACATAACTGGGGCCTTTTCCGGGAGGGTAGGCTTTAGCACTTTGGTTGGTAAACAGAAGTGAAAGACACGCATAACTATTAGAGGCACTTAGTGATCTAGCTGATAGCGTGTCTTGATTATAATCACTGAAATAGGGAAGACCTTCCTATTTCACAGTTACACAGCACCTCATGCGGTGGTGGTGTCTGTGCTACCAGACACCAACACTGTCCAAAAATGTTAATAAAATGATTCTGTATTTTGTAAGCCAATTTAATAGCGTAGCAATATAATGAAATCTTTATGGCGAAATGAGAGACAGTGGTTTTGTGTGTGAATTACAGGGTCTGCAAGTGGGCGAGACACTAACTACTTGTTTTATTGCTGACAATATATTTATTTTTGTGTTTATTCCTGGATTAGAATGTGTGAATAGCATCCCAGTAAACAGTCAGGCAAATAGTTACTTATCAAGTATTTAAAAGTGAAAGGTCTTGTAATTTTCCTTAGTAATGACTGTGATTTCTTCCAGCTGGATTAATGGCTCCCACTTCTACCCATGAAGAGCAAGGAGTGTTTAGGTTTCTACATGGAGAGTTATTGTCTCCCATAATAATGTAGACCAGAGTGTTGTTTTTTCCCCGTTCTTGGCCTGCGATCTGAGGAAGGATGAAATGTGCATAACCTGAGTTAATACCTTGTAAAGCCTTTTAATATTCTTTCTTTTGTCATTCCTGTTGGAGCGATGCAGGAGTCGCTGCTGGCATCAGCCCAGCAGCAGCCAGTCTGAGTTGCTTTTGTTTCATTTTATGAGGCAATCAGTGGGTCTTGTGATGGAATTGCCCTGAAAGGTCAGTTTTAATTAGGTTTTTGGCACATTCCTCTGTCCCCAGCTGTGCAGTCCTGGTGGAACAGGTTGCACACAGCTTTGCAGCTCAGGGTTGCTGCGGCAAACAATTTCAAAAATACATTCTGAGCAGCTGCTGACAGGCCAAAGGGAAAAGAAAATTGTGAACCAAGTGTTTTGGTCTGTACCCTGTCATTGCTGCTGGTACCCTGAGGTGGGGGGGGGGGGGAGCAAGCATCAAAGCATGAGCAATCTCTCAGTAGCAACCTGCTCTGTGCCTCTGGGCAGCACAGCGATTTCTTTCTGCTGAGCCTACTTTCATTGAAGGGCCATGCCAGAGCCTTCCTGAGCGTGRCGTTAAGGGGGCTCACAGTGCGAGTCTCTCCTCTCCACGCTTTTCTGGACGTGAACGTCTTTCTGCTCTGAGACCTGTGACTCTTGTAGAGCTGGCCCAACAAACGGCATGCCAACTGTGCCACGCCGGCGGCTGGCAAATTCCTAGAGCCGTTTTTCATACGCATCTTAACTTCATGCTTTCCTTTACCTCTTCCGTTAGGAAGGAATTCAGTCAAGTTTGTCTCGGGGTGGAGAAGGCTGAAGGTAGTCGTGGTGTTAAGCCAGGGCTAGGGGGCCCTATATTCAGATCCTAGCTCTGCCACAGGCTTTGAAGACTTGCTCCAGGTCATGTGGGTCCAAATCCTACAAGCTAATTAAGTGCCAGATTCCTGTTGGTTTGTGGGAGTTGAGCACGCAGCACCCTGAGGAGCTAGGCTGTCATCTCTGAGTTCAGACATGTGGCGTTAATGGCACTGTGAGCTTTCCGTGACCTCTGCTTCCTTTCCCAACTGCTGCTTCCTCCTTGTCCTCTAGCCTGTCCTGTTCAAGTTCCAGAAAATTGGAGGGTTTAACAGCTAGGATTTAACTTGGGAGGAGGTCCCATGGCCATCCTGAGGGCTGGGATCTCCTGAGGGCTGGGATCTCCTCAGAGGAGGCCAGCGCAGAGGTTTTTTCCAGGGTTTGTGGTTACTACGCTATGCCTCTTGAATTCCTGCGTGCTCCGGGTCTGCCTGATGTTTCTCACGGCTGCCTGCCGGCTTCCTGTGCGCGGGGGGCGAGCTCTGGATTGCATGGGAGTGCGCGGGGGTGACGGGGAGGGGGACCTCGCCAGGAGCTCGTGTTGTGCAAATGCATGGGAACTGATCCTGCTCCGCAGCTGGCTCTGCAGGCCCCTGTGTTTAAAAATAAACTGCAATTGTATTAATCTGAACCTGACGCTCGTGGCTAGTGGGGCTCGGTGGGGAAATTCTGGCTAATTGCTGCATAAGGACATYTGGGTTTATTCTGTCTAAGGAAATTCACGGAAGTAAAATAACCATTAGTATATGGTTACTGCATGACACGACTGTGTTTGAGGGCTGTGGCTAGGTGGTGCTTTGGGATGTCTTAAATTGTGATGGAGGAAGGCTTTTTTTTTTTTTCCCCCTTCTGAACTGCTCTTCCCATTCCTTCCCACCCCTTTCCAATCTGATCAGCAAATGCTTCTAAATACTCGTTGCATGGGATTTATCTCGATCCACATGACTGCCACCGGTTTGAAAGGCATGTGACAACTGGGGGGGGGGAATAGGGTTAATCTCCTCTTCTGCMCTGAAACAACAGGGCTGAGCAGGGGGTGTTCAGGGCAAGCACTGATTCTTGTCTCTGCACATGCCTTCCCCRCTCTACTTGCCCTTCAGGGAGAAGGTGGAAGAACTGTTCCCCTTCCCTAGCAGCTCCTTGCTGGACTCAGTGCAGCTGTACTCCAGACCCCGATGCCCTGTCAGCAGGGGACGTGGGCACTGGTTCTGTGCAAGTGAGATTTCACGGCCTCAAGGCCTCTGGGCTTGACAGATAACTTCACAGCACTTTCCTCGCTGCTAGTCCTCAGAACGGTCACCCGGCTGGTTTCACAGATCCTTGGGTTTCTCCGTGTCCATCAGCTGGATTCAAGTTTTCCGCTGCCGGACTCTGCCCTGGGAGGCACTGGAGGGGCAGGGTCCGCAGCTCACTATCCCAGCTGGAAACTCTGATGCCTGACTCGCTCAGCCAGAGCTGCGTTGGCGTGYGCGGATAGGAGGGTGGGAAGCAGGCCGCTACGAGCCTGACTTTTAACCGGGGCAGATCCAGTGATTGACTCGGCTTTTTAGCCTCTCGTCAGCATATGCGCTAGACTGGGAATGAGCCTGTCCACCCTTCCTGGCAGCCGATGCAGCCGAAGGGCCAGGCTGCAGGAGGGTGGGGAAGGGCGAGCCACGCTTCCCGGCCTGGGCGAAGGCATGGAGGCTGGGCTGGCCGCGCCGTGAGTCAGGCAGCTGCCTTTGGGCCTTTATTCTGTGCGGATAGAGTTGCAGGGCTCGAGAGACTTGCCGCTTTGTTCTCCGAGGGAGCGAGATTGTTAGCTTGGCAAACTGGGGCAACCTCATTAAGAGCTCCTGAAAGCCCAAAAAGCATATTGCTGGAGGCAGGTCAGTGTAATTGAGGGAGCTAAAGTAGCTGGGATTTTCTAACAATTAATTATTGAGTGGTTTTCTGGAGATTCTCGTTCATATGTTTGTAATTCATTCCCTACTGTAGATGCAGTATTGACTTATTTTTTTGAAGTTCAATATTTTATGGCCTCTGGGCCTCAAACAAAAAACAGCTAGAAAACGAGAGCAAATTTCTGCATTCAGCACTGTCGGAGCTTTCTCTTTCATTCCCAGCCCCCCAGGCCAGATTCCTTACTCTGGTGTTGATTGCAGATGTTGCCAACCCCGTGGGCTGTGGGCTGCGAGCTGTGGGTGGCAGAACAGCTGTCACAGAAGAGCTGCCTCACTGACCAGCAAATGAGGAAATCAAGAGCCCAATTAAGAGACTAGAATTGCCCCCAGTGACCTAAGCAGAGTATTCAGTAGCTTCTAGCGAGCCTGTTTGAATAAGTGTTCCTGTTCCTTTCAAAAAAAAAAAAAAAAAAAAAGCCACCCTCCCCCAGTTGTAATTAGCTACTCTTTTCCTTTTTCTTCCATGTATATAGAGAGTTTGTAATTGGAATGAAATCTTAACAAGATGCAAGTTATTCAGCTTGTAGCTGATGGGGCAATTTTTGTGCAGGTGTTGTGGCCTGGTAGACTAACTCTTGTACCTGCTGTCTGTGGTTTCCTTGCTGGATCTTTGCTTTTGCTGCATTGAGTATACTGCTCTTCCTTACCCCCTGGTTTGTCCCTTCCCCTTCATTCTTTCAACAGGGTGACTAAGGAAGTGGATGCAACCTCAAAAGAAGCTAAATCTTTTCTGAAGCAGCAAGAGAAAATGCAGTCAGGAGCTCCAGCTTCCCTCCCGACAGTCTCTGGGTAAGTATGTGTTTTTTCTGCCTAGGTGTGGACAGTTTGTGAGAAAGAAGGTGCTTCAGTTGATCATTTAAGCTCCACTTTTCAGCATTTAAGCTAATGGATATTTGCTGTCTGCAGGATTTCAGTGGGAACAAAATTAGGCCTGGATGTGGTGATCTGGGGGGAGGGATGTGGGGGTGGGGGAAGCAACCCATGAGTCCCAGTGACTCAGTTCATAAGATCAGGCTTGAATTTCTCATTCCTCATAAGTCATTCATCCTAGTAAGCAAACCTTGTTTTGAACATCTTGAGCAGTCTGATCAGACTGCAGGTAACAAAGGAACGTGCCTGGGATTGCCTGCAGATCCCTTGAAAGGTGCTTCCCTGGACCATAAAGAGCAGCAACTGGCTGGGGTGTGACTTCTGGCAAACTTTGGGGGAGCATTTGCATGAGAGATGCTTTTGCCTCTTCAGTGTCCTGTGATGTCACTTCAGTTTGGATTTGTCACTTTTTGTGTAAGCTCTGGCACCTAATTCAGAGATTATTGCAGTGCTTGTCAAAGACGTGAAGAGTTCAGTCCTCTGCACATCTGACATGCCTCTCCAGGCAGTTCTTGATGAACTTGGAAGATCTCCCCCCCCTCAGGAATAGATAAGATGCTTCTGTGTTCCAACAATGAGTTTTATTTAAGTCAGTCATTTGCATTTATATTTGAAAGTCATAAGCTGGCTATAATTTGGTCACACAGAAACAAGACCCATCAAATAAATGCATTGTCTTTCCCATCTGCCAAAGAGCAATTCTCCGGTGTGAGTTCAGGCTGCCTTTCCCTGAGATAGGCTGTTATTCAGTTGCTGCAGCTGGATTGTCATTCATGTTTCCAGCTATGTGTTGCCTAGTCTGCAGTTAGATCAGGGTAGTGTAAGCAATGTGATGTGTGACTCTTCTTAACAGCTGCTGTTCCCTGAGATGAATGAATGCATAGATGAGTATAGTCTTGTTGCTATTGTTGATGCACACAAGTTTTGTCCCTGCAGAGCTAACTGGAGTTATAACGTAAATGTTGGTCCAGCTTATGGCATTTTGTGCTGAAACAAACTTGCCTCGAGTGGACTGGCATTCTTGCTTCAGCTTGGTTGACCAAAGAGGTTAGGACGGCTCCTTGTCATGCAGACTGTGGGTGTTCCTGCTTCTTCAAATTTGCCTCTCAGTTCCTCCAGCAACACCCTCCTGCTCTGAGAGCCTAGGCAGGTTCCTCGTAGCTCACTAGGAAAGCCTCATGGGCTGCTCGCTTGCCTGTGCTGCTGAAATCCCCATTTCCTCCTGCCGCTTACTGCTCTAGAGGAGGAGGTGCATGGCCAGTGGGCCTGCAGCAGCTTGGTCACTGCTAAGATGAATTGCTGTATGTGCTGGAGCTCAGCTCGCTTAGGAGAAATAACCAGAGCCCAGTTTGAGTTGGTTCTGCAGTGATGGCAGGCCAGAAAGAAAAGCTGAATGCTGTCCCCCTGTTATTGTGCCGATACTTTCAAGGGAAGAATCCACATCAAATATGAAAACACGGAATAAAAATAACTACAGGAAATAGCCAGTTCAAGAACTCTTTTAAAACTTCTCTCCTCCAGTGTGACTGTGGTGGGAGCAGCTCAGTTATGTCTTCATTCAGCCCGCTGATGTGCAAGGCCATACTGACAGCTGCTTGCCCAGAATATGATGAGGTGGCCTGGCTGTGGGAGGAGAAAGATCCCCATGGCTTGTGCATCTCACCTGTGTTCAGAGCAGCAGACCYGATGCAGTGCAGGCCCAGGTGCCTTCCCTTTCGCTCGCCTGCTGCAGAATATCGAGGTTCTTTTGTGCCGTGACGCTGTGGCAGAGGCGTAGCATTGGTATTTTGCTCAGTGTGGAACATACCAGCACTCTTGAGGGTTTAGGGGGAAACTGTCTGTGGCAGCCTGGCCAGTGGGTCCTCTGGTCTGTAAGCACTCCAGGTAATTTTCCACTTTAGCATAGTATCCAAGGGTGGTCTTTGAGATGCTCAGTGAACACGCTTGCCTTTGGGCTTAGAAGGGTGCTTCCATTTGGGAAGCTTGCCAGTGTGTTTTCAGGTGAGAAAACTACTAAAGGCTTGTCTAATTCCTTAAAGCTGAAGGCAAGTCCCTTATGTTAAAATCACAAAGATCTAGAYGTAGAGCCAAGCCACTGTCCGAGCCTTGACTGGGCTCCTCTGGAGAAAGGATTCACCAGCCTCGCTGATGCCCTAAAGCAGCATCTGGGGAAAGATGGTGTCTGGTGCACTTTGGTTACTTAAAATACAAGTTTGGCAGGGACAGAGTGCTTTTTTTCCTTTGTGCATTACACGAGATGCCAAGTCTGGATTGGTATCGCTAGAAGGCACCAAAAACCACGTGATTCGGGATCCTACATGGGCCTGGGGACACCCACTGTTCGGTGAGCTGTTGTCAGCCCCCAGTGGTTTTGGGTCAGTTGTGAAAAGCTTTGCTCTCTAAAGTGCAGTCTAGTACAGTAGCTAAGATTCAAGTAGTTAAGAGTGGCTTCTCCATCTGGCTTTTCTTTCTTCACCTTGCAAGCAGCTTGCTTTATTTCTGGATGCAGCCAGCCTACCCTGTATTTATTTAATTTCCTTTCCCTAAACAGATAGAAGTAATCCAGGAAAGCAGTGGTCACAAAACCAAACATCCGGTTCCTCATCTTCATGTTATAAACCTGTGTAGCTAACTGGTCTAGGAGAAGGGATGTTTGGGGCTGAAAGTGCATTTCCTGAATGTGTTTAACGTCCATACCGGATGTGCTATAAAAAGCTAGATTTGGGCTTGTAAGGGACATGGGGGGCGGTTAGAGGAGAATAAGCCAAACGCTTGGCTGTAATTAAAGCCAGAAGTACAACGCAACCCACCCTGTTCTCTCAGCAGGCTTTGCTAGAAAGGTCAGAAGTCTTTGGTTCCCAGGGATGTGATGGTTTCCCAGCCTTTGTTTCTCCCGTTGTGTCCCCCCGTGACACCCAGGTTTTGGAGCTGTGATTGTAGGCAGCTAGACAGGGGTCTGTCAGCGTTCGGTATCGAGTTGCTAGAGGGGTTTGGGTTGGTGCTTTGTTCCAGCTGTGCTTCTGTAGTGCTTTATGGTTGTATCAGTCTGTCACCAATGCTCTCTGAGGTATCAGCTAGATGTGATCAGGGAATCCACTGATTGCTTCTAATCTGCTGCAAAATATTGGTAGAAGGCTCAAAAAAACAACACAAACCATTCCCCTTCTAGGCTTTTTTGCCTGTCTGGACMGGTGTGTGCTTTAGGACCTGTTTTCTATGCCTACCACCATACCTGGGCCTTTTGGAGGCAGCAAGAGTAGCCCTCTCTGTAAGCGTGTGACCCARTGGAGGAGTCAGTCAGCTCTGTGGGCATCTCGGGTGCTCTGATGGCTGTTTCTCACCTCCTCCATGGGCCAGGCAGGAGCACCCTGGAAATCTCCCATTAGCGGGGTCACCTTCCTCCTCCTCCTCCTCTGTGCTAGCAATCCTATTTTGAAAGGCCATTTGATATTCAGAGGTTGTTAAAAGAAAGCAAATGAAAGCCTTTAAACAGGTAACTGCAAAATAAATGTGTGCCTGTGCTCACAAGCACAGAGGAGGTTGAGCTAAAGGCTGGGAAAGATCTGCAAAGGCCTGCGCCCTTCTGCATCAGCAGGTGTGATCTGTCCATCCGTCCTTGCTGTCTGTTCAAGCACACTGGCACTGCATAAGAAACAGTTGTTCTGTAGCCATCTTGAAAATGCATAAGATGAAAGAAAATGTAGTTGACAGATTTTATTTGATATTCTCCCCTAGGCAGCTCTGTTTGTACATGGCCTGAACAAGAGCCAGGAAGAAAAAGGGRGGTTTTCAACTAGCTTTGTTCTTGTGTTTGCTTATTACTGAAACCATTTGTAATTAAACATGGACTTGTTCACTCAGCCCAGCTGTTGCTTTTTTTGTTTGATCCTGCCTGAAATTACAGTGGTGGATGTGTGACCTCCTAGGCCTTTTCATGCCTTGCAGGCTGGTATAAACAGAAGGTAAGACTTGCCTTTGAAGCAAGCAGGCACCGCTCCCACTGAGTTCAGGAGGTGTGGTGCTTGCTGACCCTGGGCTGAGTTTGGTCCATGAGGATTTGAACCTCAGTGCAAGACCTGGCAGGAAAAAGCACTTCAAGAAAGCTCTGACCCAGAGACAAATACCTGCCATGAACAAATGAAGTGAGATGAAACTCTAGCCTGTTCATCATGAATGCTTTCCTCTCCTAGTCTACAACACACCAGTTCACGTAGACTGACCATTAAATGACATGAAAAGAGTCAGGCCTTTGCTTTTAGAAGCAGTTTGCTCTGTTGCATGCTAATGTTGGAGTAGATGGATTCTAGCAGGAGGATATCTGTGTGTGTCTTCTCTCCCACCTTAAATGTGGCAGGAGGAGGAATGATGGCCATCTTCATGTGAGGATATGGATGGGCTGGTTGCTTACTCCATCCTTTGAGATCTTGAACTAGTTATTTGCAGCATCCTGACTTGTTAATGTAATCTTTAAGCTAACCTTCCCTTCAAGCCTGGTTACTCCTAGGAGCTGCTTGGTTTCTCTCCAAAGCTTTTCTTTCAGAGGATGTTCTGACTTTCTGCATGACCTGGCTGGAGTTAATTGGATCCCTTTGCTATTACGACTAAACCTAGTTTCTTTGGATCTTAATGCAGCATTTTTAGTACCTGAGCCTAGAGCTGGTGGAACATATGGTTCTTCTCAGGTCTTGGCCCTGCCAATCTCCCTGGCGTGAGGGAGGGATGGTGTCCCTCTCGGAAGGGGACACTGGTAAGAGGCACAGGCTGTGCTATTACTGTAAACCTCAGAACATCATGAGCAAATGCTGCAACACTCGCCTCCAGGGAGCAATTTCATTACACAGCAGCCCCTCTGGCCTTGTTTCTTCAGAAAACAGGAATTCATGTTTCAGTCTCAGCTCAGAATCAACTGCAAGCACAATCATCTAGTTAAAACTCCTGCCTGTTTCCCCTGCATGGGCTGAACAAAGATGCAAATAAAGCGAGTAATCAAGAACTCTTGCATAGCTGTAGGTGGGTTTTTAATAGTCACTTAAGCAGTTGAATAGCTCTGTTCTTGCCTGTAATTTCAAGAGTGGTCAGCTTTCTTCTGCACTTCCCTTACTGTGCTCCAGAGAGTGCTATGCTCCCAGACGGGGATGAGAAATCCCAGCCCCCTTGTACCATAGCCAAATGTCTGGATGTGAGTAGTACATGACATATTTGCCTGTGCATAACAAGATGAGCCAGCCAGGGGCAATATTCCTGTGCCCTAGAGCTAGTTTTACTTATTTCCTATTCATACACTTTGGTTATGAAAGATGAAATGTTTTAAATGTGGCGGTGGCTGCTCCAAGTGAGTAATTCCTCTTCAGGTCTTAGATCCTTTGTTGTTTTTATTTTTGTTTTAATTATTCTTTGTTAGTGTCTGTCTACTGGCTTACTCCTATCCACTCTTTGAATCAGTGTGGTAATGAGGCTGGGTGCTTTTTCGGAGTGGCTTGTTTTTATTTGCTTGGTGGACTGAGATTAATTACCCCATGGGGTTTGGTGTAGAAAGGTGCTTGCGTGTGTGGGGAAAGGGGGAGTTTGTCATTTGGAGAAAATGATGGCTGGTTCAGTGCTGGAGGAGGGTTTTCATCAGCCGTAGTAAATAAGGCACTGATTGCTGCACACTTGTACATAAAGCATGCCAAACAACCTTATCCTCTGAACATCTGCCTCCCCTCTTGAAGTCAGCATGGGCTGAGGTTTCTTAGCATCGCACAAGATCAAGCCCCTTGCCGAGCCAGCAGACAGGTAGCTGTCTGCAGCAGCAGAGGCCAGAGATCCCTGGCAGGCTTGGGTACCGGAGCAGCATGCCTTGCGGTGGCGAGGATGCTGGCTGAGGAGCAAAGTAAATGAGGCTCCGAGTCGTGGCCGTGCTACCATCAGCTCCTGCGCTAGGAGGTCGCTGCTACCTGCACGTGTCCAGGGCTGCCGTCACCTCTGAGGGTTAACTGTGCGTGGGAGAATTACTGCTCTTTTGGTCTTTGCCCCTTTCTCCATGCAGCTCTTGCTCTTGAGCTTATGTTAAGCCTTTTCTAATAAGAAAGGGAGCTCTGAGTGTGAGAAGTTTTGTAACTGCTCTCCCAGACTCGGAGCAAAATGTGACTAAACATCCCCCTTTTTAAAAGAGGCTCTCAGGACTGATCCTTTCTTTCTTGTTCTCGGGCAAAATGAGTCAGTGCCTTCTAACCCAGCCTCTCTTTTACAAGAGATGAATGAGACTTTCACCTCCCTTCTGGACCATCCTGCAGCCATGCTAGCAAGCGTGTGGTTAACTTTGCTTGGGCCAATGGCATCTTACTGGGAAGAAGCGCTTGGCTTAGCAGTGCCTGGATGGCTCTGTGCCTTGCTTCAGTCCTCCGTCTTGATGTGGCTAAGCAGAATCCCCAGGCCGGACTAACTGGGATCAGCTGTTTCTTTTTCTAGTCTTGTCCGGGGTTCAGCAGAATGGAATCTCAGCTATTTGAGGACTTATACTCTCTAAAGCATTTGTCTTATAAAATGCAAACAACCCCCACCAGACTGGGGCCTTTGATAATTCCCCAATGAAAGTTGTGGGGCAGTTTTTCCTTAGGGTAGTACAGGTTTTATGAGGCTTATTTTCATTTGCTTTCATCTCTTAGATCATGAGCATTTCTCTTTTTCCCCCTCTGTGAAAATGATTGCGGAAATTAACTGCTAATGGGGAACGAAGCCAGCTGTATTTTTATTCCAGACCCCTTGCAAGGTTGCAAAGGGAAACCCCTGCGTCTTCCCCATGGTAGGCTTGATCTAATGGGAATAAGAGGTGAGGGGAAGCCTTGTTTAATGCTTAAAGCCTGGGATTGGAGGTGGATGCTAAGAGCTCCTGTTTCCAGCTGTGCCATGGCTTGGGGGTGTGTCTACAGAAAAGATTGTTTCTGCCCCTGTCTATTTTGCTTTTATGGTGCCTCCTTGCATATTAGCTGAGCTGCACCGTGTCCCTCGAGTGTCTCCCCCGTGCCAAATGCTCGTGTTATATCATCTTGCTTTCCCACACTCATATTCCTTTTTTTCTTCACATCAAGGAGCAAGTTTAGCTGAATCATTCTTCATAAAATATGAACGGGCTAAACAAGGCTGGAGTGACAGTCCTAGAATGATGCCCCCTGCTTTCAGGCAATGCTGTTGCCCCAAGGTTTTTTGCATACTGGTGGCCTCGTTCATGGAAAATAGTATACTGGTGGCCTCGTTCATGGAAAATCAGCACACCCAATACTTTTCAGCACATACATTAGCCAAAACTTTGATATGCGTACTAGGCTGTTAGCCTCATGCAGGACTAGGTTTAGAAAACAGACATGCCTGGGCTGGCTTGCTCGATATCCAGATATGAAGCCAACCAATTGGGGTTAAATGGGAAAGTTACTGGCTAAAATGCTGGCTTTCTCCCTTCCTGTCTTAAAGGAGATCATGATGTGAATCGGAGCTTTCGATGGGAGTGTGGTCTCTGTTCAGAGCTATAACCTCTTCAATGACAGCAGTCTCTGCAACTGTTCTTTTGTTCGTTTCCAGAAGAAGCCCTAGAGCGACCGCACAAGCTGTGCGTCTGCCCCAGCCGTGGGGATTTCCTCTGCTGGTTTCTGGCTGCGAGGATGGTTAGTATGGCTGGATTTCACTTTGGCTCTTGCTAGCCTGGTGTGGAGGTGAAATAACTTTGGTGTTGCCAGGACTTAGCTCACCTGAAGCCCCCTCAGTTCTTTCCCTCCCCTTACTTGCTCCTGTCTGAAACTTGGAGCCTCTAGTGAACCCGTGCCCAGGCTGAGCTCAAAGGGCACCTTAAACAAGCTCCAGACTGTCTCGAGCTCTCCAGAGTGCTTTAATCTGGTCTGCCAAGCCGTAGAGTACTTTATTTCCCTCTCCAGCTCAGCAAGGAGTTTCAAAGCCTTTTTAATGTGTTGGGTTACAGCCCAGTCGGCTTTGTTGCGAGAGCAGGGCTGCCTTTGGAGCCGTTGACGGTCTGCTCTTCCGAGCGAGCGCGGTCCTGGGGGCAGTTAGGCTATCGCAGCCCCTCTGCTGAGGGCGATCACTGGTGCTGCATGGGCAGCTGCCGCGCAGGCTTCTCTCTCCTGGCGCGTTAGTACCCGTGCGCGCGTGTAATGCTGCTGTACCCACCGGGGCCGGAAGTGGAGGGAACTGATTTATTTGATGCTCCTGTCAGGGACCGCTCTGTTTTCTGAAAATACCAGGGAGCGAAGCATTTTGTGCACTTTCTCCTCTCGGTGTTCTCGTGGCATCCGCTATTGATTTGCAAAGGTAGAATAAACGAGTCTTTGATGTGACCTGGCGTGGTAGCTTTGATAGCCTTTCGGGAACTGCGCTGAGACTTCAGCAGTGTTCCTATGAGCCTCCAGGCAGCCCGTGGACAGTACAGGCATCTGTTCATCACCCAAAGTGGCTGGAATGAGAGCGGTGATGATATTTCTTGAAGTAAGAAGTCCTGGGCATGTGCAGTGTTGGACTGCAGCTTTTTCCCCCCCCTCTCTCCTGTAAGCTGCAGGAAGGCTCGAGAGCAGCAGGCTGGGTAGAAGTACCCAGGAGTGCAAGCGCGGAGGAAGCCTGCACCTTTCTTGTACCTGGAAAGTACTCCCTGAATGAAAGCAGAGGGCTGTTCTGTAGGTGCTTGCCTTTGATGTCTTGTGGTTGGGTATGGGTACACTGCATCATCTGCCTGCGTATGTCGTTAGGAGGTTGGCTGAGATGTTCGTTGGACTGCGAGGAAGGGGTTAAAGCGAACCCGTGAAGGCTGGCTGATTTCAGCTCACGGCTTTCATAATGCAAAGCCGGTGGGAATTCAGCCGAAGGCTTAGTCTCCCCCTACCCCCCTTCTCCACTGCTAACCTTCCCGACTCTGGAACTGCATCTTTGCCAGTATGGCTCGCGCAGGGAAGCRCTGCAAAAAAGCAGAGGCGTGAGCGCATGAAAGATGAGACTGTTAAACTTTTCTTGGGAGAGCATTGAAAGGGTTGTTTTCTGGCACGATCTTGCTGTTTCCTTACATGATGGCTGGTATGCGGCATGCCTGTCTCTTCATCTATGATCTGCAGATTTCTCATTGCAGGAAATCTGATGGAGCAGCTGGTGTATACAGTGTCTCCGGCTCTCTGGAGACTGGTATGCAGGGAAGTGCTTGGCTTTGCCATAGGCACTGAATGATGCACGGCAACTTGCTTAGGCCAGAGCCCGTAAAGGTGTTTAGGCTCTTAATCCTGTTCTTCACTTAAACCTGAGGAAGGTTCAAGCACTTACTCCGATGCGGATCTTGCCCTTGGCTTCATCCCATTTGTGAAGTAAAATGATGAGGATGCTGCTAGCGTGCTGTCGCTTGGCCTTGCCTGCAGAAACGTGTGAATTCCCAGAGGAGGAGGCTCGCAGTAGTGGCTTGTACGGCACCTGGCACGCCGACCTCTGCTGTAGCCACGAGAGGTTACTGCGACACAGACCCTACGATCAGAGTCTCCATGTCGCCGTATAGCGTGTTTTGCATCGCAGCAGTGCTAGGAAGGCAATGCAGTCGAAGGCCTTTTGTTGTGTAGCGTTCGCTTTAAGGACAGCACCCTCGCGGTATTTTTTCCTAATGTGTAAAATCCCTTCTCCCTCCCTGCTGTTTGCAATAACCCTTTGGAAAGCTGGAATGGCTCTCCGTTTCCTTTCCCGCTCACACGCGTGCACTTGAGAGCCTCGCCAGCAGCGTTTGGCTGTTTGCATTGTGGGGGATTTTTTTTTCCTATTTTCCCAATTCAAAAAAGTGTGTAGCATTTGTTTTGGAAACAAAACCACTTCTAGAGAATTATATGGCCTCTGCAAACAGATTAGTACAAAACAGGTCATGCGTTTCGGGCTGTCCCTGAAGACTGTACGAGACAGCTCTCTCCTTCCTTGCTTTATGGTTTCACGGCTGTTGCATTTAACAAGGACCCTTGAGAAACCTTTGAAGGAGAAGCTGTACATGGTCAGCTCTACTAGTCCTACAGCACAGTCGAGATGCGTGGCAGCTTTCTGCTGGTCAGTGCTGTAATTGCAGAGCAGGGGTTTGAATCTTTTACAGAGGTGGAATATCTGCACTCCGACACGTAAGTAGGGTTTTTTCCTACCAACTGTCCTTCAAAGCCTTCAGGCGTAAAGGTGTGTTGGTAAATATTGGTAAGAGGCCCCTGGTGATAGCTGCTGAGGGATGCTACAGAACTGACCCTGTTTAACCTTCCTTTGTTGCAAACAAATGTCTCCTGGAGCAAAAGAGGAAAAAGAAAGAGGGGAGAGGAAAAACTGCCTCCTGTCTCCTTCCTTTAGCAAGAGGCAAGCTGGATGGGAAGCGGATAGCACTACTAGTAAGAGGAGCGCTTTCCTGTGTGCATGGCACTGCGCTTGTTCTTGCAGATGTGTCCCGGGCTGCTGCGGGTCCTTTGGCCAGTTTTGACAACTTTCTGCTCCGTGAACTGCAGTGATGATGATGTGCTGGGAAGGTGGGTTTTCACGCTGCGCTGTCTTTAGCCGCTGAAGTCATCTTTAATGTGTGTGGAGCTTGGTGTCACAGCTTGGGAGGAGGGGCAGGTCTTTCAGAACAGCCCTAGTCCGGAGAGGAGGTCTTGGAAACTGTACAGTGCTATTAATCTATGTGACTGGTGTCTAGAGCAGTGATTTGACAGTTCTCCTGGACCAGCGTGTGCTCCCAGCCAGAAGTGTCGTGGAGCATTGGCACCGTAGGCATCTGTAAACAAATGAGTGAGTGTCATCTTTGGCCATGAGTTTTCTGACCGCGCTCTCCCTTTGGGCAGCAGGAAGATCATATTGACAGGCCTGGGAATAGAAATCCACGTGGGCTCTGCCCCAGGTTGTGAAAAACCTTGAGTGCAGTGTCCTGGGGCTGAAAACCCAGGCAGGAACTGGCACGCTTGCTGCACTCATCTTTGTGCCAATGCTTCTGCTTTGTTTGATGCATGAAAAGCTGTGGTTGGACATCAGCCATTGCAAGTGCAGGGTCTTAATTTTCTGTGTCAAACTTGCAAACCAGGAGAGCCTGGAACAGTCCTGGAAACTCCCAAGTAATGCTCAGGCTGGGATTCCTGAAACAAGCCCTGCGGTTGTGTCTCATCCCACTTGCTGTGCTTTTCCTACCCCTTCCACACCTCCTGTGCAGCAGCGAGAGTCTTGCGTTGCGTTATAACATTGATTGCCAGCTAACGTATCCTCGGGCTGTGCCAGGTGTAATTTTACTACAGGGCAGAAGCATTAACTGCCCTCCTGGCAAGGCAAGCCAGATTGGCTTTCCAGCAGTCTGTTTCTCAGGTTGACACGGAAGGCTTTGAGGGTGTCTAGACATTTATTTTTAGGGGATTGGCTTCGTAGTTTACAGGTAGGTGCGGTGCACAAGGAGGAAAAACCTTCACAATATACAGGTTGGTCGCCAGTACCTGGTCTGTAGGATAGACGGCTGGAGAAAAAAGATTTGAGCCCCGGCRCCCTTGGAAACCCCAAGAGCTCAGTAGCTGGGTGGTCAGTGGGCTAAATCTTAAACCCTGCTTACGCTGGGATGGGGAGCTGCCTCAGCTCATAGACTTTCTAGCCAGCAAATGTGCAGAGTCTTAAGTCGTACTAAAAATTTATTTGAAGTTAGATCCCTGCCTGGTCTAAGAGGAGTGCTTTGAATGCAGTCCAGTTCTGTCCACCCTGGCTGACTAAACCATCTCAAACTTCTCTAGCCTGAAGCAGCTTTAAGCAGTATGTGCAGCTGCATCAGGAGCACAGTGCCTTTCCAAGCCCCCCCGGCCTCTCACTGCTGCTTTTTTGTTTGTTTTTGAGGTGCAATTAAAAAAAAGGCAACCCTCCATGCCCTTTCTTTGCCAGAAACTCTGCTCTGCAGGGAGGGGCCCTAGCATCATCCTCCAGGCGGTTTGAGCTGAAATAAGGGGTTCTTGATGTGTGCCGAAGGCCCTGATAGGGTTACTGGCATAGGTGGAAGTGCTYGGACCTGCTCCGTTTGTGTACTCACCAAGATGCAATTTGCCTAGTCCTCGTCACTGAGGCATAGTGAATATCGTTATCCTAACCTTACTTCTGTGGAAAAGGGTGCACCAGCACCCATGATGTAAATGGGGAAATCAAGGCACCGGAAGACTGGTTTGCCTGAGGTTATATAGGAGGTCTATCAAATCCGGTTTCCCAGATCGGAGGCTGATCCCTGACTTCTGGACTCTCTCTCTTACAGTACTTGCTTTCAATGTAGCTTTCATGGCTGCTGGGTTAAAGGTGGCTGCTGCTGCTTTTATGTGAAGAGCCTGATCATATGGAGAAAGAGCTTAAAAAAAAGAAAAAGAAAAAAGAAGGAAATCTGGCTCAATTGGGCATGCCCAATGTGGCAGGCTTGCAAAATAGCTCCTTTGTCAAGTGCTTGCAACAGAAATCTGTGCCTCACTCTTAGATCTGAAGGCCAGAAGCGTTTGTGCATGTTCATCTGGTCTGAACTCCTGCACAGCACACCTCCCTGTCTCTGCTGTGCCAAACCACTGACCTTTCTTTGTCTTTTTGGTGGAGATTCTCCAGCTAACCTTGAGTCGAAGACCTCAAGGAACAAAAAATCCTTTCCTTTCTTTGAGGATGGTTAACCACTGCAACAAGCTCTTGCTATTAATTATAGATGCTGCTTTTTTCATTTCAGTTTGTTTTCAGTTTGCCATTAGCTCTTTATATGAAACTGGATTCACTTGTGTCAGAAAGGGACAAGCAGGAACCAGAACAAATTGTTTGAAAGAATTGCAAATGCACCAGAGCATCCCTGAGCATAGCAAATTGCTTAAGCTCTGCTCCTGTGGGTTTTATTTAGATGCCACTAGAACATGGTAGTATTTATATCTGTTTAATTCAGAGTACCCTGTTGCTGCCCCTCATGCTCTTTAACTCTTTCTAGGTCAGCATGTTGTATTTGAGGATGCACAGTGGCTGAGTGATGACGCTTACCAACGTAACCAAGGGCAAACTCCAGAGCAGTTTAGCTGTGAGCGATGCCTCTATTTCCTCCTTATACATAAAGATAAATGTCAGGGTGCGTGTCAACCGTCTGGCCCTTTGTATGTGTGAATCTGTTCTTATATATGCACCTTGAGCCTAGATTGCGTGAGTGCGTTTTTGTAGCGTTGGTGATAAATCCAGAAATACGGATTGTGTTGAAAAGGAAGGGGGCCTGTTGATTTAAATACTGATGCCAATATAGCAGGGTTGTGGCTGTGACAATCTGGGGACCTTGAAGCATTAGCTCAGTGATTGTGCCGAATGCCGTGGGGAATGCAGTGTTGTGCAAAATAAAGAAATGGCTTTGCAAAGTGATAACATGCTTCAGATGCAGAAGTAATGGACAGGATCCTCTTGGGTCCACAGGCTGTGCAAAGTAGCATCCGCTGTGTATGGTACATGTAGCAGGCAGGTCTTAAGAGAAAGAACGGTTTTGCACTCTCCAAAGCAAAAGGGAAGGCAGTAGGGCTGAAACTGAGGGAAGATGCAGATTAAGGCCTAGGAGGAGGCCCCTGACGGAGCTTTTTTTATTTACTTTGATTTGTGATGTAACTGAAAAGAAAGCAGCTGTCCAGAAATCCAGGCGCCTACAGATTGATTGCTGTAGAGGAAAAGGTGAAGACCCTATTCCTTGCAGACATCCAAGGCATGGCGAGTTGGATGGATGCGGTAGGTCGTCATAATCTCTAGTGCCTCTGTTTTGAGAGGACTGGAAAGTTCTGCTGTGTGGTTCTTCATCAGCTAATCAAGCTGAACAGTCATCCGGAAGGCATGATAAGGACCAAGTCACTTTTTTTAAATAACTCTTTCGGCATGTTACTGTCTCATCTCTCTAATCCTTTTAGGATTTTGGGCCATAGTCAAGGTTAATGTGCAGTTGGAACCCTTTGGGT
Source organism: Apteryx rowi (assembly GCF_003343035.1). NCBI lineage: Eukaryota > Metazoa > Chordata > Aves > Apterygiformes > Apterygidae > Apteryx > Apteryx rowi. Next base: position 65,015 of record NW_020447437.1, on the reverse strand, counting down.
TTCTTGTATGTGCAGTCGCCCCTTTTTTAGCAAGGGACACATCAAGTGGTTTGTGGATAAATGTAATGGGGGTTGTCAGACCCTTGACCAGGCTCCACACAGAGCGGACCTGCCAGTTTGCGGAGGCACAGCTTTGTGCAGGCTAAGCTGTGCTGCTTCCAAGTCCATGCTGGCTTTGTGCCTTGCTGTGCCTGGTCTAATAAGCTCTCTGAGCAGGATTTGCTGGGTAGTGCCTGTCGAGGCACGCGGGCTGCGCAGGAGTAAGCAGAGCGTTGGCTGGGTATCGCAGCCCCCCTTTCGCCCGTTTCTGTGAAAATGGAGAGCTGGCTGTAGTGTATTTTCTGTGTCTCAGTGCAACTTTTATGTTTTAGACTGTGCTTATTACAACCAGTTGGCATGTAGCTAGTAACTGGTGATGATTTAATTTTTTGCAGGACATCCTAGTTTATGGTATAGCTTTTACTAAGAGGTAGGTTCAAAATACAGGGTAGTTGTTAAGGTGTGGCGGAGGATGCCAGAGTACAGCTGGGATTTGTCCAGGCAAGGTAAAGCTGTGCAGGAGAGGACCCACTTCTTGTCCCATGGCAGAAGGGTCTCGGAGCATCCAGTGCACCAAGTAGCTGCATGGGGGCCTGCTGTTCTGAGTAGGTGGTGTGCACACCAGTCGCATATGCTGCCCTGTTGAGTTTGGGCACCGTAGCACCTTTAGTCAGAAAGAAAAAACAAGCTTAAAAAGCCTCTTGATAACTACCTTCATGTAAGAAAGCAAACCATATTGAGAAGCTGGAGCGGGGGGACACAACTCAGCCTTTTAATTCAACTGCGGATTTATTTAATGTAGAGGGAGGTTGGGGAGTAAATGAGGGAAAGTGGTTTTTTTCTTTCTTTTTTTTCTCTCTCTCTGCCAAATTCTTTATTTAAACATAAAGGCTTTTCCTGGCTACTTGCAAAAAATACCGTTAGCAGAGTAGTCCCATGCATGACTCACTTCTTTCAGGCTGTGGTTCCACTGCAGCGTAAGCCAGAAGATCTCACTGCTGGCTGCTGTGTTCCCGCTATTCCCCCCGCACCGATGCAGTACTTGCTGGATCTTTTGCTGAGATTTTCCAGCGCGCTTCACTGAAGCTAGCCTGACAAAGATGTGAACGTCAACTGCCAGCGTAGCATGCTAAACCAGCTCTGTAAAAGCTTTGAGTGCTGGAGCCAATGTCAGGGAAGAAGTAGATGTAGCTTACGTTGTGAAGGAACTTTAGTCTTAGTTAAAGATTTTAGTCTTCTCCAAACGGGCCTAAAATACACTGAGGAAGGATCACCTTACACTTACACTGTTTTTTTGTTTGTTTGTTTTTCCTTTCTTCTCCTTCGTGCTTGGCCAATGCTAGAGACAGGGTCATGGGTTAGATGGGACCTTTGGACAAAGGGCAATTTGCAGAGCAGCTTTCAGAATAGGAGATGTTGCATGCACGTATATTGTGGAAACTAATAGGATAACATCATCATTAGTTGCTTAGAGAATTGCATGAAAAAACAGTTTGTGTCCCAGTAGAGTGTCTCTGCTCATGCTGGTGGTCTTTACAGTCCTAGCTCACTCAGACCTATTACACTGTAATATCATCATCTTCAGCTTTTTAACTAAATGGAGCCTTGAATTTTGTACATTTCTTTCCAGATTTCTTCAAAGCTCTTGTGTTCTCCTTCTCCCCCCACTTCAGCTTTCCCTGGTAGATTATAGCCTGCTGGAAAACATAGAGCACATTGTGAAGCCCAAAGCAAAAGCTGACTCGGCAGTCCTTCACATTTAGGCTGCTGCTGTTCATGGAACAGGAGGGTTAGGCTTAAAATACTTCTGCCAAAAAATATTGCTGCTGTAACAGAACTGGTGCCCATTTTATTAGCTTTTGCTCTGTCCTTTAACTTGACTTAAAAAAATAAACAAACTCACTCTACTAGTTCCTTAACATAAATCTTCTGGGAAGGAGGGATTTTTTTCTTCTTTTTATATGCTGGAATAATTCTGTTTTTTTTCCATATGAAGTGTCTGGAATCTCCTTTCCAGATCTCCAGAGAAGGCTCTGTCTCAGGCACAGTTAGTTTTGTTACTAAGAGCAGCTCCTGTCCTTAAAGGATTTGAAAACTCGTGTAAACTGAAGTCCTGGGAGCTATTGTATCGAAATGGATAGGACTTGCTTATAACATGAATCTCAGCACATGGATAAGCCTTTGCAGGTTCAGGCCCCCATGTGGTCCTTTCAGAACAGGTCTTTCTCTCTCCCATGGGACATCTGCCAGATTCCGCTGAGATCTGCAGAGAGCCACCCGCTTTCTGCTGGGGACCATTTCAGCTCCTAATCGTGAAGCTGTATAACCTAGCTTACGCTAGGAGTGTCTCCACAGCTCTCCCAAGCTGCCTGGGGTTGTAGGAGTCGCTGCTGGAATCGGTGCTTCCTCTACGGAGGGGAGGTGGAATGGAAGTGGTGCTGGTTGGGTCCCTTTACAACAGGCATTGAGCAATACAGGGAGAAAAAAACGTTCCTCCTTATCATTCCCATCATCCTTACTACCTGGAGCTACTGCTTTGGAGGAGATGGGTATCAAGACCTGATCTGTGCGCCCAAATATGATCTCACTGATGTATGTGAAACTATGGATGCAAACACGGCAGCAGTGCAGGACTCGCTATTCTAGTAAAGTGTTTCTATAGTAAAAAGAAAAATGAGTTGTCAAGTTCCTGTATTCTCCATAAAGCAACCTGTGATAATTTGGAGTGATATTTCAAGAGAAAGCAGCTTTTGAGGAGGGAAAGGGCCAGAGAGCAGTGCTTCACACAATGATGGTGGGAACTGTGGGTGTCCGTCATTCCCGGAAATATACTTAAGTGCCCTGTTTCCACAGGGGAATTAAGAAGTTATGCAGACTCGGCCTAGTTTCATTAATGGATTTAAAACAGGTTTTGGCAGAAAGCAGCCAAGCACATCAGGAATGGAACAGAAAATATTCTTCCAGAGTCCAAGAGTCTGGAAACTGCCTCACACACCATCTAGAGCAAGTGACAAATGCTGTTTTTGTTGTAATCTGAAATCTTTCTCTTCTCTCCCTCCCCCACATCCATCTTGTGCATTAGCGCTTGGGCTATTTATTAGCAAATTTAAAGCCACAGGCACAGGACTATTGTGGAATCACCCTAGGACTCCTGCACTGGAGGAGGAACATGTTGCATTAAAAGGTACTTAGAGAATTCGAGTTTCTTGATTGCCTTGGCTACAGTTTGAGGTATTTATTCATACTTCTAGCTTTTAACCCTTATATCTTCAGTCTGATCTGCATTTTTGACAGGTGATTATTATCACTAAAAACACTGACAGCTCCGATAGTCTTGAATGCTGCAGAAGTCCTAATGCTAGTTTTAATGAGCACAGGTTGTCTTTGGATATTTGGGAAGACAGGTTGTAGAAAGCTTACACAATATGAAGTCTGTCTGTCCATCCTAGGGCAGCATTACAGCATTCCCATTCTCACTATCAGGGTRTATCTTCCATGGTCCGAGAGCTTCTCTGAGATCATGGCAAAGGGGATGTCTTTGCCCTCAGTGATGAGCACTTCCGGTCATGAAGTCTGGAACAAAATGAAGCCAATACCACATGTTCTGGAAAACTCCTTTTGCAGGCGTTTACAGCACTTTCCATGACTGCCTTCAGTGCCATTTTCTAATTCTCCATGTCTGACATGAATACCTTCCTCAGCTTGTCCTTCTCCTGGTTTTCCCAGGCAGGCTTCCCTGGTGCCAGTGCACATGCCTGGAGTTGCACATCAGTGACCCCAGCTTCTGCTCTTGTTTTTCACAGCAGGTACTTCGTACAAAATTAATCTTGTTGGTTATGTGACTTGTCCAAGTCCAAAAGAGAAACTTGTCAGCATCAGACCCAAAGCTGGACTGCCAGTGTGTGAATACCTTCTTCCTATGCTGAAAGACTGTAGGAACAGTCAAAATGATTGTGCAGAATGTCTTAGTTATGCCCTCTTTAAGATTGGGATAACTACTGCACAGGCTGTTACGCTACTTGGAGATCTGTTGATGGAAGGTGGCTGGATGTTGGGAGTCTTGGTGGAGAACCTCAAGTACAAGGTTGAACAATTAGCAAGTATTAGGATGAAAYGAATTTCAGAGGTTTGCTAACCAGAGGGTCCTATTTTAACTCCATAATTTTTGATAGGTTTGTTTGACTAAAAAAAAAAAAAAAAAAAAATCTTTGTGGTTGTAGTTGAATTTTGAAAGGAGCCTGCCTCTTGCAACAGAGGTCATTACTTTCAAACAGTGCTAGAGCTAGTTTGTTATGTTTTTTGTGAGTATGTGAAAGCTCTGAAACTTGTTTTTCTAATGTGCTGTGACTCTGTCACTCGCTTCCCCCACCCTTGGACTCCATCTGTACACTTCAAAATAGTAGGAGGAAGAGGGCAGAGAAAGAACAAAGGCTCATAATACAAATGGAAGGAAACCAGGGAAATACAGGAGGAAATGGACAGTGAGAAATACAAAAAAATCCAGCTGCGGTGAATGCACGGGGCATGAGTGCACAGGGATGCTTTCTGCTCGGTATTCAGAGGGGCAGAGCTCAGGACCTGGATTGTTGAGCTGAACTTTCCTTTGAGTCAGTGAGCTATTCAGGCACCTAACAATGTCCATTATGTACAGTCAGCTTGTTTGTTTATGCCCAGCGCTGGATTTCTTACCTTTCTTCATGTACAATGGAACAATATCCTCTGTGCGAAGTGGCCAGGCCCAGCTATTTTGCTGCATGAATGCTTGACTGCCTGCTTTCAGCAAGCACCTCATTACCCTCAAAGTTCATACGCCTAAATCTTCCTGTGCTGACAAGATGCCCAAGGAGAGCATCCTCTAACAAAATTGCCGTTTCTTCTTGTTTGACTGACAGCAAGTGTCTCTTTTTTTACTTATCCTTCGAAGAAATAGGAAGAGGTGGGCCCCTGCCTCTCCAGGGTACTAGTGATTGAATCAGTACCGTGAGGCAGGCTGAAGAGAAGTCCAGAATAGCACTGAGATTTGGTGGCAGAGTGGTGCCAGCCCGTAAGTGATGCTCGTGCCTCACCGCGGAGAGAAGACCCAGAGAACTGAGGGAGAGCATGCCCGCCGTGGAGAGGCGGGTGGCACTGCAGCCTGTGTCCTCACTGCAGGATCGGTGGAGTTGTCAGCCCACGTGAAGGCGCTTGGATTTGCTCTAAAGCTGCAGAGAAACCCGCTGGCCCAGGTTTAAAGGACAAGGGAGCTCCCCTGAGAGGTTTTGTATGCCTGCAGCGGGGTCGGGGGCGACAGCTGCATCAGCACCCAAGTTTGCTGCGCGGTGGAGATGGGCTCTGTGACCTTGGGCAGCCCAAGGTTTTAGTCCTGTTACTAGGAAACAGCTCCCACCTCCTCTACAAAATATAACCCAATGTCATTAGAGTCTATGGCTGCGCTGTACCTCTAACGTGAGAGTCAAAGTGCAGCTTTCGGATTAGAAAGAACCACGTAAGGTATGACTTGACCCCAGCCGGTAGTTTGCTACACAGGAGCGTTGTTTGCAGTTGAGAGAGGCACTCTTTAACCCAGCCCATGGAGAAGCAACTGTAGGCAGTGACTGAGCTAGAAATAAGGTGTATGTTTTGCGGTGAGAGTAACTTGGGCATTGGAGCAAGTCTGTGCAGGCGATGGTGCTTTGTCCTTGTGGTATTTAAATGGAGAAAGCATTTTGGCAACTTGCTTATTCAGTCCTAGGCCCTTATTCAACCACTGCTCATGCAGTAAGAGCCACTTAGCTGCTTTTAAGAAAATTCTTTAGAAAAAAAAAAATGAATTCCATGCATTCAGGGAAACATCTGTCATCATTCTGAGCAGAAACCAGTTAAAACAGTCCTTGGAGCATGTGGAAGATCTCCAGTTTCTTGCTGCAGCTATGCAGTTACTTCTTTAAGAACAGACCTGGATATGAAAGGTAAAGAAGGTGTTTTAGCAACACTGCTTTATATATGGAAAATCAAGCAGTGCCTCTCTGAAGCCTTGAATTGCATGTACAGCACAACACAAAAGGAGTCCCAGCTCTGACTGTGATAGACACCCTTCTAATGTCAATTTTGGACCAAGATTTTCAATAGCAGTTAGTTTTGGGCCCACTCATGTATGTTCCCAGAAAATTGCTTTGCTTTGTAAGTCAAGCTCTTTTAAGTGTCTTAAGCTCAGCACCCCAAAAGCTAGGCTTTGCTAGGCGCTTCTGGAAGATGCTGGCCTGAGCTTTATTCTCCTGACACCTATCCTTGCAGTAAGAACTGAGGGATGGAGCATTTAAATAGAAGAAACAAGCTACAATGCAGCTAGATAATGTCAATCTTGTTGTTGCTTTAATATTCATTGCTAGGCACAGCAATCAAGCTTTGTCATTTTTAAGTTAAGTAACCCTTAGTCCTAGTCGGCTTCTGGCTCAGTCATCCCTTTCATGTATATAGACAACAGCTGCTAAAAGCATATCTCTATTACTTATATTTCACTAGGTTTTTAAAGATTAAGTCTGGGCGTAGAGGATGAAAGGGTTTTTTCTTTATCTTTTAATAAGAAACTTGTATTTGCAGATATGAAAAAATAGAGCATCTAACATGCTCTCTTCCGTGCTGCTTCCTCRGAGTGGGATGGGGGTAGGGGAATGTTTGGAAATCCTACAGGGAATAAAACCATRTCCCTCTTGGTCTGTTGTGTTTACCGCAGCCCTGCCCTGTTCCCTAAATTGATGGGTAAGGATTTGCCATGCTGGAGTTCTCATGACATGCTGTACTTGCAATGTAGGAGACGGAGCAGRATACATGGGAATTAAGTGTGGGGGGCTTTGCATGCTTTAAACGTGAACAACAAAGGGGAGGATGATCTCTTCTTGCTGCCTGCCTTATGCCTGTAATGCAAGGACCTTGACAGATTCCTGTAGTCATTTGGTTTTGCTGTCYCCATCGACTAACAAACCCTTTCTGGAGAAAGGATATCTTTGTTATTGTTGTGGCACTCCAGCCCTTCAATCAAAAAATAAACATCCCCCAAATCTCTAAAATACTACTTGGTGAAATTGGAGGGGACCAGGTTAACACTTTTGTATCAAAAAAAGCAGGGGAAAACAGTTTGGAGAAGGGTTTCCAGCTGCCTATGTTTAAAAATGTGGCGGGGGAAAGGGCATTGTTCCCAGTGTAAAACAAAACCAGAAGCTTTCGTGTCCCCTTTGAGGCAGACACGTGTGGCATGAACAAAGATGGTCTCCTTGCAATAGCCGCATATTGAAAGGAATAGCGTAAAGGTTGTGTTTGCCCCAGTGTATGCTCAGGAGAAGGGTGTGAGCTGTTCCCACACAGCCTTCTCAGGAGTAGCCTGAAACAATATTTAGCGTCCTCCTGCCAGCCATTCGTCTTTATACCGGCAGGTTGAAACAAGTGATGGAGTTGCTTCAGGGGAATCTGATGGTGAGCTGGCTGTGTGCAGCATGGTGGACTCAGCTGATGTCTTGGGATGCTTGTTGTGTTTGCTAGTCAGCAGCAAGGTCACTAGCTGAAGAACTGGATGCAGAAAGTCCAGACTTTGTGATCAGCAGACTGGGAGGGCGAGTTGAGCACATCATACCCAGTGTGCTCTGTATTGCAGAATTGGCATGATGTGGTTGAGGAGGCCACAGAGAGCTTCAGCCCAAACTGAAGGAGTGTGTCTGCACCATGGAGACCAGTCGAAGCTCTGGGTGGCTCAGGGACAGTGCTGCTGAGAGGCTGGCTGTGGCTTGCTGCTTTGGGACCCCTGGGTAAAACTGCATATGCTCCGGGCCAGCTTGGGCTTCTCATGCGGCTATAGGGGCAGCCACCTCCTGAGAGGCAAAAACCTTGGGGAAACCGTGCAGCTGGAAGTGCCCTGTTACCTGCCTGATTTTTCATTTGGGTTAAACGCTACCTGTATCTGCAGCTTACGGACTGGCTGAAAAAGCTTTGCCATGTTGTGAAGGTGCTGGTAACTCTGCTGCACGCCGAATCCAGATCAGGGATTTTCTTCAGTATGCTTAGATTCCTTTGCTTTTTTAGTCTCTCCAGTTGTAACGGCCTCAGGACCTGACGGCAAGATGTGCAGGGTTAAAAGAGGAGGTGATCCTGATAGAAAAGTATAGCAAGGAGCCAGTACCCGTCAGCTCTCTTTGGCCCTGCCTCYGAGTTTGCTGTGAGACTTCATCTCTGTGTACCCCAAATCACAGGACGTGCCTCATTCACAGCCTTGGAGAGTAGAGGAGCTGCGTCTTTCCTCTCCTAGAGTAATTTAACTCCTAGGATGGAAGAGTGCAGTGTTGTTCACCACAGTGGTTTAACCCTGAGCGTTCAGGTCCCCTTTCCCAGTATACCAAGCAATACCAGCTGGAATTCAGTCCTGGAGAATGATGCAGAGCGGTGCAGGTTTTYCTGTCTGCAGGAGCAAAGGCGAAGGAAGGTCTGGCAAGCTCTGGGCATGGGTAGTTCTGCTTTTATGTACCCAGAGCAAGCTGGGCAGGGAGGCCCAGGCAGGGCTGTGCTCGGGACCCTGGATCTAGCAGCTCACCAGTGCGTGTGGTTCACTGGTTAACTGAAGAGGAGTCTAGCTGTAATTCATGCCTCTGCTCATGCTTTGCGCTTTAGCAGTGCTCAGGTCCTCCAGAAAGACGCGTTTGACGCTTCTGAGATGCGTGTGTTGAGCTCAACCAAGTGTGCAAGTTCAGGAAGCCAGCAGGGAAGTTCTGCCTCGCGCATGAGGCAGAGGAACCAGGTAAAATAAACACTTGCCTTCTGAAGTGGTTACTTGGAATTGCGCTGAGACAGACTTTCCCATCTGCTGAGTCCTCTAGGGAGTTGAACCCAGCAGGGTCTGCTCAGGTAAGCACCCCACCTGGTAAACGTTCCTGTGTGATTTTACTAAGAGGAGAGGAAAACCGGAGCAGGGGGGATTATTCATGCGGTAGGAATCTGGCTTCTTAGCTGTGCCTTTAGGCATATATTTAAATGGAAAGCGCTGTCGGTTTTACTTCTGTCAGAGTGTATTCTTCCAGTTGCTGCGTTCAAGTGAGGGTGTACTTTGAAAAATGGTTGTCTGTAGCGGCAGTTTCGCTCTGTAACCTTTTGCAATTCAGAATTGGTCTTATTTGGTCCTGGAAAAGGATGTATGGATGGTCTTCCTTCGCTTTTGTTATTTCTGTCTGGAGTCAGCATGGCAATAATAACGGAGGAGAAAGCAAGCTTCAATTTGTACTTGCATGTTGTCAACATGTCATGTTATCAAGCTTGGGACATTTTTGTGTATTCCCCTGTTCCTCAAGATGGGGGTAAATCGGGGTCCCCAGAATAGGCTTCAGCAAGCAAACGTTTGTGGTAACYCACAAGCCAGGAGGAACCCTAATTTGAGCCACAGACCTCTACAGTTCTCTGTATTGCCTCTCTGCTGTGTTCCCAAGTTGTTCACTGCATTGCATCAGAGAAGTGTTTTTTCTGAAATCTCCAGATTTTCAGTTTTTGTTGCTGTACCATTACCGACAGCTTTCATACCATGCTTTTGCTGCTTCTCAGAGGACTGGACTAGCAACTTTGTTTTTCCACAGCATTAGGCTGCACTGCACTTCTCCTAACATACAGAAGTCTAGAGGGACACCATGGTCATCCAGAGTCCATAGACAGTTTTAAGCCTTCAGCCTCTCTGCTGGAACCCCTAGAAAAGGAACTCGGTTACGAGCACTGATTCGGTGAGATGAACCTTTCTGTCAGACTCTCCAGGCTGGGTTGTAGACAAAGCTCATCTGTATTCTGACCGGCTAGGTCAGCTCTCTTTTTTTTGCAAAACCCCTGAGTTGCCCAGCATCTTATTTAATTGTAGGAGGGGGTGATGCTAGCTTTTGAATGAACTGTCAAGTCTTAAAATATTTGGAGATTTCCCCCCCCCCCCTAATTCTCAGGTCCTGGGGGAAGCAATCAGGTAAAGACCCCAGCTTTCTAGTGAAGAAACCAAAGTTTCTAGCTCTCATGGCTGGAGAGGAAGGGGAGCTACTTTTGCTAGCTTAACCTAAGGCTTAGAAACTAGGAGGCAAATTAATATGCTGTTTCTGTTTTTCTTATTTTTATGCAATGTCTAGCTTTTAAGCTAACCTCAACTGGAGGAGATGCGGAGGCTGACTCATGACTTTTGAACACTGGAGTTGGCAGCTCTGTAGAGAAGAGTGCCCATGTGCTCTTGGTTACATTAATGTTCATGTGCCTATGAAATTTGGGTGTGTGCTCTGGTTCACAGCGCAGCCCTGCTTGTTACAAACATGTGGCTGGATGTAGGTGGCCTGCCCTCTATTCTGTAGTTTGGCTGGTGCTAATACATCAACATAATGCAAAGCTGCCTTTGGTTAGCTGTTTCCTTCTCACACATTTATGACAGTGCRTATGGGTTTTAGGGATTCAAATCCTCAAGGGGAGTTGCTGCTGGAGGATCATGATTGGCCCTGTTTTAATTTCATGTTTGGAGACAATGCTTTGTATTGAAATTTTTTTTCTTTTGGCTCCCGAGTGTATCCAGTCCCTTTCTATAGTCTAAAAATTTGCTTATTGTCAGCAATATTATTGTCCTGTTTTCTATACTAGATTGGGATAAAGCTGCTAGATAACTTTTATGTGSATCCCAGTCTTGCCAGTTAATTATGGGCTGAAAGAGTGGATCAGCTGTCTTGATTAAACAGCAAAAGCAGGGGAAAGCTGGTGGTGTTGCATTTCTTGCCTGCAGTGATCTTTAGCTCGGAAGAGCACGTCTTTGCTAATTGACTGCTAAATGAGAGTGCTTGCTGAGGTGCACTATCTTGCCATTTGAATCCTTTAAGGAATAACTCCGATCAGCTGTATGTAGGGCTCTTAAATATAATCTGCCTAATTACTGGGGGACTTTGACCTTCTGGTATTAAGGAGCCAATGCTTTGGGCTGCACAGCAAACCTTGGAGATGGGGGGGCAGAGCTGCAGAGGTTTTATTTCTGCAGTGGTAACGTTCCAAACGGCAAAGGACTGCTTTTTTTAATCTCAAAACAAGACTTGAAAGCAGCACAGCGTCATTCTGGAGATATGTCTCTTAGCTCGAGATTTCTAGGATTGGGGACATGTTATCGCATGTCTGGACCACCGGTTAGACACCTTTCTGGCCACAGATCCTTTGTCCCAGTTGCTGTGCATGCARATAACATGTTTATGTGCGTTTCCCCCGTTTGCAAAAACCTGAGCCCTAAGGGACTGCAGCTTCCTTTTGCGTTATGAAACAGGCCGAGCTGAGAGCCAGCTGAACGCAGGCTCCTCACTCGCTTGCAGAGACGCCGTTTCCAGGCACAGATCCCGCAGGGTCTGGGAGCTTTTGGAGCCGCTGCGCTCAGCGTTTGGTGAAGAAGGACGGTTTGTCGTGTTGCTTAGCAAGGATTCCCGCTGCCATTTTAAAGAGCCTGGCTGATGGACTCTGGAGGGAATCCCAACCCGGGCCTGAAAGACGGCGGTTTCGCTTCAGAGTCGGAAAGGGCTGGACGAAAGGAGGGGCTAGCTGCAAATGCAGGCAGGCCTGCCCTCTCCCCCTCCAAACCCCGTTGTGTTCAGCCCGGCCGGCTTCTGGCACCGTCCCCTGACCAGTGCCTGTGCAGGGGAGGAACGCTCCTTGTCGTGGGAGGCTCGGTGCACGCTCCCTGGCCTGTGGGGAGAGCACGGATTACTTGGATGCTTTCCGGTCCCATCCCCTCCGCCCCACTTGGTTGATATACATCATCCCAAAGCCTTAATATCATGTAGCAATTGAAGCAGCAGGCTAGAAGTGGGAAGAGGGACAAGAACGGCTCTTGCTCTGCTGCGGTGGAGTCGATGCTGCAGGAGCAGTTGCTGTTTCATTGCTGATGTCAAACCTGGATGGGGGGAGAGGATAAGGAATGTGGCTAATGCAGAACACCTGCCTTTGACAAATGCCCAATCCACTAGAGACCCAGYGGTAATTTGGTAAATCACAAACAGGTTTTCAGCCCTTCCAGAAATRTACCCTTTTAAATGCTAGCCATCAAATGGCCTGAATTACTGATCCAGTGGCTTAATGCATAAATTGAGGTAGGTTTAGAATAGTCATTGGAGAGCAGTGTTTAGTACGTGGTGTCTAGTTCAGTGCTCTCTGTGTCTTGTTATTCTGACTTGATGAATAATGCAGGATTTTGTTTTCATTAAACTAAAATATATTGTAGTAAGGCTGTTTAACTGAGGTCTTCCTGAAGTGTCACACAGCGTGCATCTCTGGGAAAGAGAGCTCTGCAGGCAGCAACGCCGCAAATGAATGCGTGGGAGACTGCTGTGGGTAATGAGTGGTCTCCGGCATTGTGCCTAGTTTCAAAATCCAGCTTGCCTCTCTGCTTTCCCTGCCTGTCTCTTCCTTTCTTGCTCTAGATACTTGTAATCAGAGGTATTGAGGACTGGTTGTACTCTTTATGCTATAACCTTAAACCAAAGATCAACCGTGGGAGCAAAATATTCCTAATCTAACCTGAAGTGAAAGTAAACTTAACTAGTCCGTGTTGCACATCCTACTGAGATGAGTCAAGGTGCCTCTTCTCTCTGAGGTGACAGGACAGGATGTCTGTCTGCAGACTCTGGTGGCATTTTATTTGGGAAGGGAGAGGAGGGAGGCGATTTCCTTTACAACAGCAAAAGCTGGAGAGGTTGTTAATGAAACTTGGATTCTGCAGCTGCCAGCTATGTTAACAAGGAAGTGCTGCCACTCTGTCCTCCTGGAGATGGACCTTTTCCAGCTCTTTGCCATGACCTAGGGATGCCCGGCATCTGTTCTGGCCTTTTTTCCTTTGTGCCACATTTTTAGATGAGAAGAATAATAGGAGAGACTTCTTCCTTGGCAAGGCTTTACCTTGGTTGGGTTCTTCTGCTCCTGGTAATGTTTTAGGTTGGGAATAGAAGGAAAGCTCTCAGAAGGAAAAGTACTATAGCAGAAACATCCTGGAGGGGGTTGTCACTTTTTATTTGGTATTAATTGACTTAAGACCTTTGATTATAGACTCTGAAGAGAACTAGAGATTAGAGACTCAGAAGGAAGCTAAGAAAACAAGGTACAACTACTATATTAGTAGTGTATCAATAGCCCTTTCCACCAAGATGCATGTGTGGAGTAGGTGTGAGCTGTAGAGATCTGAGAGCAAGCCTGTTGAAACGCCAGATTCCAGCCCAGATATGGGCAACAAGAACATTTTATCCAGATTTTACTGAGGCAGATGGGAAAACTTTTTTTTGTTCCTGAAGGTCTCTCTTTCTTGCTGTTCTCTTGAGAGGTTCAGCCCGACCATCTTGCTATTTGCAGAGCCTGGTCTTGATCTTGGAGAGCAACTGTAGTATGATTTCAAGTCAGGGATGCACAGGACCTGGTTGGTCCAGCTTCCAGATGAGCAAAGACTGTATTAGGTGGACTTCGGTGAAGTGAATTGTATCCCTGCATAAGGGGTGAGAGGAGAGCATGGGGGTGGCTAGTCAAATGGAGCCACCCATCCACCTCTCTGCACCCTTCAGAGATATTTTTCGCACCCTTCAGTAACCTTAGCCTCTGAAATGATCAGAGTTGTCTGTTTGCAGGAAGACAGATTCTCCACTGCTTGTTATTGGGAACCACTGTGTGATATGGAGCAGCTTGAGGCGTTTGATTTGACAAGAGAGAACTCTAAATACACATGTAACTAGATGCTTGGCATCATTCAGCACGCTCTGCGGGGTACATGTGTCAGGATATCCTCAGGCAGCTCCTAGGCAGAGCATGATAGCCTTGACCCTTGATGCAGTTGTCGCAGATGGAGTCAAAGAAAAGGAGGGGTTGTGCTATGCATAAGACTCCCTTTCATCCCTCCCTTGCCGAGGAATGCTCTCCAGGAACCGCGAGAGGCAGGCCAGGTGACAGAGGATCTGTCATTGGAGGTCTGGCTAGCCAGGGGACTGCGTGCTGGAAAGGCTCGTCTCTGCCTTTGTTTCCCGAGGCACTAGACCTCATCGGAGGAGCGTCGCGGAGAAACTAGCGCCAGGGAAACAGAATCTGAAGTGAACAGACGGCTAAACTTTCACCAAGAGATCTAATTTGATGTAATTAAAAAAAAAAAAAATCAACTAAAGGATGGTGAGGTTTAGGGAATTGCTCAACAGGTTGGATCAAAGGGAAATCAGCAGGCCAGGGTCAGATCACGGAAATTGCTGAAAATTGGGGCTGGCCTGAGAATCAAAGAGGGGAAAGCCAAGAAAGACTTGAATTGACATGGCAAGGTGCAAAGGGCACAGGCCGTGGTTGTAATAGCAAGTCTGTTTGGGTGAAAACACTGCTGCCCTTGTTCGAGAAAGGAATGAGCTGTGAYGCGTGGTCCTGCCAGGAGGAATTGGTGTTACAAGGGACAGAAGTTTGTATTTCAGAGCATTGACTCGATCACCTATGAAGTTCAGAGACAATGTTATTTCTTCAATGTACAGCATTACACAGCTGATTAAATGTTTTATGGGCTGAACTACCCCTGTTTTATCCTCCTTTGAGGCCTGGGGTTTGCCGTATTTCAGCCTGAATGTGCTCTGTGCAGTGGGCCATTGGAGCAAACTGGTGCGGGAAAGCCAGCGTGTGAGAAGCTAAGCCAAGACCTCAGCCCTGCTGGAGCAGGCATGGTATGAGCAGTAGCAGTGGAGGCTCTTTGCTCTCTGTCTGATAGTAATTGTACGATTCAATCCCAGAGAGCGCAGAGGTGAGCAGAGCACAGTTGTCATGGCTCACTTTGCAACTGCTGGAGGCAAGCAAGTGGTTTTGTAGGTTGGGAGCTGGAAAGTCAGAAGTGGCTGCTGAGATGCTTGCTCTGAGCTCCTGCCGTAGTACGGGTCGTGGCATTTCCCTGAAAGCTCCCCATGAACGCTTGTGGTTGAACTACAGCCTGCGTTTTTGAAAGAGGCATCCACTCGCAATGGAAAGACTTACAATTTGGGATCCACCACATCCTTTGGGAAGCTGTTCCCATGGTTAATGCATTTACCGCGTAACTGTTACAGCTCCCTGAAGGCGTCTGAATCCTCAGCTGGCAGAGCGCCTGCCTTATTCAGTGTTGCAGCATAGCTCTTGGCCTCCTGAGACAAAAGACTTGTTACAAAAGCTAAATGACCTGCCCGAGGTCACGCAGGCAGCCTGGGAGAACTGGGGACCTGAACCTGCTCCCTCCAGCCCAGAGTGTGGGAGTAAGTTTTGTGATGCATTTGTCTGTTCATTCATCAGCAGTCTGCTGATCTCGTCTCCTCACTGGATGATGTATGGATCGCTGGTTTG
The DNA here is from genome assembly GCF_003343035.1 of Apteryx rowi. NCBI lineage: Eukaryota > Metazoa > Chordata > Aves > Apterygiformes > Apterygidae > Apteryx > Apteryx rowi. The sequence continues at coordinate 49,655 of NW_020447437.1, read as the reverse complement.
CCCTCAGCAGCTGGTAGGTCACACGGGACTTGAGAAACGGCTCTGGCATCATACCAAGCAGAGGCTGTGGGACGTTCACCAGTGAATTCCAGAGACAGTGTGTCATGAAAACCCAGTCACGGCCMCCCCCCTGCTGTGGGGGGCTGCTGGAGGCGCTGGGAGCCCTGCCTGCTCGCGGTCCCCATCTTCTGTGGAGAGCCCCGTCTTCCCCGGTGGTTTTTGGTGGGTTTGTGTTAACCGCATAGTCTACGGCTCCATTCAGGAGCCTCCCAACTGCCTTGTGTGGGTGGAGGGGAAGCTGTGCTGTCACCCCTCCGCCTGCCTCCCAGCTGTAAGGTGACAACTGAGCATGTGGCTGGGAGAACTCAGCTGTTTCCATGTTCTTCCTCTGAGGACTCGAAATCTATTTCCAGCGAGGTGGGTCTCTAGGAAGAGGAAGGGCAGCCCTTCTAAGTGGCTGCTGCCAAAGCTGGAAGGCGCTCAGAGGTAGCGTTGCCAGCCACAGGCGTTCAAAACACTTGAGTCAAGCCCTGGAAAAAAGCACAAGATAATCTTAGTTTCTCCTCCAAAATACATTTTGGGCTCTTTGCTTTGCCTTCTGTTTGTGACTGAGCCTTTTCTGCAGCCGCCAGCCTTGGAAAGTTGTATTTGAAAAGAACTGGTGACAGGGTGCGTTTTTAACTTTTTATTGCCTGCTTTCTCTTGGGTTGGACCGCAGGTTTTATGTGGCAAACACCTTTGAAGCTTTTAGGGCATTTCCCTTCTGTCTTTACCCCATGAAATGCCTTCTTTGATCTGGATCATTTGGCAAGCTGTTAATCTGTGATGGAGCAGTTTTGCAGAAGGGAAGGTAATTTTGATGGATACCCTGGCAATGTTGACCCTTCCCAAAAGCAATTAAATGCGATCAAGCCCTAATTCTCGTTTTATGTCTGCTTGTAACAGTGCCCAAATGTTTATTGTCCCCCATAGTCCCACATACTGCCAGGACAGACTTTCCGCTGGAAGATAATTTATTGTATTCAGCCCATGATATTTATTTACTTGCATGGCACTGCAGAGTGACTGCTCTGCTGGGCTTCGAGTCACTCTGGTTTGTTACCCGTTATAGCAATACATTTATGCTAGGGAGCCCTGAAGCTTGTTCACACTGATTTAATTTCCTGGGAACTCTCCCTTATCCTGGGTTGTTGGGCTTTGCAAACGTTGGTCCGTGGAAGGCAGCGCATTTGTTTTAATCACAACTGTTCTTAGAGCTGTCAGATTAATTGTCGAGGGCAGGAGGGGTTTCCTCCTGTCTTGCGTCTTGGTTTTCTCACCTCATTTTGATCAAAGCCAGGCATTGATCTGCTACAGTAGGAAGCTAGTCAGAGCTAAAGGCCGGGCCATCTCCGAATCGTTCGCCCTGGCAGAGCCACGGCCCCCTGCGCAGCTTGGGGCTGCCTGGGAGCTGCTTTCTCGGGCTGGGGGGATTGGGGTGGTAGAGGCGCTGTGACRAGCGCTGGGGGAATCGCACCAGCTGCGGTGCCATCCACGCTCGTTTGCTTGGAAACCCCTTTAGCACTGGAACGGTTCCATCAGCAGGACTTTTTAGCCGTGATTTGGAGCAGCTTCTCTGACGGTTAAAATCGAGTCCACGCACCAGTCTGGAGGGCTCGTCGTAACTGGGGCATTCCCCACGTACCTCGGGGCTGCTCCGAACGGGAATCTTAAACAAAAGATCTGCTGTTAAACAAAGGAGGAAGGAGCGAGGAAGAATTTCTCCTCAGTTTGCCAGCAATTTTTTTTAACTGTTCTTTTTTTAAGACTTGGTCACCAATTAAAACCATGTCGTTTTGCAGGCAAAGATGTCAATGCTTTTAAGGTTGCACGGTAAGATAATTTTAGTGCCGTTGGTTCTAGCAGATCTGAATGTTCTCAAACAAATGCCTTTTAAGATAAAAATGGTCCGTGCTTGGTCCCAGCCCAGAGTTGTGGTCGTGATTGTTTTATTTGAAACGTCTCAACTAAACCCAGTGAAGTCAGTGAGAGCTGCAAGTGTTTGAAAGTCAAGTCGCACTTATTTCCATGCCTAAATATGGGCGTAACGCCGGGTGTTGCTCTGCGCTGCTCCAGCCTATGACCCGAGATGTAGCCCAGTAAGTCTGCTATTTGCCACAGCTACCGGCGTTCAGTAGCGTCTGGCATCTTTCAGTTCATGAGCCTGATCGATCCAGGTACCAAAAAGCATTGCATCTTTTCACTTTTCTTTTTTCTCCCTCCTGTTGGTGCATGTGATGTCTCACAGCCACATAAGAATGCAAGTTTGCTGGCAACTTGTCTACATATGTGTGTTTATTGATTAATGTGCATTGGTTCAGAAAACAAGTAGTAGAAATAGACCACCACCTACACACACAGGCGCTACAAGAACAGCTACACCTTTATAAAAGTTACTTCTACTGTTGGAGTTCTTTACTAGAAGCACTAAGATACCAATTTAAATGTAGCCTACCCCCTTGGCATGGATTAGGTGCATCAGATTTGTGTTGGTGTAGGGAAATCCATACCAAACTGGTGCATTTATCATCCCAAATAGTTTGCAGAACTTTGGAGTAGCATTAAATAGATATGAAAAGCATGAATAATGAGAATATTTTTTCAATAAGAATAAATGCAAGTAGCATTTGCAGGTTCTAATTGTCCATGTGAAAACAGTTTAATTTGGGAGTTCTGACACATGTTTTTTAACTTGGAGAGTTTTAATAATTGTTAAAGTTCTCTTCTCCCCACCCCCAGCTATCTCAAGCTTATGTATCTAATCGCCAGCTTCACCCTGTTTTTTCTACAGCATAATAAATGTGAATGTTTAAAGTACATTGGGAACTTGTTTAGGGCCCAGTGCATGTACAGAAGTTGCATCACCTTAACACCAGGCACGGTCAGACGTGCTCTCGGGAAGCTCCAGGAGTTACCGCTTGCCTTGAAGAGGGCAACGTATCAGACCAGGTCAGTGTTCCCAGCATGTTCCCACACAAACCCAAACCGGATTCAGTTCTCCAGCAGCTGGGGCAGATCTAGCTCCCCCTGCACAGATGCCCTGGGAGAAGAGCTCATGCGACGAGTTGCTGTGCCTCCCCRACAGAAGTCGCAGCTTCCAGCTGGGAAGGAGCAACTGTTTCGGTGCTCGGCCGCGGTTGCGGTGCTGGGCTGCCTTAACGGGGCCGTAGCGCTGGCTGGAGAGTGGGCCCCGAGTCGCAGGTTCTTAGCTGTCAGCAGAATAGTGAAGCCATCAGACAGGGCTGGTTAGCACCGGCTTGGAATCGTTAACGTCTTTATAGTATCAGAAGTCATTTGAATGCTACAGCTCTTTCAATTAAGCTCCTGTTGAGCTCCATACGCAGATATTGTAATGTAATTGGCTGGTCCACTGCAAATGCATTAGAGTCTGCTACTGAAACAGCCTCCGTCTGTGCTCCACGCTGGAAAGGAGCCAGAGCGAGCCATGGTCTCCACACAATGTCACACTGATTAGAAGGGTGTGAGATTTTGTTTTTGCTAAAATAGTTCTGCCAGTACAACCCGGAGGGCAGCTGCAGTTATACTAGTACAGAGGGGCCTTATGCCACTCTAAATTGTTCTCGGTTCTCACGGCAGTCAGTGATGCGGCTGGGAGTACCTTTATCCTGCCGTAACAGCCTGTGCATGGCGTGTACTGCTCAACTCCACAAGCGCAACTTTATTTTCTTGACAACCCCATAGCAACTACATCTCAAAGGCCTAAGGAAAATATTTTCCTTCCTCTGGCTGTTAGGAAATGGGCTTTCCATGGCAGCAGTCCCTGCACAAAGGGTTCGGTCCTGAGCAGGAAACTCTTGTCCATTCCCTAATGAGACCTTCCTGCTGATAAGGGAGCCTCCAGGTCAGGGGCTCTGGCTAAGCTAGCGAGCTCCCCACGAGCTGATGGGCCTCTTGAGCCTGTTTTTCAAAGCCTGTGAAATGAGACTCCAGCCCACACTTCTCTGCCAGGCCCTACAGCGAGGCRGTGTATGAACCTAGATGCCTGTAGCATGAGAGCTGCTAGCTCTGGCAGAGCTGTACACCTGCGTTATTGCTGCATAAAGGGGAAGTAGATGAACTGCATCCTTCCTATTTGCAAATTTTTGGTAAGTTCTTTCCTTATGCTTGTGATTCAGTGTAAGATCTCAGGGTGATCCTTTGCCTTTCTTGCACCGCGTTTGCAAGGTGACATTCTTCAAAGGTGGGGAGCAACAGCTAGGAATGTCTATGGCTCCTGTCTCCCACTCCTGTGCCAAGGCATCTGATTTGTCCCCTGCTGAGCAAATTTGTCTCTTGGTGTACATGGAGGCCCAACTCTGCCATCTGCCTGGTTGTATTCTGGGAAGAACGGTGTTTGTGTGTGTGTAGTGTTGCTCTGCGTCTCCGCTTGAGTCGTTCCCCAGTTTGGGGAGCAGGGTGGAAAACAAGATGGTACTGCATCTGTGCTGTGCTGCTTCACAGCAAAGCAGCGCTTAGGTCTGTGTGTGTCCAGCCCTGTACTTTGGAAAGGGCCTATCCAGCATGATTCTTGAATTGGAGATGTGTGCAAAGTATTTGTACATCTTGGGGAGTGAATGAGAAAAGAAGCTAATACCTGGGATCTCTGCTGACCATCCACTGCATGATGCTCAGCAAAACCCCTTGCTACATGCCACTTCAGTTTTGGTGTTTGCAAACTGATAATCATGGCACCTATTCCCTTTTGAAGGTGAGGTGCAGTCTACCATAGCAAAGCAGCGTTGTGCAACTTGTAAAATTCCACACAGATTCACTGCACTGGATTAATAATAAATCTAGCAATAAAATAGTAGTTGGAATACTAAAGCTTTGCCCTTTGATGGGCCATTACTCATTACCGCTGGGAGGTGGGAATGACATGTTTTTTTCCCCGTGACAAATCTCTATTCCCCACTGACTATATTTAGACACAAATATATCCAGCCTTGACTATGCCCGTGGCAAGCTCTGCCACTGCCTGCAGCAGTCCTCACTGAGGCAATGTCAAGCTTGTATTTAGTCTGTCACATCTGTCCTTGCCTCTCCACGCTGGTGGAACCCACGTCATCTCGGCCAGGCTTTGATTGCTGGGCTGTTGGGGTGTCGTGGTCCATCTGTCGTCTGGCAGTCCCTTCTATCGCTATCTCGAGTTTCTTAAACTCTCTTCCTTGTAGACCCAGCCTGCTCAAGGCTCCAGGAAGACAGGCAGGGCGGTGCGTGGGAAGGTGGGATATTACTCCCGGTTCTTGCTCAGCTTCTGCTATGTCCGTATTTGCTTTTGGGTCCCGAGTGGGTTAATTCTCAAGGGAAAGACGCCTGTGTGGTTTTGATGGTTGTGTGAACATTCCTCTCTCCAACCGCTGTTATCCGCTGGGGGAAGTTAGCATACACATGCATTGTTGTCAGCCTCCTCGTGCATTGGTAGAGGAGTATTCAGTGCGGGGCTAAAGATGGCCAGGGCGATTGGAGCTGGAGGATGGGATGTATGTATTGTTGCTGTTATATAACCATCTCCTGCTGGGCTTGAAGGCTGGGCTAGATTAACCCTCTCGTGCTAGGTGCTTTGCAGACATGCAGCTCTTTAAAACAGATTGCTGTAAACAGGAGCGGTGTGAATTCTTTCCCTTGAGCAACTTGTTATTAGATCAGGCCCTCTATTTCTGTAGTGCCACTGCTATGACATTTCATAGGGTTTTAGAAATTTGCTCTCTGCAGGTACTTCTGCACATATGGACCRTTTTGCAGTGAGTGTTTGCATTGGAAAAAATAGCAGGAAAGCCCTCTTCAACTCCACGTGTCTTATATTTGAGTGTGCGTGTGGTTGGTGATTGCGGAGGGGAAGAGGAGATGCTTTTAGAGGTAGAAGGCTGTTACTGGTGGGACGACATCTCGGCGTGGTTCAGGAGGCTGATAAGGAACGTAGGCACATGCAAACATGCGAGCTTGCAGGCTTGTCTGGGTGATAGCTTGGGAGAAACAGGCATCTTGTCTAAAGCGGCAGGATGTGTGGCTGCACTTCGCAGAAGTTGTGCCTTTTCTTGCTTCCATATGTGTCTGACAGAAGTTGCTTTTTTTGACAGTAGTTCTGCCACTCTGTGCTGCAATCCTGGATTATCTCCTCAACTCAGCAGTCGGTGTGAAAGACTTCCTACAAGTGGAGAGAAGCTGCAAGCAGCACTGGTTACTTCACTGTGGGGCTGTCCTGAGGCCTGGGAGGGTACAGAGTGGCTGGCCAAAGACTGTCAGAAACCAAAAAGGACTCTGGTCTCAGCTTAGCTCTTCAAACTTTGCTAGTGTGGGTTGCAACAGTAGTGAGGACAACATAACTTGGGGTTAGCTTGGGTTGATAGGCTCATGCTGTCAGCTAGAGTTGAAACCTGCATGTCCGTGTCGTTGCTCTAAGCATTTGAGGCTGGCTCTGCTGCAGTAAGAGCAGCCACCTTCAGCGGGGGTGATCTTGCTCCGAGCATTTTCCCTGGGAGCTGCTGTCAGCAAAGCCCTCTATGGACTTGCAGTAGAAATAAGTTTGTCTCAGTCTGTTGGCAGACTCGCGCACAGAGTAATTGCATTTTGCCAGCTTAGTTGTCTGCTTCGTTAGGATTTAACAATCTCTGCCGCCTGCTCTGTGGTGTCATGTAGCACTGCAAAATGCTTTTTGCCCCAATCACGGCTGCTTTTCCATGCTGGTTTGTTGCATGTCACCCTGAGAAAGCAAAGAGCGTTGTGGTCTTTGCTACGGAGAAGCTGTTTTATACCGCAGCTCAAAAATCACTGCTTTTGGAGCATTTCAGGAAGGTTCTTTGGGTCTATTTGTGGATGCTCTAGGGATATACATGCTGAGTATCTGCTCCCACCTGAGCAAGCAGAGAGTATGGAGGGGCGCTAGTGTCTGAATTGGCAGTGTGCTCCTCAAACTACGCCGCCTGGCCAGACGGGGGGAGTCGGGCCAGCCTCTCCTCCCTGCCAGGCCTGGCCTGCCTGTGCTCAGCCCTCGGTGCTGCCATCCAAACAGGATCATTGCTGCTCTCAGCTGTCCAGCAGCATCCACCCTGCCTTTTATCTTCATTTCCTCCTCGCTTGCTTTTCTTCCACCTGGGATTTATGTGTGTGTGTGTGTGTGTGTGTTGGCTTTGGGCAGTCTTTCTGTTTTCAGACGCCTGTTGTGACAGGCAGGCCTGAGAAAAAGCTGATCTGTTCTCCACATCCATCCAAGTGCCCACTCGGGAAACCATGCCCAGGGAAGAAAAGCGTGGTTGGGTTTTGTCTGGGAGGTTTTTCCATCCTCATGGGGATGCACRGACAGCAAGCTGTGAGCCAGAACGGGAACTCGGAAATGCTCTACCTGACTGCCTCAGCCAGCCGGGCAGGGCAAGAAGGGGGGAGCGCTGGGTATTTTGGGGGTCTGAAGACCTGTTTTATCATTCTGAGGAATATTCCTGCAAGCTGGCATTCAGGGCACTGTCATCATTTGACTGCAGCCTGCTTCATTGACAGGCCCAGCTGGACCATCGTGACCTTAAAGAGCAAATGGGACTGTGCTTCCCTTTCTGACACGTGTTCGTCATCTCCTCCGACGGTGTTCCTGCTCCTGTGTCCAGGGGGGCAGTTTGGAGTGGCTAGGAGAGAAAAGCAGAACCGGCATATAGGCCACGAGCCAGACTTCTGCATACGTTCTCCTTGGGTACAATTCCAGAATTGCTGGGGAATGTGTCTTTGTCACATGCATACACGTTTTTATTTGAAAGGAGGACAGTGGGGCGGGTGATCTGTGGTGCACTGGGTAGGAATCTTCCACTTATTAAAATGAAAGTATTTACTGGCTGCATCTATCGCCCAGCTGTGGTTAGGTTGTATGAGAACCATTTCCTGCCGTTAAGGAAACTATTCAGCTTTACAGCAGTTCATGAATAGGAATAGATATTACTATTTATGAAACTGTACATGCTCTTCTCTTTGGGCATAGTTTCTCACCCTTGCATTTCCCTGCCATCCAGGCATTTAGGAAAGATCTCCCTGTTTGCATGGTGCTCTCTGTTGCACACCAGACTTGCACCAGTGCTGCGCCTGAGAGCGAGCTCTCAGCTAGGTGTTGACAACCTGTAGCACTTGCAAAGAGCAACTGTGCCGTGCCCTTGATGAGGGCCCTGTGGTGTGGAGGCCAGGAACCCAGCTGCCACATCTGTGCTGCAAGCAAATACACACCAGGCTTTGGTGGGCAAAGGGCAGGAGAGGGGCTACAGGAGAGCCAAGGCTTGATGATGAACATAGTCCTGCCACCTTTTGGCACTCCATATCTTTTAATTACTGGTATCCTGTTATAATAGTGGGATCTGATGTCCTCTGAAGGGCTGCTCTGCATCAGGGAGCCAGCAGGGAAACGGTTCATATGGCAGCTTGCATTTGAGTTGTTTTTCTCTGCTTGAAGGCTTGCAAAGCTTTTGAGCAGTACTGTTCACCACACCCTGGTGGGAGTTCAGCTCTGTGCAGACGGAGGGAAAGCTGCCAGGACCCAAGATCGGATGCCTCCTGCTTGTCCTCTTGTGCCAGACGGCGTAAGCGCTCTTGCCCGTTGCCCTCTAACACACAACAAACTATTCATCCATCCTCGGGTGGATTCCTGGCTCTGGACCTCCTTTGAGGTTCAGAACCTCCTTGCTTCAGTGGCATCCTATCTTGTGTTCCATGTTCGCTTCTTATGAACTAAGCCCTTTTTAAAAGTATTGATACAAGACAAAAGAAAGACCTTCTTGCTAGAGAAGTTATTATCCACAGTAAGGTGACGATGCAAGGAGGATGGAGAAGCAGTGCAGGATCTGTGATCTGCCTGCTTCCAAGGAGCCAACAGAAGCAGAGCAGTGGAGAGTAGACAGCTTGTGATCCTGAAGGTGGAGGGTAGCACAGAGCTGCTGGAGGTTAAGCTGCTTTTTGGAGCTGAGAAGGCTGCTGGCTCCACGATCAACATCTGAGTAGGCTTCATTTGGGCACCCTTTGTTCAGTGGGGTTGGTGTCAAAGTACTTTCACAGCTCATCCTGCAATCTGACCCTCCTAGTCCCTGCCTCCTCCTGGCCGTTGACTTGATCTCGTTTGGCCAGCTGGTACTTGTTCAGCTGCTGAATTGCCTGTGTAGGTATTTCAGAAAGACAGGAGGTACTTTTCCCCAGTGTTACTCTTCGACAGCTGTGGCATGATGTTGTGGAGGAGAGAGGCTGATTTGTGAAGGCATCTGAGGTCTGCTGCATCAAAGGAAACGTGATGGCAAATAGGAGGAGCACAGAAGGACCAGTGCGAAGCTGTACATTTGGGTAGCAGCAGTCATCTACACAAATCAGGGAAGGAAATAACTGGCTTGGCAGCCGTTGAGCAGATCTGAGTGAATCACAGGCTCAACATGAGTCAACAATGTCACACGGTTGTGAAAAAGGCACACGTCATAGGGGACTGTGTAAGGAGTTGCATGCTCCACAAGGCATGTGAAGTATTCCTTCTGCTCTCCGTGCTGGTAAAGCTGCAGCTGGAGCCCTTTCCCGTTTTGGACACTGCATTTCAAGGAAGAGGTGGACCAATAGGAGAGAGTCCAGGGAGAGCAGTGAGAACGGTCAGAGGGCTGGAAACCATGAGGAATGAGAAAAGCTTGAAAGAACTGGGATTGTTTAGTCTAGGAAAGCAAAGGCTGAGGGGGGATATGAAAAGTTTTCAATGACATAAAAGGCCGCTGCAAAAAGTAAGGGAATGATCTGTTCTCAGTAGCTACTAGGGAGAAGATAAGCCATATGCATAAACTAAGCAAGGAAATTCAAGTTAGACACTGGGGAAAACTTATGCAAGTGAAAAGCTAATGAAGTACTGAAATCTCTAGTGTGTGTGGGACTGATGTCAGGAGGCCTTTCAGAAGAGAGGAACTGATCTTGCCTCAGTTGGAGGGATGGACTCACAGACCCTTTTAGCCCTGTTTTCCTATGGTTTTAAGAGTATTTTGTAAAACTAGTGATTATGAAGCGTTTATGAGGCAGACTCGTGTTTCCAGAACGCTGCTGACCTTCCTGTTGCAAGATAGCAGGGATTATTTGTGACAACTTCACTTTATCATTTGCATTGCAACAGTTCTCAAAGATCCTGGTCGGGCTCCAGGCTTGCATTGAGGTGGGAAGAAATCTAACTGTTAAGGGGAGGAATACAGAGTGTTTTTGTCGGTGTCTGGATAGCAATGGAGGCTTTTGCTTGCTCTTTGTCCTTGTGTCCAACTGTGGTGGGTGCTGCACAGGCCATGTCCTAAAGACATTGAATAGATGCAGGGGACTCCCTTCACCAAGACAGAGCTCGCCAGTGTATTTGTTTGCTGGTCCAGGGGCTGATTGGGGCTGCGCTTTTTAATTGCGGAAAGTTAGAGCATGTCTTTGTGTCCTAAATAGACAATTGTCCTGATTCTCATCCCCAGGATCCATTATGCCTTAGCGAATTACTTTCTCTCTTTTAAATGCCTTAGTGATTAAAGATGCCACAGCAGATACCCTTAATGAGTACAAAAAGGGTAATAATTCCTCTTGTTGGCACTGAATGCAATTAATCAGGCCCCTTTACTTGCTTTTGAAACAGATGAGGCATTTAAGGCCAAGCAAGTTTTTAATTGGACTTTAATGTCTCTCATTTACTTCATTCTGGCACAAGCATAGGAATTCCCACCCCCAGGTTTGCTGTTGGATTCTTTCAGGGTGTTGAAAGGCTCAGTGCAAAATGAAGAAACAGCAGCAGATTTGAACATGTCCTTCAGACCATGCCCGGCTCTGTCTCGTTGCCTGGCCCAGGAATAGCCCTGTTGCAAAGAGCACAGAATTGGCCAGCCAGGAGCAGAGCTAAGGATAATCTAGCCCAGGGACTGTCCCCAACATGGGGCTGACACCAGCTACTAGCAGTATTTTTGGAACAGCCCTGAACTCAGGGATGCAGCATAGCCTGCCCTTTTCCATTGGCCTCGCCTGCCTTGAAGGGACCGTTGACTTGAAATTCTTCTTACAGCTCTCTAGAAGCTGCTGATGGAGGTGTGTGTTCATAGGCTCACCCCTGTAGCTTCAAGCATCAGGTAAACTGTATCTTATAAGGGATATTCCTGAGATCAATGGCCAAGAGGAGGTATGGAGACCTTGAACAACATTCTCCTCTCCGCTCCTTCTGCCAAACCAGTATTTCTCCTGCAGTCTCCCTTGCCCCCCAGCTGCAACTCCCCTGCCCTGTTCTTCCATTACACCTCACACCAAGATCCTTCCCCTGTGGTAGGAGAGAAGGCTGCACATCATGGTAAGAGAAGGGTGACAAATGGACGTGTGTGTAGACGTTGTTAATGTATGCCAGGAATTCCCATGGGAGACAAAACCCATGGAAAGCAGCCTTCATCCTACCTACAGACTCTGCTCCCTACTGTGAAGTCCACACGGGCTCTGCTTCCATCTCCAGTCCTGAATCATCTTGGGTTTGCTTCTCTCCACTCCTAGCTATCCTGCACTGTGGTTCGGGCAAGGCAGCTGTCCGTCAGCGTACCCCAGTTTGAGTTTCGTGGAGGGAAGCATGCTGCAGCCCTGCTTGGCTGTTTGTCCCAAGCAGCTCTTCCGCACCGTCAGCTGACAGCCGGGGGCACAGGGGAAAGACATCAGACTTGGCATGTGTAAGCTTGCCTTTGAGCAAGCTTGTCGCTCTGCAGGGCAGGCATACCTTGAACAGCCAGTAGAGAGCCTGAGGCTCTTTCAGGTAAGTTTTCCAGGCACATGCTGTCTGTTTTGCAGAGTYGGGCTTGGCTGTAGTACAGTTAAAAGTAACTGTAGGCTTCCACCTACAGAAGAGCTGGCAGGATACAGGTGAGCTGTGACTTCTCTTGGGCAGGTGAGATGGCTCTCTTATGGCACAAGTTCTTTTCTTCCAAAAAATTTTGGAGACATCCAGGGGCAACTGCCCGTGTTTCTGCATCCCCGTTTCTCCCACTTCAAAGGCAGGCAGAATTGTAGGCAAAAGTGTGTCTGAAAAGTGCGTTACTGAATGCCTTGTGTTCATTCAAATGTCTTCTGCCTACCAGAGTTGGGGAAGAGCAACATAATAAGCTGGATCAGACAGAGCACTTCTCCAGGTCTGTCTCTGGACATCTTTACTCTGTCTCTTGCTAAAAAGCCAAGGCCTCTGGGTGTTTGGCAGATCCCGTGTCATATCCTAGCTGTCTTGTGTGTGGTGGTCTCTCTTGTGCTCAACATTGTGCTAATTATCTGAATGAATTAACTTTATTTAAAGCAGCTGTCTGAGATATCAGAGTGTGGCAAAAGCTTGTCTTCCACCCTTTGGAATATCTTCAAATGAAAACTGTGTGTGTGTTTCTCTTCTCCCCAGCCCCAGTCCCACGCAGCACGGTGAGCGGAGTAGCCTGCGCTGAGAGCAAAGGCAGCAAAGCCTTCTCCCAGTGCGGCGTAATGAACTGCCTTACACAAACACCAGGCTCTGCGTTCCAAGCTGTTGCTCAGCGGGGAATGCCACGAGGGATGCTTGCCCAATATCGTGTTTGTTTTTTTCCTTCTTATTTGTCATATCTCCTCTCCTCCCCACTCCCTCACAATTTGAACACGCATCCAATACTAGATTTGGCAGTTGTGTGAGGCTCACATAGGCATGGATAGCTTGATGTGGGAGCAGAGCCTCTATTTTTATCGTGTGATGAGGAGGTTTTTGCGCAGGCTGCTGGGCCAGGTGCCCCCTTGCACCGCTTTCCTTTCCCCTGCTACCTGCAGGTAAGGGCCCTCAGAGCTGTCGTGTCCTGCAAAGCGAGGGAGAATTTGGGGGCTGACCAAGGGTCTAGATTTTATTACATGGTCATGATTGAGGGCTGTAGACTTCTTGATGTGATGTTTGAGGATAAAGGTGACCAATAAAGCACCCAGCTTGCTCTACGTCCCTGCAATATAGCACGTTCCCCTGCAGTGGGCACAGGGAGATTGGCAGGGCTGGAAAGAAACATGACCAGGTCCTTGGACACTTTTGCTCTTCTGGCCTGGCAGTATGAGGAGGGGCAGACAGCTTTATCCAGCAGCTACGGAGCCTGCCAAGGTACCCTTAATCCAGGGTCTTGCACCTCAAATATACCAGCCAGTGGCAGGGAGCTGCAACCCCAAGTGACCATGGCCAGCCATTCTTACTCTGAGAGTCTTCTGGCTGAAGCTTATAAAGATGTCATCTTCTTTGATTTAATTCCATATAAACTGTGGAATTATTTTTCTTTAGAGGCTTGCAAATTATGGAAGCATAAACTACGTTAATGATCCGATAAGGACAGCTTTGGATGCTTTCCCAAGAACAGCTGTCCATGGGCAGAATGTGCTTGCTTTCTGCCTGGAGAGGACTAAGCGAGAGCAGCCTGCTGCATTCACCTGGCTGCCTTCCTTGCCCCCCCCCCCCCCATCCCAAATTCCTCTATCTCCCTGGAACGAGAATCATTTCCTCTCGGGGTTTTTGCAGAGGCAAGGGCTTCGCAGACCTGAAGTTATCTCTGGAATGTGTGTAAACAAGGAGTTCAATGGGATGTTGTTTGCCCCCCTCTCTCAGGGTGAATTAAGAACGGGTTAATACAAGTTTGTTTTACTGGTTCCTAGTGCTGAGAATTGTCTTCCTCAGACAGTGACCCAGCTGACCCGAGTCCTTCGTGCCATGTGTGTGCGTTTCCCAGCACAAAGCGGAGATTCAGGGGCCCTGCTGCGTGGGTGGAATTTCGGTCCTCGTCAGCGCTGAACAGATGGGAGTGCTGCCGTTTTGCGTCTCACCCCGGGCCTGGCAACAGGCAGCACCCTGCCAGCTGAGTTTGGCCTGGTGATGGGTGGCTAACTGCAAACTGTTCATCTGAGAACAAGGAGATGGGAGCCGAAGGTGGTCTTCCTGCTAAATGGGGACCTGGCAAAAGATGCAGGATCCCTGTGCACGTGCTTTGGGAATCAACGTGTCGCACGATGGTGTAGCTAACAGGATTTATGCTCTCCTTGGATAGAAACAGAGAACTGCGTTCAGAAGAAGGATGTCTTGCTCATAGCAGGGGATTACATGCAGTTCTGGTGTCCCTGCTTTCAAAGGCTGTTGAAGCATAGGGGGATAAAATCTTAGAAATGATACATGGGCTAGGACAAAATGCATTTCAATGAGAGGCATAAAGAGCTCCATCTGTTTGTCAAAAAGAAGATTCAGATGTAACTTCATTATGGTGTGTGAGTACGTTACTAATGAGAACAGCCTGGGCACCAGAGTGCTTTTAGATTTAGAATAAGAAGTGGCAGCCAGAAACTAAAGTTAGACAAAAATCAAGTTGAAAATAGGCTTGTTTGTAACAATGAAATGGTTAAATCCTAGATGTGTTTTCAGTGCCAGTGACGCACTGAGGCTGGATTCCTTCCAGAAAACGGTGCTTTAAACCGAAGACAAAGAGTTGGGCTTAGCACTGAGGTGTTCAGTGGAATGGCTTGGCCTGGGATACACAAGGGGTCAAACTAGATGATTTAATGATCTCTTTTGGCCTGAAAGCTTTCTGTTCTCTTTAGAAGATAAATGAAAAAGCCCTTTTACAAAAAGATAGCGCTTGAGATGTGCATCTAATGAACTCTCCTGCATACAGGGGTACAACAGAATAGGATCTGCAGGAAATGAGACTTTGCTGTCTGGAGACTCTCTGAAATTGGTGGTCATCTGTTTAGTGGAGATGGCTCACCATCATGAAGGCTACCACTTTTACATGTGACATTTCTCAGCTCTGTTTTTAATTGCTAACTGATGTCTTCTCCCTGTATTGAAGTAGCTTTTGCTTCCTTGTCTTCATCAGGGTAAAGAGGCCAAGTGGTATGAGCAGCCTTCTTGGAAAGATTACCTCCAAAAAGCAGAAGATGAGCACGCTGGAGAAATCCAAACTGGACTGGGAGAACTTCAAGGAGGAGGAGGGCATTGGGGAGGAGCTGGCAATCCATAACCGAGGGAAAGACGGGTAAGAGAGACTTTATCTAATAATAGTCCAGCRTTTCCCACTGCTTCCTAGCATGCTCGGATTTGTTAAGAATTTACGGATATATCAAGCCGATAGCTGTTCTTGGTATCTTGGAAAGACTGGTGAGGTCCACAGTAGCTGGAGGCAAGCACCTATCACTTTCCTAACAACCTTCTTAAGTTCAGTTCCTCACGTCCAACTAAGGTGGAGTCTGGCTGTGCTTTATTTGCACTCCTGCTAGTGGCACAGATGCAGTGCGAACCGGTTAATGCAGCACTTTCATGAGGAAACACAATTGCCTTTGCCCTATTTTCTTTTACAAAAAAAAAAAAATTGTCTCAAATTAGAAGGTACGTTTTTTATTTCATTCTTCAAATGGCATTTTCCGGCTGCATCCAAACTCCCTCCTCCTGTGTAAAGATGTATACAAGGCCAGAACAGCTGGCAAGGTGCATTGCAGATTTTGACAGCACTGGGTGTTGATTGTGTGCATCAAGCAATGTTCACTCCAGTGAAGTTAATAGAAATATCATAAAAGTAAATGGTGATGCTGTAAATAAACCAGAAAGTTAATAACATGCACTGCAGGGAAGGTTAATAAGATCAGAAGCAGCATTTACACTACAAGTGCTTTTCTAGACTCTGGGAAAATATAACCAACTTAGTGGACAGCTCATAAAATGTATTTTTATTGTAAGCTGTTCTTTTACTCCGTCTGCAGGAAAATTCGGAGCTTCTGGATTAGAGATTTGATTTTATATTTCACATAGATGTTTTATAACCACTCCCTTTTCAATTTGCTCTTGCACCCTTCCATAACACGCCTCCTTCATTAAATCTATCCTGATCCATTTTTGGACACTTGCCATTTAACAAATAGAGCAAAAAAGTAGTGGTGCTAAAGGGTCGGAGGCATTCCTTTGAGATCCCTGAAGTCAAAGAAGTGAAGCGATTTACAGCACATACAGATGTGGCAGAGCGCACATGTGCCAGATCATCGCTGATGCTGTTGGTGTCTGCGGCACAGCGAACGTCATGGTCACGGCCCCTTAGATGAGGCTCTCCACTGAAATGGTCCGTGCCAGGAGTGTGTAGGCAGAGCCAGCTCACGTGCCAGACTGTCTCAAATAGAGGTGGAGGAGAGGAGGGTGGGCTTCTTCCACAGAGCCCCAACAGGAGCTGAAGCCTGCTGGGGGAGAATTCCCCTCCAGGGAAGGGTCCTGTTTCTGTCTGTGGCACCTGGCTGGTTTGTCCCGATGGGATGTGGAGTGAGAATTTGCTGTGTGTAGACATCTGAGCAGCTGTGAAGTGTGGTAATGGCTCTGGGCCTCCACTGATCCGGACTGGGCTGATACTAGTAGCATTTCAATCAAAAGCCGGCCGTCTCCTACCCATCTTGCTGGGATACACTGTTCTCCCAAGGTGACGCCTCCACAGTTAGTGGAATCAGCCTGAATCAGGGACCTTTAGTCATCGCTGAACCGTACAAGCTCCCAACAAGCTGGGGTGGCCTAAGTCAATATTCTGTGGCATCTCTACTTTTTCAAACTTTTTCAAAGGTGCCCAGCATTTTTGAAAAGTGCTATTTTCTTTCCCGCCCCTTACAACCGGAACAGCTCTTTCTCAATGTCTGGCAAACCTTTCCAGAGATGCAAACATAATGGTCCTTGAAGGCTGAAGAAGTGATCAGCCTATAGAAAAGATGATCAAAGCAGAGCAGCAGTTTTAAGAGTGTCCATAAGCTTGAACAGCTTTGGCTTTCACTGCCCATCAAATCCCACACTAGAGAATCCACTGGGCTATGGACAAGTGGATTTGTCCTTAAACAGCCAAGAACCATTAGTGCAATGATAACTTTAGATACTTAAAAATCTGTTTGTCCTAGTCAGACATGAAACATGAGGGGATCCTCTGAGTATCTGCTCACTGAATTAAATCCACCTCCAAGGGAAAGAAAGGGAAAAAGGGAGGGGAGGAGAACCAGTGGATGTGTAACACGCTGCACGTTTATGGAGCAGCTTGGGGGCAGAGCGCACAGACACGGCTGCCGCTGGCAGCAGGTCGTTTTGTGTGAGCCTGCTGTCCCTTTCAGAGCCTCCTCTTCTCCTTCAATGTGGGCTGGGAAGCCTCTGCTCACCCTTTAGTGGGCAATCATTTACGTGTCTCTCTAAAAATGATAGCGAGCGGTTGTTAACCCTTCAGCCGAGGCCAGGAGGGAGTGGGGCGCTGCCTGTCTCCCTGGTGCTGATGAACTTCAGTCCCCATCTGCGGTACAAGCCTCTGCTCGCTGTTTGTCACGTGCTAAGTCCCCACGAGTCCTGCTTTGTAATTGAAAATGTCTGCCTGGGGAGGAAAGCCACAGCTCGCTCCTGGAAAACCAGGGCCAGATTGTCTGTTGAATGTCACCCGTAGCCGAGACGCTACAGAAATGGTCCCGGTGCGTTTGGAGGGAAGCAGGAGGCACCTTTTCTTTTGCTGGGGAGGGAAGGCAAGGTTATTTTATCTTTTGGCGATACCCTTGCAGAAGTCGCTGCTCGCAGCCCGGAGCTCTTGTGCAAGCGGTGCCGTGGACCTGCCGTGCCGCAGCAGCGACGAGCGCTCCGTCGGCGCGCCTTTGGCTGGCCCAGCAACATCTTCTGCTACTGCTGCTCGTGAGCTGGTCGCAGCCTGGCCCCCAGGATTCCCAAGGCGAGGGGGTACGCATGCTACCCCATGGCTACGTCAACCCTGCCCCTGGCCCTGACTTTCCACCCCTTGCATCACCCTTTCCAGAGCACGGTTTTGTTTTCCTGAGCAGCAGAATCCGGGCTTGTGCAGCCTGACTGTGTCAGATCCCGGGGGCCCGTCCTGGTTTTGAAAGGAGAAGCTGAAGTACAGAGAGGAGACAGCTATCCCATTTGTTGCGGATCTGTCGTTCCGATGCATTTTAGAAATGGAAACGCGTGGCAGCCTCTAAACTGGGCCGCCTTTGTAGGGCAGGCCCGGTGGGGAAGCAGCCCCGCTCGGGGTCCGGGGCAGGACCGGCGCAGTCGTGCACGGCGTGACTGGCGGTGACTGGCAGGGGACGTAAAGCACCACCACAATCCTCCCCAAAGCGGTTCGCAGCTGCCCTGATTAGCAGCGACAGCCTCCTCTCGCAGCAAATTTACCTTCGTTTGACGTGGATCACAACTGTCCTGTTTCCATGCCTGCTGATTATTTACAGCATGTATTGATTGGGGTAATGAGGGTTATTTAGAAAAACAGATCCTAATGTGCAGTCAGCACTAGGGCCTCGTTCGTGCACTTTGTACTGCCGTTTGGCAGCATCTTGCTGCTGGCTGCTCAGCGCCAGGCTGGGAATCGATAACGAAGCTGTGGCTTATACGTGGGATTATGGGCATAGTGGGGTAGGGAGGCTCGTGTCTGCCCTGGAAACCTGGCGCTTCCCTGCTGGTGTCCAGCAGCAGCTCCGGCAGCGGTGTGCCTGCAGGATAAGCCAAACAAGCTGCTTGTTCCCATGCCGCCTGCCCCGTAAATCCAGGTGTGTGCGCAGATACAGTGGATTGCGATGTCCCCAGCTGGTCTGCTGATGTGTTCAGCTTTGGCCCCTGCGGCAGTTTTCTCTGTCCGGCCAAGGACAACTCCATGGACTAACGGCACAGTTCCTGGTTGATGTAAAGCCGCTGGCTACAGCTCGGAGCTGTGAAACAGCATTCCTGGTTTGCGATCCGTATCAGTTCCCCCCCCCCAGATGAGAGTCCCTGCCCACGTGAGAGAGACGAGGCAGCCACAGAAGAGGAGGAGGAGGAGGAAGGCATTGACTCCTTGGTGGAGTGGGGAGAAGCGGGTCACCGAGGGGCTGACAGAGCGGGTTGGCCTGCTTTCAAATTTGGCAGCTCTTGCCACCCAAGCCCGAGCTACGGGGTGTCGTCCCCACTATCCTGGGCCCGGAGGGGGCTGCCCCGGGCCAGCGGAGCGCCCGGCTGGCGCGTGGGCAGCAGCCGAGGCTGGGGCTGCCTGAGCAATGGGCGCCTTTCCCCYGGGGCGCCCCTATTAACAGCAATAACCCTTGGCCGCTGTTTTGCCCTGTTTCCCCGACTGCTCGGACGCAGCAGAAGGGTGCGTGGGTCTGCGGGGCCGTTCTCCGTCCCTGCGGAGCGCCGGGAGGCAGGTCGTCCTCAGCTCCTCCGACCGACCTTGGTGTCTAGCGGAGGAGGGGGAGGAAAACCACCCAGCCAGACAATATGACACATTGTAATATATAAGTTTCACTATTCCCCCCCATTTCCTTCCCGTGGCCTCTGCTGCCCCTGCCTCAGGAGTGGGTTACCTCCGCGCTCGTGCGGAAAAAGGGAAGCGACACTCCCCTGCCCGCCTTTCCGGAGCCGGCGGGGGGAGAGGGGGCTCAAGGCATGGGCCACGAGGGGCTGGCGGTCAGCAGCAACCTTGGCCGAGCCCCGCCGTCGTCTCCGGGACCCCGCGCTYGGCGTCGCGGAGGCTGCGCGCGAGCCGGCGGGGCTGAGCTGACCCAGTTCTGTCAGCCCACGGCAGGCTCGGGCCGCGATGCAGAGAGGACGGTGGCGGGGAGGCGTGGGACAGAACGGGGAAGAATCCGTCGTTGAAACAAATCTGAGTTAATTCGTTTCAAATGCCGCCTGGCCGGCCAGCGACGAGGTGGGCGGCAGGGCTGGCCCGCAGGAGCGGGAGTCTGGTGCCGGCCAGCCCTCGCAGCAAGGGCGACGGCACCCTGGCTGTTGGAGCGCGTTCGGTCCGTTTGGATAACTGCGACGGAAAGCAGAGGCCTCGTTAGCAAAGAAAGAGCAGCAGCTCCATCCTAGAGGGACCGTTCCTGGGGATGGGAAGGGGCTTTCATGTGCGCTTCGGTCCTCAGGCACCTTCATGCAAGGTGCCCATACCCAGGAGCTCCAAAACCCCGCAGAGCCTGCAGGATTCACCTTCCCTCCCGCCTGCTTCTGAGCAGCTTGCAGCCTCCGATGTTGCTTTCAGAGCGTGGCTCTCTCTGCTTAGCAGGCACCGGCTGCTACGCGTGAAAAGCGGTTACCGGCAGAGAGAAGCCGAACGCAGGGGCTTGTGCATCGCGCGTCGTTCCCGAGCCGAGTGTAATGACCTTGTCATGACAGCTGAACGTTTGCCACTGTGGAACAAATGCAAAACAATTGTGATGATTCAATTACAGCTCCTGTTTTGAATTGCAATTTCGCTCCCTCTGTAGGTTAATTAGTAGCACAGCCCCAGGCTATCTGTGGCAAGGGTTTGCAGCGAAGTACATTAAAATTCAGCTGCATGTCCTTAATGAATGGCAAGATGCTTTTCGCAGGCGCACTTGCTTGCTTCCTTGCTTCCTTGCAGCAGTCTTAGGTGCCTCGCTGGGAGGGGGAAGTAAATACTGAGCAGTGGTTAGGGAGCGAGGCTGGGGCAAGGAACCCCCCGGCCTAAATCCCTCTCGTGCTGCAGACTTGCCGGGTGCTGGTTTGCACCCCTGGTGCTCCCCATCCGTGTCATGGGCCGTGCTGCTGCGGTTGGGCCGGAGAGGTGCCCGGCAGGCTGGGCTGGGAAGCAGGGAGCGCAGCATCCGAGCCCTCTCCCGCAGAGGGTTTCCAAGGAGCCCTGCCCTGAGCCCTTCCGAGCTGTTGGTAAGGGTCGTTTCTCAGGCGCAAGAAGCGTTTGGGTGAGAAGCACCCAGCGCGCAGCTCCGGCCAGCCCGTGGGTGACGGGGGTGACCGACAGCCGCAGCTCTGCTGTGTCCGGGAGCGTGGCTGCTGCTCCGGGACTTCACGCCAGGCTGCAGGGCGCAGGGCCCTCGCGCCAGGGAGGCTCCTCTCTGAGCCCAGCACGAGGCGCCCAGCAGTTTTCGCGTCTGCAGGCGACGCTAAGCACGGTGATGGGCGCTTGCGGAGGGAGGGAGGGAGGGAGGCGGATGACGTCTTCTCTTCCTGCTCTTCCCTGCAGGCCTCGCCGCGTCCGGGCTGGGGGCAGCGCTGGCCGCTGCGGGCGCCGCTCACGGCGTCTCCGCCTCTCTCTGCTTCCCTGCAGGTACATCGAGAGGAAAGCGTTCCTGGAGCGGGTGGACCACAGGCAGTTTGAGATCGAGCGCGACATCAGGCTGAGCAGGATGAAGCCCTGAGGGGCCTGGGCGGCCGCGGGCGATCCTGCTCACTTCTGTGCCTGAGCACCGGCCGGGGGCTGCCGGCCGCCTGCCGACCGCAAGGCGCAGAAGCCGTTCTCTACCCAAGACTCAGCCTGTATCTTAACAGGTTTTTCCTTTTACTGTAATAGTTTGGGGAGGGTATTTGTCGGTGGGCAGGGGGCACTTTGAGGGTTAAATCGCCCAGCAGATGACGGAGTCGACTGGCACGGTTCTGGCAGGCGGCTCTCCGAGCGCCGGGTCCCGAGGAGCGACTGCGGCCCTGATGCCTTGCCAGCTCCGCGTGCTTCTGGCAGAGGGAGGAGCCGGGCGGGCTGGGAGCCGGCATGGCCTGGAGCCGGGGGCTCGCGCCGAGGGCCGCGGCCTGGCGCTCGGCGAGGGGAGGGCGGCCACGGCTTCTCTCTCTGGTGGGCGCTGGTGCCCGCGCGCCTGCAGAGCCAGAAAAGCCGGTAGCGGCTCCACTAGCGCGTTTGATTGCGAGAGCCGCTTGGAGCCGCGGGAAGGTTTCGTGGCTGCTGTGCGGGCRCCAGCCCTGCAGCCCGTCTCGCCCCTCTCCGGCGCAGCCAGCCCCGCAGCCTTCCCAGCCCCTGCGTCTGCTCTCGCCCAGACAAAGCCGGACTGTCTGTATGTGTTTACGGGCTCTGAGGATACTGGGGGATTTTTAAGCAAGCCGATGAAGAAATCCTTCCTTGTTCACTCTGTCCAGAAGACGGGAGCAGCTGCGGCGGTCGGGGCGGGCCAGGATCCGAGCGTGCACGTGAATAAAGCGATCCATCCCAATGCTCGTGTGTGCCTGCAGCGTGGCTTATTTGGGAGGCGCAGCAGGAACCTACGTCCTGAACTTGCTGGGCATCTGGGAGGAGACCGTTGCCTTGAAGCTGCTTCCAGCCAACAGACCAAAGGCACAGGCTTCAGTTTGTAGATGGGAAAAGAAATTAAGGGTCAAGTACGGTAACGTGTGTCCATCCCAGACTGCAATTGTGAAAATCCCTGCTGAGAGATGCCCAGTCCCACAGGTCCCAACCTGGGCCTGCACAGCCGGGTAATGACGTCCGTCTTGATAGCAGCGTGGTGGTTAGAGCAATTGCCCTGAGCAGGAGTAAAGAAACCCATTTAAGTCATGGCAATGCAGGAATATTCTTGCTAAATGCCCTTTCCCTGCGGGATCCTCCGAGCCGGCTCAGCAGGGCAGCGCTGGCCATCTCCCGCGTTTTCGCCGTGCTAGGAGGAAAGAGACCCGAGCCCTATCCTGCCTGCTTTCGGAGGGCGCTAGCRGAGCGAGCGATGCGCGCTGCTGCCAGGCCCTTGCCCGTGGCTCTGAGCACGGTCTCTGCGTTGGACTCGCGYGTTCGCTGCTGCGTCAGCCCTTGCCGTGCGGACGGCGCGGGATAGGTGAGAACAAAACCACGTGTGCTAATGGGGAGCTGCAGCCTTTGGCGCCTTGCTATGCACAGAATAAACTATTATTGACCTGCTTAAATGAGCCTGAAATTTCACAGAAACAAAGCGGCCGATGAAGCGTTTTAATCTCCGAATGCTTTTGAGCCAGCTTTGTCGCTGTTTGAAAAAACCGCTGCCCCCCCCGGCCCCCGAATGGGTGCGCAGGGAGCCTTTGCAGGGAGGCTGCAGTGCCTGCCGGTGCTGAGCTGCTGCAGAGCCGGGGGGAAGCCTTGCTGAGCTCCGCGGCCGTGTCCCGCGGCTCCTGGCTGGCGTGGAGCGCCTCCAGCCGCTGTGCCGGACCTCGGAGGCCCCGACAGCCGGGCTCCTGGGTGACTCCACAGAGGTTTTCCCATTTGCTCTGCRCCTCTCTTTCCCATCTTCAAGGGGGTGGAGGAGGAAGGGACGGCGCGTTCCTGCCTCGTAAAGGGGCGGTGAGACCATGCGGGCCTGAGATGCRCTTGGACAGTGTTCGTCCGCCGGCCCCGGGCAGCCGCCCTGCGCCGCGAGCCGGCTGCAAAGGGAGCCGACCYGCCAGCCAGCGGCGCTCCGGCGCGCGCTTCGGGGCAGCCGAGGAAATCGCTYGCCTTTTGCCGCACCGCGGGGCCTCGCAACCTGGGCAGATGGCGGTGGGGAAGGGCAGTGTCACGCGGGTGCCGGTGTCAGCGGGGGTCCGGCCCCGCACAGGACCGTGGTGGTGACGGTGGGTTCCCGGGCACCCGGCTCCCAAGGGCTGCTGACCCGAATCCTCGCTGTGGCGCGGGCATCCCGGCTGCTAGCGGCCGCCGCCTGGCTGCCGTGTCGGGACGTCCGACGCAGCTGCRTTTTAGGGCTGATTCTGCTCCCGTAGCGTGGCAGCACTTTGGCGTCCCTTGGGGTGAAAACTAGGTTAGACGTGAAGGATAATTCTGTGCGTTAGGTATGAGCGTGAGCTGAACTGAGAGGGAACGGGGGGATATCGAGCTCCCGCAGAACAGGCCAGGGGCACCAACCTGTCCCTGTCCCGTGGCAGTCGGTCGTGCGAAACTCCCYGCCTGGGGGGGGGGTGATACACCTTTGCCATCCTGCATCTGCCTTCAGATGGCTCAGGCAAGAGGCCTGTGCAGGCACCCTGGGCCCTGCTCCGGGCCCCCTCCGTCACTGCGCCCTTCCTCGGAGAGAGCCCCAGGGGACCCTCCTTACGGCGCGGGAGGGATTTCCCCCGGGGCCCGTGGTGGGAGCCGAGGAGCATAAGCCAGAAGAGGTGAGCGAGAAGCCCTGCCATGGGGCGGACTGTTATGGGGCTCCAGGAGCCACCTTCATCCCCACTGGCATGCTGTTAATTCGGGAAGATCGGTGACCGCCGGCTTAAGGGACCCTGCCTTCCAGCTCTGCTCTCCAGAAATGCTCCGGCCTTTCTTCTCCCAGGTTTTTTTTTTTCTTTTCTTTCCTTAAGCTGAGCAAAAGTGGAAATTTTTGAAGTCTTGGAAGCAGCTTGACCTGCTGGAATACTGCAGCCAAATGGCAGTGGCTCAGAGCCGCAGCTCCCCTCTCCGCCGGGCTGAGTGTCCGCAGAGGTCTGCTGCTCCCGTCACCCAGCCCCGCCGGCCTGCCGGGGGCGTCCTCCCCACGGCGCCTGCCCTCGGAGCCGGGCTTGCTCCCAGCACCTCGCGAGGCCAAGCCGGCCACCTGGGAGAAGAGGTGCATCCTCAGGAAAGCCGTGGCCGGCCGGGAAGCTTCCTGGAGCCCGGCTCCCTGCTCCAAGCACAGCACGGCGCAAAAGCTAAAAACGGGGCCGAGCACCCTGGCTCCCACCCCGTGCGCCGAGCGCCGGGCCCCGTTGTGTCCGCAGGCCTCTCGTCGCGGGGAGGCAGCCCGGCGTGCACGGGGCCGGCGGGCACCCACTCCCGGCGCTGCAAGCTCGGACGGGCTCGGCACGCCGGTCGGGAGGCAGCTTCCAGCCTTCGCTCGGTTCCTGGCTTCCTCCGCCTGCGCTCCCCAGTGGCCTGCGTTTTTTCTCGGTTGGATCATGGATTTCTTGCCTCTCTTTCCTGAAGACGAGGAGTGATTTACAGGTCGCCAGAAAACAGGGCCTCGGCTGCTTAAGAAAAAAAAATAAATAACCCCGCTCTGCTGGCTATATCCGTCGCCCGCCCGCCTTCCCACGAAGGGGGGGGGGGCCCGGTACCCGGCAGCCGTCTGCATCGYGGGAGAGCCGGGGCCCGAGCCGGCGCCGGGGGGTGGCGGGGCCGGGAGAGCCCCTCGCGCGGCTGCCGCCTGCCCACGGCGGCGGGGACTCGGCCCTCACCGTCTGCAGGCTGCGCTTCTACGGAATTACCTCCCTCCGCGCAGCGATGGGGGCAGAGCCCGGTGGACCGCTAGCAAGAGCCCCCGCGCGCTGCGGGTCCCTCTCCCGCGCCGTGCCCATCGCGAGCCCTCGCAGGCGCCCGGCCGCGCCGCCCCTGGGGCCCTGCTGGCAGCAGCTGGGGAGGGAGGCAGGGCCGGCCGCCGGCGCCGCTCCCTCGCTTGGGAAAACCTCGGCCCTCGAGGCGTCGCCGGCGGCCCGACCCTCGGCTCGGGGGCGGAGGAGCCCGCCGGCGCGGCTGCTCCCCCTCCCCGGCCGTCTGAGGGCCCCT
>NW_020447437.1:17031-23609 GCF_003343035.1 Apteryx rowi | reverse complement strand
GGCGCCAGGCTGCTTTCCGCCGGGTGCCGTGCCGAGGCGGCGCCAAGCGGGGCCGAGTGCGGAGCGCGGCGCCGGAGCCAGTGGCCCCGCAGCCTTCCCTGATGCTCCGGCCGGGCCGGGCCGGGTCGGCAGCCCGCGGCGAGGCTGCGCAGGCGGTCACACGACTCTCCACCTCGGGCAATGAGAGGCAGGGAGGAACTGCCGGCCCCAACCCTGTTAAACCTGAAAGGACCAGATCTGCTTTTAAGCTCATGAAAAGCTTCCGTGTGCCTTTTCCTGCCCCCTCCGGTTCATCTCAGATGAAAAACTACCTGATGCCTCGGAAAGGCATCGGGATAAATCCTTGTTGTGATCCYGTTGGGTCCCATGATGTTACAAACCAGGAGAAACGTCCTCATTATTTCCAGAATATTGAAGTCTAATAAATCCCATACTGCCTTATAGGATTTATTTCTCCGTTCAGTGCTAGGAGGCTCAGCCCCGTGTAATCCTATTGCCGCTGCAGGAGTCCGGAGGTGGCTTTCCAACTGCCAGGTCAGGGGGGGCTGCGTGCCGGAGCCGCCGGCGGGCGGCTTGGGATGAGGCCCCGAGCGCCGCCGCAACCCGGGTCGCATTGAACGGTGCCAACAGTTTTGAGCAGGGCTGGGGGACCCGTTGCATCGCCCAGTGGAAGGGGCTGATTTTGAACCACCGGGGCCTTTCGCTGCCCAGCACAACGCGCCCCACACCGGAGGCACGGCCCTTCCTCCGGGAGAGGGGACATGGCGGTGACCCGGCAGGGGCAGCGGAGCCAGGATGCAGCACCATGCCCCATCCACCAGCACGCCTTGCTCCAAAGCTGCTGCCGGAGGGTGGAGAGACGTTCACCGAAACRCCCGCCCGGCACGGCGGGGCAGGCGAGGCAGGGAAAATCCTTCTCCTGCTTTCCCACGAGCGACACGGCAGCCCGCCGGCACGCAGGGCACTCTCCGGACGACGGTGACGGACACTTGAATATGCCTGGAAATTTCGCTGCTGCRTGTTTTCTACAGCAACCGTTGCTGGGGCAACCTGCATCCCAAGCAGCATCCCCCGAAACTCCCGGCCGCATCGGCCTTCGCCTGTGCCGGCAAAGAGCGGAGGTGCGGCGGGTGCCCAGCGTCGTGGCCRCTGCCGCACGCCCCGGGAGCCGCTCGGGCGCATGTCGGGGCCGGCTGCTTCTGGGGCGTCGCTGACCGACAACACGCACCCCTGTGCGCTGCCTGCAGGCTCCGCTGGATTAGGGCTGCGAAACGTTAACCCGGGGCGATTAGCAGGACGGGGGGGGGGGGGTTGAGGGCCCCCAGGGCCGGGGAGGTGCAAGCTCGGCCGAGCCCCTCCGCGGGGACGCTCCAGCTGCACGAACCCGGCTCCGAGCGCTCCTCAGAGCAACAGGGCCCCTAGCGCTGCATTTTTGGTTTTCTTTTTGGCATTTGATTTCCTTAGGGGTGGGGAGAGCAGAAGGGAAACGTGCCCTTGCCTGTCCCCCCGCCGGGCGCTTCCTGACAGCGCTGCGATGATGGAAACCGGGGTGTTGCAGGGAGCCTTTGCCAGCGCTGGGCGCTCGGCAGCTCCAGGCAGCGATCTTGGCTCCGACGCAGCGGCCGGCGTCAAACGTAGCCGCGGGGCRCTCGGATCTGATGGAAGGGTAAAAACAATTCCTGGCGCTTTTAAGCCCCAAAGCTCCCGGGCCACGAGCCAAACCCAGCGCCGCTACCTGCCCGGGGCAGAGGCTCCTGCAAATCCGGGAGCCCCCGGACGCCCCCGAGCCGCGTGCACGGCGTGGGGCCGGCTGCTGCCGGGCAGAGCGGCGGTGCCCGGCGGGTTGGGCTAGGGCCTGGCTACGAGTAGCCCAGGGGCTGCTCTGCATCGTTTGCAATCAGCTGGGGACCGGGGGGGGGGGGGGGGATCAAGGACGGGGAAAGGGTCGGCGGGGGAGGACGGAGGCGCTGCCGGCTGCTCTGAGCCGCTTCCTGCGCCACCGAGCCCGGCTGGCTGCCGGCTGAAGACGTTCCAGCGCCAGGGAGGCGGGGGACAGGCCCGACCCTCCGGCCACCCGAGGGCCCTGCGCCGGCGTTCCCGAACACGCTCCCCCCCCCCCAGAGCCAGCGGCGTGCCCCTGCCGAGGGCTGGCCGGGGGACTGCGGCTCGCACCCACCGTGGGGACAACCGGGGGCGCAGAGGGGGGACCCACTGGCCCTTCCCCGCTTCCTTGAGGTTTTGCTCCCCAGATCCCCTCCAGCCGGGTCGGGCCGGATGGACTGCAGCCGCCACAAGAGATGCCACGGGAGACCGGCCGTCGGTGCTGCCCCCAGGCTGTAGGACTGCAGGATTTGGCCCGCTGCAAACACCCCCAGCTCCCCCTCGCCCAAGGCTGCGGTTTCCCCAGGGAAACTCCACGGGCTGGCCAGATCCTGCCCCYGGCTGTCTGTCCATCCATGCATGCGCGTCCCCATCCGGGGGGGGGGCCGCGAGCAGACCCAGCCGCGGCGCCCGGGAGCACCGCGGGGCAAGGCGGAGGGGCGCGAGGAGCCRGGTGCTGTGCGAGCCCCAGCCACAAGCAGCGCGGGAGAGGCATTCGCAGCCTTCGCGCAGCCGCGCCGGCCGGGCCCTCGCGTCCACGTGTGCTCAGAGTTTCCAAAGAAAACACGCCAAGCCCTCGTCTGATCCGCCGCGGCGGGAGAAGAGCTGGCGGAGAGCTTGCAACTACCAGCGCTGCGCTGCAGCGCCCGCCAGCTCTGGACGTGCAGACGGAAAAAAAGGAGGGGAGGAGAAAAAAGGGAGAG
The DNA here is from genome assembly GCF_003343035.1 of Apteryx rowi. Taxonomy (NCBI): domain Eukaryota; kingdom Metazoa; phylum Chordata; class Aves; order Apterygiformes; family Apterygidae; genus Apteryx; species Apteryx rowi. Next base: position 20,805 of record NW_020447437.1, on the reverse strand, counting down.
GAGGAGGAGAAGAGACGGAGGGCCGCTCGGCACGGGCGCAGCCAGGCCGTGTGCCGGCCGCGGCTCCCCTCGCGCGGAGCCGGAGGAAAGGCCGGCTCGCCATGCGATCGAAGACCTGCAGCTATTTATAGCCGGAGCAACCCTCCCGCCCGGCCCCTCGCTGCCTTGGAGCGAGCTGGGGGGGAAGAGCAGGGGAAGAGGTGCTGTGCCTGCTCCGAAGCCCCGCCGGGATGCYGGCAGCCCTTCCCGGCAGAGCTCAGCCCCGCGCACGCAGGCCCCGCCAGGCTGCCGTGCCGTCTGCTCCTGCGGGCTGCCCTGGCCRTGCTGTGCCTCGGTTTCCCGGGAGCGAGGAAAGCCACGGTACAGCCRCTCTCCCAAGGGCTCCAGGCTGCGGCACGTGGGTCGCTCCAAGCCAGCCTTCAGGATCGTCTCTCYGGGGATGCCCACAGCCAGGCTGGGCACTGCCCTGGCCCCAGAGCCACAGCCCTGGGAGGAGCTGGAGAAAATCCCCTCTTCCATGTAATAACCCGAAAAGTCCGTTCCTCCCGCTCTTCRCTGGGGCTGTCATCACGGACGCACAGGGGCCGGGAGCCAAGAGCAGTCGCTGAAGCAGGACACRGGCTTTCCGCAGCACCCCGGGACTCCCGGACCTGGGAATTGAGGGGAAACTGCTCCACAGCAAGGGCTGGGACCCCAAGGATCCCCAAAAGGGGGATGGCCTGGCGGACGGGTGTCGGGCGACGTGGCCTCGCCAGGCCCCAGGCGGCCGGCGGCACAGGCAGGATGCGACGTGCGTCTCCGCACCCGGGGCACCTGCTGCGGCCCCGGGAGAGCCAGCGCTGCCGGCGCAGCTCGGCCGCCGCGCTACGAACCGCCAGCAGCTCCTGTCACCGGGAGGAGGAAACTGTGGTCTTCCGGCTTTGCCTTCTGGGGCGGCTGYGGTTTTCGAGCACGACCGCAGCCCCTGCTCTCGGCAGATGCTGCTCGCACCCAGCGGCCGCTGCCGCGTGGCGCTTTRCCACTCCCGTGCCTCAGTTTCCCCAGCCATCAGCAAGGGGGTTACTTGAAGTGAAGGGACGCGTGGCGAGCTGCACGGAGGCTGTCGGCAAGGGGAGGTTAGCGGGGCTGAGCCGAAGCCGGGGGTGCCAGGAGGCGATGCTGGCAGGCCTCCGTGCTGCCCGGCGCCAGAGCCCGAGGCTGCTGGCGAGGCCGGGCCATGCAGCGAGAGCTGCATGCRAGAGGTGCGGGGAGAGGAGGGGGGCGGCACGTGTTTGCAATTTGGCCTCGACTCCGCTGCTCCCTGGCACAGAGCAGAGGTAACCCCCAAGGGCGAGACTGCCAGAGAGGAAATGCCATTGCYGGGGAACGCGCCGCCGGGAGGCATGTTCACGGGAAGAGGTGCATTCCTGACGTGCTTTGGCCAGCGCGCCTGCTCGCTCGCTGCCAGTGCACTCACGCACGCTCGCCGTCCCGCGGGCGCTCGCGTGGCTGCCGGCCACCCCTCGCATGCCGCCACGCACCCGCGGCGCTCGCCCGCTGCCCCGGGCAGCACGCCTGGCTCCCGCGCTTGCTGGGCACGCGCACCGTGCCACCGAGTCACGTGTCTCGTGCCCGCAGCTCGCCGCCGGGCTGTGTTTCCATCTGGTGCATGCTCGTTTCTCACTGCGGCTTCACCGTCGGCATGCACGGCCGTGCAGCTTGCGCGCGTCCCACAGCTCGCACCCAGCCACGCCGCTCGCGGACGTCTGCGCGGCTCGTGCCTGTCTGCGGCTCGCACGCGGCCGTGCGGCTCGCGCACGCGTCTCRCACAAGCTGCTGGCGCTCGTGGTGCTCCGCAGCCTCGCGCCGGCTCCCAGCCCTCGGCGCCAGCGCCCGGCGCGGCAGCCCTGCCCCAAGCGCCRGCTGCGGGCTGGCAGCAGGCAGGGTTCCTGTTTCAGCACGCTGCCGCAGCCGGGGRGGCGCGCGGCCGCGTCAAGCCTGGACTCGCCGGGCGCCTGCAGGCTGCACGGTTGGGCTGCTCGAATGCACCGGCAAGACGCAGCGGGCGCACGCWGGGTGGGGAGCGGGGCGCACGGCTCACGGCCCCACGCCGGGTCCTGCCCGGCGCTGCCCCGGCCCATGGCGTTGGCGAGCCGTTGAACGCGCCAGAGAGCCGCCCTGGAGTGGAGCACCCCGCCGCCTGCGCATCTTGTGAAGGCAGCCAGGCTGCTGCCGGGGATGGCGCGACATCGCGTGGGATCGATCCCGTCGCCAGCTGGCGGACGCGGCCCTTGACGCTGAAGACGCACCGGCGGCGCGAGGCCACGAGGCGCCGGGAGGCTGCGTGCGTCTGCCCACGGTTTGCGGATGGGCGAAGGCTGGGGGGGAAAGTCATGGGCTCCGGCGGCACGAACCGCTCCGGAGATCTCACAGCTGCCCGGGTGCACGGCCGCGGCTCACGTGGGTAATCGAGGAGAGGGAAAAGGAACGATAAAGAGAGAAGGAACGTTCGAACCCAACGCATTTTTGCTGCCGCCGCAGCCTGCCGGGGGCCGTAGGCGGGAACGCCAGCGCCGCCCTGGGCGAGTGCCAGAGGGAGGCAGGTACGGTCGGAGCCGAGCTCCCTAAACCCGCCAAGGCAAACAAACACACCTAGCGCGAACCAACCTTCCGGGAGGCGGCGTAAGGGCAGCGACGCCCGCCGCTGGCCGTTGGTGCTCCGGCTGCCCTCTACCCGGAGAAAGTCCCGAGCGGTTTCTTACTCCTGGCGCTTCCCACCGCCAATACCTCCCGGCCGCCTGATCTGCTCCTCGCCCGGCGGCGGCGGCGGCGCGCTCCAAGGCGGCGCCCCCCGGGCTCGGGGCGCCCCAGATGCGGCGGCAGTTCGCTCCGAGAGCTGCGAACCCCGAGCCGTCCGCGTGCGGCGAAGGGCCGCGGAGTGACGGCAAAGCCCCTCGCACCCCCTCAGTACGTGCCCGCTGCACTCCGCCTGTCGCAGCCCCGCTACACCTTTTTCACACGCGTTGCTCTTGACACCCCTCCCTGTGGTGCACACACCTTACACACACCCCACGCGTTACACACTTACACGCACTCGCAGCCATAGTTCCCCTAGACGCACCGCCTGTTACACACAACACCCCCTGCCTGCTCATTACACACACCCCCATCCATCACGTGCCTGTTACACACCCGTTACACACACATCTGCCTGTTACACGCCCCTTACGCACGTGCATCCCCACCCATTAGATGCCCATTACACACAAGCGCCCCCACACCCACTGCACACATACCCTGTTACACACCGCCTGCCACACACCCCTGACGTGCCCATTACATACACACACACACACACCTTCCTGGTACATGCCTGTAACGCACACCCCCCGCCAATTACACACGTTACACACACACGCACACTGCCTGTTACATGCCCGTTACACCCCCATGGCACACACGCCCCTGCCCATTACACACAAGCTACACACATCCCACCTGTTACACACCCATTGCACACCTGCTGCACACACACACACCTGTTACACACCCATTGACCTGTTACACACCCATTGCACACCCACTGCACACAAACATGCCTGTTACACACCCACACCCCCATTACACGTGTGCCCGTTACATGCTTGTTGCACACACACATCCCTGTTACACACCTGCTAACCTGTTAGACACCGACTGCACACCCGCTGCACACACACATCCCTGTTACACACCCGTTAACCCCGTTACACACCCATTGCACACACACATCCCTGTTACATGCCCACCCCCCCA
>NW_020447437.1:1705-15653 GCF_003343035.1 Apteryx rowi | reverse complement strand
TGGAAAATCCCGGCGGCCGCAGCCCCCGGGTGAGGGGGCTCCGCGGCCCTGCGGCTGCGCGGGGGCACCGGCGTGACGAGCTCGCGGGCTCTCGGCCCCGCTCCCGCCGGCCAAAGGGCTGCCACTGCGGCGGGGGCGGTGGGGCGAGCGGGGCCTGGCCGCCCCGCGTCCGTCCCTCTGCCCGGCTCGCCTCCCCCGGAGCTCTTGCTCGGAGCGTTATGGACGGACGTCACTTCGGAGAGTCCCTTCCCCGGCTGCCGGCCTCAGGCCTGCCGGGCAGCGCCGGCTGCCGCTGGGGCCCTGGGCAACGGGCTTGGCCCCGCGGGCTCGGTCCCGGGGGACACAAGCCACCTGGGGCGCCTGCTCGCCGGGCTTATGGGGTCAGCGCCAGCCCCCCGTGGCTCGCTGCTCCGTCGCGCCCCTTCCCTGGGCTCGTGCCCGCTGAGCTGACCTGGGATGCTCTCCCCAAGGCTGGGCCTGGGGTTGCCGGGCTCCTTGCCCAAAATGAGCCAGGACAAGGCGCTGCTGGCACGGAGGCCCCCGGCTGCGGGCTGGCTGTAGGACCAGGTTTTGGGGTGCAGTAGGGAAGGGCCACATCGGGGCTGTCACCTCAGCACCGGGGGCCGTATAAACCGCCTGGCTCTTTTCAGTAACCGATGGCCCTGCGGATGGGCTGGGGGTGAGGGGGGATCCAGCCGACGGGACAGTGTCCTTGCAGGGGAGCCGGTTTGGAGCCAGGCTGGCTCCCTGGGGGCAGCCGTGGGGCAGCGATCAAGGAGCTTAGCACAGTCAGTGGGGTGCGAGGACGCTCAGGGGTGGGCAGAAGGGGCTGGGAGTCCCGCGCGGGCGCCAGCAGGCACTGGGGGCTGCTGCGTGGCCAGGCAGGGACCCTTTTCTGCCCCAGGGCTGTGCCACGCAGACTGGTGCGGGGGACAGCTCGGCCCCCCGGCCGGGAGCTCCGCGGCCCTCCGGAATTTAGCCGGCCCCTGCGGGAAGCCGGTCGCTGCTCGCCGAGGGCCGGGAGGGCCGAGAGCTCGGCAAGGCTGGTCTTCCTGTGGGCGTGCGAATGCCCTTCCTGTGCACGTCAGCCGYGCGGCCCCAGCGCTGTTAATGATTCACCGAGAGCTAATCAGCCCAGGGAGGCCAAAGCTGGGGGACGGGACGGGACGAGGGGACGTGCAGGCCTTGTGACACCCTTGCCGTGCTGGGGAGCACCCAAGCCGAGGTGAAGCGCAGTTGCCGCGCAGTCAGGACACCTGCTGCCTCCCCGGTGGTGCCACCGAGCCCCGAGTGTCACCTGTTGTTGGTTGGGAGGGGTGTTAACCTTTGTCCCCGGGAAGGCAGGAGGGGCAGGGGGTGGCTCCTGGGAGGAAGGCGGTGGGGAAGGCCGCTTGTCCCCATGCCACTGTGTYCCGCTCTCTGCTTGTGGCAGCATCCCCCGACATCACAGCCGCTTCCTAAGGGGGGGAGGTGGGTGTCTGCCTGCTCAGGTGTGAAGGCCCCTTGAGCACCCCTTTCCAGGCAGGAATTTCCCCTGGCAGCTGGGCCAGGCTCTGGCAGGGCACAGTCCACAGCAGGTGGTTCAACCAGGTGTCAGGCGGGCAGCTTGCAGGGAGGAGATGGAAAAGCCCGGAGCAGAGTCCTCTTCCCGCCCCTTTGCCTTGGGCAGAGAGAAATGCAGCGCCCAGGCCGTCCGTCTCTGCCGGCTGCCCCCGGGCTCCTACCAGGCAGCGCCTGGCGTGCCAAAGTACCTGTGGTTTTCATGCCCTGCAAGCACAGCTCTTCCCCAAACATCTCTAATGCACTCGATGTGCTCTGTGGGCAAGTCCCAACTGGAGGCTGCTGTCTCCCTGGGTGCTTTCCCGTGTCCTGGATCGTGCCAGCTTAGGGCACTGGGCTGGGACTTGCGAGCTCCCAGATCAGTCAGCTGCACTGCCACTAAGTCCTGTGCGCAGCCTTGGCCCTGTCACTTAGCCTGCCGTGCCCTGGGTTCCTGGTGGCGGCGCAGGGTGTTGGCTCCACGGGAGCAGCCTGGCTCGCGGCTCATCGGTCCCAGGGTGCTTGTGCCAAGGGCGCTGGCTTACGTCTCCGTGACTGCAGAATCTGGGCTCGCACCGCTCCGGCAGTGACGAGCTGGAAAGCGGAGGTGCCTTGGCCGTACGGTTGCCTGGTCTGCTGGTGCAGAGACCTGCCAGTCTGTGCCCGGCGGGTGATGGCAGCGCAGCATCTGGCGGAGAAGGGATGCAAGGGAGTTTCATAGGCAAAAAGCAGTGCTTGGGGGCCCCTTAGTGCTCGGGACAGCACCCGGGGTGTTTTGGGCAGCTGGAACTGGGTTAACATGGTCAAGCCCCATCACGGCTGTGACCCGCCTGTCAGCTCAGCACCCTCTAGCTGGTTCTGCCGGTCCTTGGGGCTCCCTGCAGGTCCCTTCAATTCGGGGCCCCACAGTCGCTGAGCTCTGGGAGGAGAAGGCACCATGGCAAAGGGAGATGTGCTGGAAGGGCACCTGCTGTGGGTGCTGCGGGGTGCTGTGCCCCCCAGCTGTGGTCTCCGCTGCTGCTAGCGCACTAGGCAGACCCCCGGCCCAGGGCTGCACTGTAAACCCTGTGATCGCGCCCCGAAAGCCCCTCCGTGCCGAGGAGACCTTTGCCCATGTCCCCCAGCTCTGCTGCGCCCGCAGGCCCCTCGTGCCTGGGCGCGGGATGGCCTGCCGGGCCCCGTGTATCAGCCTGGAGGGCTGCGGGAGGGGAGCAAAGCCTGGGAAACCGAGGGCACGGGCCTGTCTGGCGTTGGCGCTGCGGGGGGGTGGCAGAGGTGTTTCTCCAGGCTTGGGGCGAGCATGGTGCTCTGGGGCAGCGGGGCCAAGGAGCTCTCCGCAGTCCATGCCGCTGCCGGGGCACCCTGGAGGGCTGCTGGCCATGGGAAGGGACTGTCACTGCCAGTTAAGCGCCTGTGGGGGTTGTGTCCTCGTGGCCCCCCACGCTGTCCTAGGAATGCTGGTCGAGCCATTCTTCCCGCACCAGCTGGGATTTCCCTGGGAGGGGCTGGAGGTCCCTGGACTGACACAGGGGGCAGGAGGCTGCCAGCAGCCGGGATAGGGAAGGGGATAGGGATGAACCATCAGTCTAAGCACTCAGTCCACCTCTCCAACCAGGGATCTGCCTGCAATGGCGCTGTTGGCTCCTGATGGCTGTGATTCTGCCCTACATGTCACGAGTTTGGCTGTCTCAGCCCACATCTGGCAGAAAGAGCCCTGCGCTGTTGAAAGCTCCCAGCGGGTTGTGCTGGATCTTTCTGGTAGCTGATACCAATTTCCTACCAACTCTCTGAGCGAAGGGCCAGGAGGCAGAGGGTGAGGTGGGCGCCCAGTGGGGCTGGAGGGCAGTGCCGTGCACCCTGCTCCAGCAGGTGCTTTGGTGAGCAGGCACTTTGGTTGTCATGTCCTGGCAAGGCTGCCCCGTGCTGCCACCCTCTGCCAGGACAGAGGGAGGAACAATTGTCACTGTTCTGCCCCAGACCCAGTCCTCCTGCCTCTCCTGTTGGCATCTCCTAGGGCATGGAGTAGCCAAGTTATTTCCCTGCAAATCCCATCGCACCCCGTTGCCCTTGCAGCGCTGAGGACAGGAGCTGGCACCACGTGCCAGGCTCAGGCCTGGGTCCCCGTCTTTCCTATCACGGTGTGCGCTGTTGGGGGCCTTTTGGACAGGGTGAGCATGGTCACTGGAAAACCTCAACAGCCGTCAAGCTAATGCAGAAGAGGGTCCATGGACCTGTGCCGTTCCCACAGAGATGTGGCTCCTTCACCAGCCTGGCAGGCCACGGTGCTGGGAGCATGCAGAAGGGGTGCTGGGTTGCTTTGGCAGCAAGTCATTGGGGCATATATGGGCTGGCGGGTGTGTGGTTAGCAGGGCCAGGCTCGTCGGGGGGCTCGCAGCACCCCTGCTCCCAGGGACCTGGGAAGGCCGTTGGCAGAGCTGGCGCTGGGGCACGGCAGTTCTCCCACCCTTGGAGTGGCTCTGGCAGCTCTCCTGGGCCCGAGGCCACCGCTGTCCCTTGTGCAGCGGGTCGGGGCTGCGTCCACCCGTGGGAGAGGCAGGTGTTAACGTGCAGGTCCTGGCTCATGGGGCTGGGCTGAGATCCCTTCGGCCATGCCTGCTCCCTCTTGGGCAGGAGGCGTTTGTCCTCCGTGACCTCCCTCCAGCACCTTTGCCCAGCCCGTGCCTCAGTTTCCCTGCCAGCCCGCAGGCACAGTGGCGGGGAAGCATGATCGCTGCTGTGCGCTGAGAGCAGGCAGCAAGAAGGGCTCCGCAGGCAGGGAGGCGCTGCGAGGGCGCGCGCGGCTCTGCCGTGTGCAGCCGGCTCCGGGGCAGAGCACGGAAAGCTGCTTGCCAGGCAGCTCCCGCACGGGGAGACCAGGGAACCCAGCACGTTTGGCTGTTGGGATGGGGCTCCGCTGTCTGCTCTCTCACGTGGTCTTGTGAGTCCGGGGCAGCTCATGGCAGGTCCTGCGAGCCTCCAGCCAGGCTGCTCTGGCACCGGTAAATCCCCGCACACTGGCTGGGCGCGCTCGGGCAGCGGTGGTTGGAAAGAAGCCGTGCGTGCGGCGCTCGGGGCAGGCAGGCAGCGGTTGCCCTCTGCGAGCTCTCGCAGGTGCATCCGCGCCGTGGCCGCTGCGCGGTGAGGGTGTGGGCAAGGAGGGTCGCAGCATCCCCGCTGGCCCCGTGCCTGCCGCAGTGACAGCCAGCGCCGCCAGCCCTGCGCTTCTCGGAAAGGGCAGAGCGCCGGCCGCGTTCACCTGCCCTCCGTGTCCCAAACCCCTGTGCCCCGGGTGCTGCAGTGCTGGCAGGGAGCCAGCCGGCTGTGCTGCGGGCCCCGTGCCCACGGAGCGGGATGGGGCCGGGGGCAGGAAACCAGCTGTGCTCGTGTGCCCTCCGCCTGGCAGCTGGCAGGACAGTGGCCGGTGTGGGGAATTCTCCGGCTGTGGCTGACTCACTGCCCTGACACTTCCTGCCTGGCAGAAAGGGGAGGGAAAGGCAGAGGAGGTCCCCAAACTGGAGCGGGACACGGAAGGGTCCAGCACGTCCCCTTCTCGGCACCACCTCCAGGAAGGATGTGATGAACTGGAGTGGGGACGAAAAGTCAGCCAGAGCTGTGTTAGGGAGATCTGCCCGGCAGGACCCTGCTGCCTCTGCCCTGGGCATTGGGGAAAGAGAGGGGAACCCAGGATTTGGGGAGAGCATGAAGTTAGTCCCCATGTGCACACCAGGCAGCTGGGCACCCCTGCTCCATGCTTGTCCCTCCCAGCGCTCTCCCAGCTCAAGGCACCTGAGGGTGGGCAGAAGAAGCAATGACAGAGTCGGGAAGACTTTTCCCATGGGCTTTGGCCTGGCTTTGGGGCACTGCTGAGATCTTCTGGGCATGACCCTTGGCTGATGGCATGACTTGAGATTTAACCTCTCAGAGTGATCAGGAGAAACCAGAGCCTTTAAAAGTCCTCTCAGCCAGGACTTAATAGAGAAGAGAAGGGGGCGTTGAGGTCTGCGTGTCTGCCTATGCCCCTTGGTGAGCCCTGGGGGCTCCTGACCAGGACCACCAGGCTTGCGTGGCCTCTGGGACAGCAGCAGGCATCAGCCGCCCCTGGGGAGGGGTGAGGCCCATGGGTCCTATTTACCAGCACCCTCCTCCCAGTTTGGGACAGGCAGGAGCATCACCCAACTCCAGTGGTGGGGATTTCGGGAGGGCAGGGCATCCCCGGCAGGGGCTCGCGGTGGTGCCGGCTCACGTGCCCCCTGTGTGGCTCTCTTGCAGAACGTGCTGGCCAAGGCGCTGTACGACAATGTGGCCGAGTCCCCGGACGAGCTCTCCTTCCGCAAGGGCGACATCATGACTGTGCTGGAACGCAACACGCAGGGGCTGGACGGCTGGTGGCTCTGCTCCCTCCATGGCCGTCAGGGCATCGTGCCCGGCAACCGCCTCAAGATCCTGGTGGGCATGTACGACAAGAAGCAGCAGCAGCAAGCGCCTGGCCCGGGACAGGGGCAGGTGCCACCCCAGCCGCAGCCTCCGGTGCCCCAGACCGCTCTGCCTTATCACCACCAAGGGGGCTACACCCCGCTGTCGCCCGCCTCCCAGTACACCTCCATGCACCCTGCCTACCCACCCCAAGGGGACAATGTCTACCTGATACCAGTCCCCAGCAAAGGGCAGCAGGGCCACTACTCGGGCTCGGCGCCCGCCGGACAGTTCCCGCCTGCTCCAGCTAAGCAATCGTCCACCTACCCGAAGCAGACTCCTTCCCATGCCTTCTCCAGCCCCGGCCAGGAGATCTACCAGGTGCCACCATCCCTGAGCCAAGTGGCAGACACGTACCCGGTGGGCTCTGCCAGCCCCCCCCAGGATATATACCAAGTTCCTCCCTCGGTCGGCCTGGCTCAAGAGATCTACCAGGTGCCCCCATCGTTGGACATGAGGAGCCGGGATGGGCACAAACCCCAGGGGAAGGTAGGACGGGGGTCCGGGTCCTGCCTTAGGTGGGTGTGAGGGGTGGTGGGGATGTGGGTGGGGGTTGCTGGGGCTCTGGTTTCTCTGTGGTCCACAGTGCCAAGTGAATGCCAGAGCAACCGAGCTCCCTTATCAGACTTACCTACCTGTTGCTGTCTCTTGGACTGGGTTGGTACCTTATGCCCATCGCTGTGGGAGTCACTCAGGCTGCAATGCCCTGGTTGGTATGGGCTATTTGTCTCGCGCCTGGCACAGYGTTTGGCTCTCAGGTCCTCTTGGTCTCTCAGTGGTGGCTGTTTGTGTGGGCTCTGCAGGCATCTTCTAGGGCATGTCAGCTGTTTGTGGGACAGATTTGGGGGCACTGGGCTCTCTGCCCATGCGGATAGATGAAGAGCTGRTTGGAGATCCCCCTCCACCCCTTGATCTGGCTCCACACCCAGGAYACAGAGGTACCTATGGTACTCAGCAGATGCTGAGATGTTTCTTCAAGCTCCTCAGCTGAACACCAATGCCTGTGACTCCAGGGGTTTCCTGCCGGGGGCACAGATGGGGAGCAGGCTGTGCCAGGGAGTGTGTAGGAGCTGCTGTTGGGTTTGCCACCAAGCCCACCTGGGCGAGCAGCAGGCACAGGTGAGCCACATGCCAGTCTGTCCCCAGAACCTCTCCCTGACTTCTGGGACCCTGGCACGGTGCCCTTGACCCCTGCCTTGGCACCATGGGGCAAGCCAGGCACTGCCTGTCYGGATCCTCCCTCGGGTGGGGTGGGCTGGCCAGAGCTAGTCTGTGAGTGATGGGAGGGCCCTGCTGCCACCTGCGCCTCGCTTCCACGCTGGTTGAGCACCCTGTGCCCGGAGAAGAAGATGCATCCTCCTCGTGCGTTGCTGCCTGGCCCTGCCTAGRATGGCTTAGTGCCTAGAGCCCAGACGCCTGGTTCCTTCCCCGCTCAGCTTCTGCCCTGGCACACGAGCTTTCTGTTCACCGGGAAAAGGAGTGAGGTGCCTTCACCAGCACGCAGGCAGCGCCGCAACGTGTTTTCCAGGAAGATGGCACTTCCTCCAGCCCTGACTCACGCTGCTGGGAACCAGCCGGTGAAAGGGACTGCCAAACCCCATGACTCATGGCCTGGGCACTCAGCCGGGCAGGCAGCCCTGGCAAGTCCTCATCTGTCCCCAGCGTGCGGGGCAGTGGCTGTAGCCAGCGGTCAGCATGTGAGCGGGACGGTGCTTGGGTGCTGGTCAAGGTTGGGCAGAGCTGGCTGCTCGCAGGCATGCAGTGGCCCAGGYGCCAGTGCCAGGCGGGGGCCGTTTGCCCATGACTGCCAGCCGGGAGAGCCATCCCACTCCCTGGAGCATCCTGGATGCACCAGTGCTCCTCCAGCTACCCCATGCCAGGAAGACCTGGCCAATACCTCTCCCCTTTGCAGGTTTTTCAGCCTTTCTTGCCCTGTGGTGCCAGCTGGGCAGGATGCCTGAGCCCTCTGGATTTGGTTATACGCCAGCTGCTATTGTGTCCTGCAGCCGGGCAGCTTGCCTCGCCCTCCGCCRGCATGGGGCAGGCGTGTTAGGTGCCCTCACGTGCCCCTCTGGGGTCAGGGCGTGCCATCCCCTGTGCTGCCTGGCACGCCGGGGCTCTCCCTACCAGCGTCACCACCTCTCTGTCACTGGTTGCAGCCGCCTGGTGCTGCCAGTGCCCAGATGCCCAGCTGGCCACGCCRCGCTCCTCCTGAACCCCTGCCAAAGGGATGCCCGCCACCCAGCGGCGCTGAGCATCCCCAGCCGAGCCCGCATCCGCTGCTGGCATCGCGTGTGGCGTTGTGGTTGACGCGATGGAGGTCGAGAGCCCTATGCTGTTTGTGGCATGGCGTGGCAGCGGGCACCGAGCCGTGGGCAGGCACCTGGCAGCGCCCTACGGGCCTTGGCAGGTCTCCGGGCCGCGCGTGCCCGCGGGGCCGTTGCCATCTGCGCAGCCGGGCCGTGCCGGCTGGGCTTTGTCTCTCGCCGAGGCCCCGCCGAGGCTCGCTGCTATAAATAACCGGTGATATCATCTCCGTCCCCGGCGTCGCTGCGAGGAGCGTGGCGACAGCGGCGCGGCCCGCCGCGGCATGCGTGGCCGGGCAGCGCCCTCCCGTGGGCATGCACGACACGCTGCCTGGTGCCGGGCGGCCTCGTCGCGCACCTCCTCGCCTGGCACCCGGCTCTGGCACCCACCCTCGAGCCCCCCGCCGGGCCTTGGCGTCAGCGTCTGGGGCACGGGCTGATCCTCTTTGTCCCGGGGATGCTGAACCCAAGGGCTCTGTGCTGGATCGTTTGGTGTCCGAGGAAGGGAACAGTCAGGCCGAGGTCTCCGGGACCCTGCCGCCTGCCCCTGCCCATCGCCTGGGGCACGTGGGTACAGCAGAGTGGCAGGAGGTGGTCTTGCCCCCTCTCCAGCCTGCCCTTTCTCGTGGTTACGGCCAGCTGCCTGCAGGGCTGTGATTCGCCCTGCGCAGGCGAACAGGGCTGTTCTTGCTGAGGTGAATGTCTCACGTCCTCCCCGTGAGGCTGGGTGGGGAAACCGAGGCAAGGCRAGTCTTGCCCAGACCTGGGGAGGCAACCAAACCAGATCCGAGCACTGGGAGCTGGAACAGTCAGCCATGCACAGGCGTCGCGCTGGCAGGCACCTGAGCTGGACTGGGTCCTTTCAGGTACCCATTGCCCACCTGGCATTTCCCAGCCCTCGCTCTCGGGGCCGCGATGGGCACGGCTGGGCAGGGGGGAGGCAGCCTGGYGGTGCCCCAGGACAACCGTTCAAGGTGGCTCTCAGCAGTGCTCATCTCGGCCCTTTTTCCTCTCKCCAGGTGCTGGTGCCCACCCGTGTGGGGCAAGTGTACGTCTACGACTCCCCCAAGGGCGAGCAGGATGAATACGACTTTCCTCGCCACCTCCTGTCCTCGGGCTCCCAGGAGATCTACGAYGTGCCGCCCGTCCGCGGAGGGCTCCCGAGCCAGTTCAGCCAGGAGGTGAGTCCCCTGCAGGGTGGTGGGACTGGTTGGCTGCCTGTGTCTACCCCCAGGGCAGGAGGAGGTGCTCTGGCGCAGTATGGGATCCGTACCTGCGGGAATTAAGCCTAAGGCTGAGCACATTAATGAGCTGGGATCYTTTAGGCTGCTTCTAGTACCTCTGTCCTTCCAGGCAGGTCCCTGCTCCCCCAGGATGAGGTGGGGGCCCGTGCTATTCCTGACTCCCTCTCCTGCTCTCCCCCAGGTGTACGACACCCCCCCCATGGCGGTGAAGGGTCCCAATGGGCAGGACCCGGGGCAAGAGATCTACGACGTGCCCCCCAGCGTGGAGAAGAGTCTGCACCAAACCGTAAGTGCTGCTAGGAAACCCTGGGGCCACTGGGCCACCAAAGGGGACACGGGAGGCCAGAGGCGCTGTGGCCTCAGYGGTACGGCCATGCCAGCCTGCCCGAGAGAAGGGACACCCTTCCCTGTGCCCCCAGCCTGGTGCACAGCCCGTGCCATCTCGCCTGCTCAGAGGTGGCTGCTACGTGCACCACGGTACAGCTTAACCCTCAGGCGTGCGGACAGCTCAGCCTCCCTCCCATGCACGCGGCGCTCCCACACGCAGGGCCGCGTCTGACACGCACACGCCTACGCCTGTGCACGGCTCTCCCGTGCGTGCACATGCGGCCACAGGCTGTCTGACGCACGTGCGGGGCTCTCCCACGTGTGTACACGTGCCTGCAGGGCCGTCTCCCCCATGCACGCAGCGCTGGCTCGCCCCCGTGCACCCACCCACGCGCGGGGCGCCGTCCGGTGCCAAGCAGCGCTGTGGGCAGCCGTGGGGCTGGCGTGGCGGCRCGTGGAGCCGGGGCGGCACTGACGGTGCCCTTGCAGGTATACGACATCCCGCCCTCCGTGAGCAAGGACGTGCCGGATGGCCCCGTGCGGGAGGAGACCTACGACGTGCCCCCCGCCTTTGCCAAGCAGAAGGCCTTCGACCCCTCCAGACACCCCCTCATCCTCACGCAGCAGGAACCCTACCTGCCAGAGGACGTCTATGATGTGCCACCGGTGGCTGGGAAAGCTGTGCCCGAGCCATCACTCTCCCATGAGATCTATGACGTGCCCCCTAGCCTCAAGAAGCTGGGGGGGTCGGCCTTCAGCTCCCAGGAGGTGTATGACGTGCCTCGGGACCTGCATGCCCCAGGCAAAGGCTCGGTGGACACCGAGGGTGAGTACATCTATGATGTCCCACCGCAAGTGGACCGTGAGGCCAAGGCCACTGACACCAAGCGTCTCTCAGCCTCCAGCACGGGCAGCACCCGCAGCAACATCTCCACGTCCTCATTGGACGTGGTGCCCGTGAAGGAGCCGGCCAAAGGAGCCAGCAAGGAGTTCTCCTTGGACTTGGACGCTGCCATGGAGATGCTGGCCAAACTCCAGCATGGCGTYGGCGGCGCCGTCTCCTACCTCATGTCCTTCATCAGCGCCAACTGGCGCAGCCCCGAGCACATGGAGGCGAATGCTGCCAGCATCCATGCAGCGGCTGAGGGCGTCCAGACAGCCCTCCGGGACCTGCTGGAGTTCGCCCGGGGGGCAGTGGGCAACGCTGCCCAGGCCTCGGACCGCTCCCTCTACGCCAAGCTCAGTAAGCAGCTGCAGAAGATGGAGGAGGTGTACCAGGCCCTGGCACGGCACAGCCAAGCTCTGGACAGTTGCCACTGGGCCCCTAACGCTTTGGTCGGTGGCAAGGCGGGCACAGATGATTTGGAGCTCTTCGTTATGTACTCACGCGGTGTGCCCGATGATACCAAGCAGCTGGCCTCCTTCCTGCACGGCAATGCCTCCCTCCTCTTCAAACGGACAAAGCAGGCATCGGAGGGCAACGGCCACGGGCCCGCTCACCCCTCCGACAAGGCCAGTAGCATCCAGTCGCGGCCACTGCCCTCCCCACCCAAGCTGCTGGCGCAGGAGTCTCCCGACGGGCCGTATGAGAACAACGAGAGCGGCTGGATGGAAGATTATGACTATGTTCATCTCCAGGTGGGYGCAGGCAGGGGGAGGCAATGGCAGGGCACAAACAGTGCGAGGTCGGGCTTGGTCCCCTGTGTTGCCATGGGTGGATTTTGTGTCTGTGGCTTCCCAGGGCCTGGTGCAGGGGTACCAGGCTGCCCTGCACTGACTGCAGTGGCAATTCTGCCTGTGCCCAGCCAGCCAGCTGGCACGTGTGGCTGATATTCCCAGGTCTTGCTTTTACCCTCCTGCTTGAGGGCTGAGGGCATCAGGGTCATCCCAGTGTTGGCGGGGGGTCATTCCTGGCGAGGTTTGTGTTGCTTGCCCCGTGTCATGCCCTTTCCTTCCCTTCAGGGCAAGGAGGAGTTTGAGAAGACCCAGAAGGAGCTGCTGGAGAAAGGCAACATCATCCGGCAGAGCAAGGACCAGCTGGAGCACCAGCAGGTAATAGAGCTGGGATGGGCAGGTATTTCTGCCCTGCGTGGCCCTGGGCACAGCTCACTGGGGTCCCCGGCTCAGCAGGTGCAGTGAACTTTGGCTCCTGCTCCCCCTGCACCCTTGGTGTCCCATCTGGACCGCAGCCCCTCTTCCGTGGCTGTCCACATGATGGCATCTGGCATGTCTCCGATGGCTGCGCTGCACCAACAGTGAAAGGCATCAGCACTTTGCTCCTGGAGAGGAGCCCAGCGCAGCCATCATCTACCTGGGGCTGGCACTCTCCTGTGCCTTCTTCCCCTGGGGCATGGCTGGGCACCTTGGAGCCACCTGGCCATGGCACTTGGCTCCGGTGTTGGCAGCCACAGTGAAGCCAGGCCTCCTTCCTTGGGCCTGTGCAACCCCAGGAGATGAGGCAGTGGTTTGAAGGCCATCCTGCCCCGGCCGTGTGCCCTCACCTCCATCCCTCCCGCAGCTGAAGCAGTTTGAGCGGCTGGAGCAGGAGGTGACGCGCCCCATCGACAACGACCTGTCCAACTGGAGCCCCCCGCAGCACTATGGCCCGGCGCGGGGTGGTGGGGCCCTGTGTCCCGCTGACCGCCAGCTCCTCCTCTTCTACTTGGAGCAGTGCGAGGCCAACCTCACCACGCTCACCAACGCCGTCGACGCCTTCTTCACTGCCGTCAGCACCAACCAGCCCCCCAAGATCTTTGTGGCCCACAGCAAGTTTGTCATCCTCAGTGCCCACAAGCTCGTCTTCATTGGCGACACGCTGTCCCGTCAGGCCAAGGCCCAGGACATCCGGCACAAGGTCACGCACTACAGCAACCTTCTCTGTGAGATGCTCAAAGAGATCGTGGTAACCACAAAGGCGGCCGCTCTCCACTACCCCTCGCCCGCGGCCTCCAAGGACATGGTGGAGCGTGTCAAGGACCTTGCCAACAGCACGCAGCAATTCAGGATGGTGCTGGGCCAGCTGGCGGCCATGTGATGGTCCCGTGCTGTTGCCCCCTCCCCATGGCCCTCCTGTTGTCCTCAGACATGTGCCCCCCTTGACAAGAGCCATCTCTGCCCGGTGTAAACGGACCTGTATATAGATAGAGATTCACCTGTGCACCGGGGACCTGGGGCTCCACTGATACAAGGGTGATGGGCTGCAGTGATTTCCCCCTTCCTGTTCTTCCCCTCTCCGGACAGAGGACAAGATTGGTTTTAGCGCTGTGCCCGTGATGAAGCAAAGCTGGGAGATGAATTCATTCCCTTTCCTTCCCTGCTGTCCCCTCTCCACCCAACACCTGCGCTGCCAGGGCAGGGGTTCCTGGCTGGGAGCGATGGGGCCGTGTCCCATGCCATTCCCTTGAGTCGAGTTGGGGCTACACAGGGGGCTGTGCCCAGCAGTTTGGGGTGGTGCTGTGGCTGCTCCCGGCTCCGGGGGGCTCCCGAGTGGTCTCGTTTGGCACATTGGGCAGCAGTTCTTAATGGTGCGGAAGCTGCCCTCACGGCGGAGACAAAACCGTGCTGGGTAACAGCATTAGAGGAATCTGTTGCGCTATGTCCTGCTGTACGCCAGCACCTGGCAGGGGGTGGCTGAAGGGTCCCAGACTGACGGAGAAAGGGCGAGGGGTGGGCTGAGGTGGGGGGGGGGGGTCCTAACCTTTGCATTTTCATGTCTCGGGTTTTGCTACCGTACCAGCTGTAACCGAAACGCAAACCGAAATTGGTGCCTTCTGAACACTGGGGAAGCTTCTGCCGGTTCCCGGAGCTACGGAGTCGCAGCCCGCCGAAACTCAGCCCCGTGTCCCCCAGCAGCATAAAGATTTGCCTAGAATCCCTCCATCTTGTGGGTGTCTCTGTGTTGCACTGCCCCGGGTGACGGAGCCCTTCTGGGATGGGCTCAGCCATCTCTTCTGAAAGATGGCATGGTTCTCTGAAGGCACATATGCGTGCATGCTTTATTTGAGGTCTCCAGGGTCTGTGACCTGTCACGCCTCAGCAGTGGGGACGCTGGGCCTGGGG
>NW_020447437.1:0-1680 GCF_003343035.1 Apteryx rowi | reverse complement strand
GGGTTGCAGGGCAGTGAGGCCCTGGCTGTGCCACCCCTGGCTGGGCAGGAGCAGGACTGGGCTGATTCCCTGGGGCTGAGGGACTCTCCGAGCAGTCGGGGGCAGCTGGGGGCAGGGGTGATGTTGGGGTGCCTTGGGGTGGGTGCCTGGGCACGATCACTGCACCTCCCCAGGGTTCGTGTGGCTCATGGGGGCCAGGCCCACCTCCTCGTGCAGGAGCACCCACTTGCCCAGCCCCAAGCCGTGCTTCCCCAGTGCAGGTGCCATCCAGGGCCAGCACCCTCCTGCGGGATGGTGGCATTAGGAGGGGCTATAGGTGGCCCTGCCACAGCTCCATGCCGCCCACACCCACCTGCCCTTGCTGCACGGGGTCTTGGCCAGGTCCTCTGGGTCAAAGATGAGGGTGCAATGGACGTTCCCATCACACACCTGTCCCACCAAGGGACCTGTGGCCCCAGCCCTAGGGGTACCTGAAGTGGTGCCCATCTGGGCCGTGCGAGGAGCCCCAAGTGGGGGGGACCTGGGATGGGACGGGATGGACGAGGAGCCCGAGGGGGGAGAGTTGGGATGGGACAGGCCATGCAAAGAGCCCTGAGCGGGGGGGGGCCGGGCCGGGCGAGGGGCCACGCGTGGGGGAGGCCCTTTAGCTTCCGCAGCCCCGGCCCCGAGCCCCCCCCCCCCGGCCGAGCCCGGCCCACCTTGGCGCAGCAGCCCCGGCGCCCGACGGCCGCCGCCAGCCCCAGCAGCCGCCGCAGGGCCATGGCGGGGACGCGCAGCGCCGCCACACCGACACCGAGCCCGACGCCGAGCGGCGGCGCCCGCGGCCCGGCCCCCCCGGCCCCGCCGCCGCCTTAAGGTGGCTCCGGCTGCGGCCCCGCCGCCCGCCCCCCCCCGGCCCCCCGGTGCCCCGGCGCGAGGAAGCGGAGGCGCCGGGCGGGCGGCAGCGCTTTATTGCCGGCCTCAGTTGGCCGCCAGGATGGAGTCGATCCAGGCGCGCAGCTCGGTGACGCGCGCGTAGACGCCGGGCACGGAGGGCGAGCAGTTGCTGCTGCCCCACGACACGATGCCCACGAGGGTCCAGACGCCGTCCTTCTGGCACACCAGCGGGCCGCCGGAGTCGCCCTGCGGGGAGCCGGGTGAGCCGGGCGCCCCGCGCCGCCCCGCGCCGCCCCGCACCGCCCCGCACCCCCTGCGCCGGGCACCTACCATGCAGGAGGAGGCGCCGTCGGCGCCCGCGCACACCATCACGTCGGCGATGCGGTAGCCCCAGTACTCCTTGCACTGCGCGTTGGTGAGCAGCGGCAGGGCCGCCTGCTGCAGCACCGCCGGCGTCTGGGAGGCTGCGAGGAGAGCGGCGCGGTGGCGTCAGCGCCCGCCGCCGCCGGGCCCCGCCGAGCGCCGGGGTCGGGGTCGGGACGGGGGGGCGCGGGGGGCCGTTACCCTGGGGGTCGGTGAGGCCCCAGCCCGTGGTGACGCACATCAGGCCCCCGGGGAAGTCGTCGGCGGCCTCGGGCAGGCACACGGGCGCCACGCGGGTCGTCAGCCGCGCCGGCGTGGCCAGTTTGAGCAGCGTGATGTCGTTGCGGATCGTCAGCATGTTGAACTTGGGGTTCTTGAAGACCTGGGGCAGGCGGGCACCGCTCCCAGCACCCGGCTGCGACCCCCGCGGCGCGGCGCGGC
>NW_020447436.1:0-108074 GCF_003343035.1 Apteryx rowi | reverse complement strand
TTACCATAAGCTCTCGACTCGCTCTTCATCCACCCCTAGGCACAGCTCAATACATTCCAGTTGCTCTCTCACATAAAGAGCAACTCCACCACCTCCCTTTCCTGGCCTGTCTTTCCTAAAAAGCACATAGCCATCCATGACAGCACTCCAGTCATGCGAGCTATCCCACCATGTCTCTGTAATGGCAGTGAGATCATGGCCCTGCGACCGCACACAGATCTCTAGTTCTTCCTGTTTGTTCCCCATGCTGCATGCATTGGTGTACAGGCATCCAGAAGAGCTAAATTACAGATCCATCCCTTCTCTACAGTGCACATGAAAATTTTACTGCCTAGGTACAGTACAAAGAAAAATGCTGAAAACAAGGACATGCTTTAAATTACACTAAGTTTTAGTACTTTTATGCCTCTGCCAGCATGGGATTCACAGCTCTGAATCCTCTGAAGTAGGTGCCTATGTTGTTCCTTTAAAGAACTTGGTTGTGTCTCCTTTTATGCAACAGCAGAAGATTATCAGAAGGTGTCTGTCCAGACGGTGAGAGACATACTCTGAGTCTCAGTTGCTTAAACATAGGCAGCTTTTGCCATTTGAGATGCCCTGGATATCTCACTAGCTCTTCAGCTACTTCTCCAGAAGGTTATGGGTCTTGTTTAAAGCCTGTGACATACCTGGCACAGGTATGCGACTAGGTCAGGCTAGGGCCTCTCAAGGGGCTCTCGGTGTCTAAGCTTAGGCAATTGAGCCCCATACATAGAAGTTCCTGCTGTCCTCATGGGAATCCAAGCCAGCATCTCTAGCCCTGGTGGTATGCTCCTGAAGTCAATTTACAAGCATCATGAACAGCAAGTGCAGGGCTGCTTCCATAGGAAAAATGTGTCAGAACTGAGAATGACCAAAGTACAGGCAGGGCAGTGATGTCCCACAGAACCTGAGCAGGACCAGCTCAGTGATGGCAACAGGCTCCACYCAGAGCCCAGAGACCATCAGACAAGGTGGGGTAATGACTCGGGTCTGGGTCTGTGCAAGAAGCCCAGTCAGGAGACAGGACCAGATACACACACACCCACAGTGTAGCTCAGACAGGGACTGACAGCCCCTGGCTGAGCTGAAGTGCAGTCCTGGGCCATGGGCAGGGGTGGGAGAGGCCCCAGGGGAGGCTGGGCAGGGCCTGACAGTGAGCTATTCAGAAGAAATATATTCTTCACAATTCTTGCTGTAGCAGTGCCCAGGTGCACAAAGAAATCAGGATCTGTTAGATCACAAAGGAGGCACAGCTCTGGAGTTTTCAGACATGCAGGTGGAGGAAAAGAGAAATAAATTCTATCACCAGAATAGTTCATGAAGAAAAAAACACCCCAGTAAAGATGAGATTATTTTTTTCAGAACAGACAAAAATATCTCCAAGCTAGACAATTGTCCTTTCGTTGCAAGTTGATGGATCGAGTTCTTCTGCACCCAGCTGAAAAGGGCATTTTACTTTTCACATAGTTAAGGAGAATGACAAAGGAGCAGTAACGGACTGTAAAAAGGTTCATGTGTTTCATCTGTGAATAGCAAGGTATTCTCAGCAGATGGAGAGCTGTAGTTCACCAACTATTTTTGTGAAGTAACATTATCTTTACTTTGAAGATAGGGATGCAACAGTGCATAAAGATTAAGACCAATGTTTCAAACTGAATGGGCCATTGAAGGTCACATGATGAGTCACTGGCAGAACTGGGAGTAATACCTGGGTTTCCTGAATTCCAGTTTTGTCCTCCATCCACTAGTTCACACTTCATTTTTTGCAGTATTTTTACAAACATGTAAGCTGTAGTTTGCCACCTGTGCTCATTCTCTTTCTCTCTTTCACATAGACACAGAAACTTTAGAAAGCATATAGTCGATACATTTATGCATTTACAGCAATGCTTATGATACCAGAAGAGCAAGTTAAAATAAGCTTTTACTGCAAGCAATATTTAAGTAGTACAGAGATGAATCTTACCTCACACTGGGAAGACAAATTTCCTAAACTTAAGGAATCATACTAGTATGATGATCATTTGAGCACAAAACCTATTTCTTTAAGATATAGATACTGCCACAGCCACTATGAAAACTAATCATTCAGGTAGAACTGTAACAAAGGTAGTGATGACAAGTTAATTTAAACAATTTGTAATATTTAAAATGAACACAATTGTGGTATTAAAAGTGATGCTTCAAGTTAGTATAGCATTAGCCAGCACCAGCACTTCAGTGTTTGCTAAAATATTTGGGATTAGGGCAGGATCAAAAGGCAAAGAAACAATGTAATAAGATTAACCACTTCTTTTTTTTTCCTAAAGAAAGTTAAAAATCAGTGAAGAAAAAATGTGCTCAAATACAGCTCAAAAGAAATTTGGCATGAATGTTTTCTTACAGAATAAGGCATGACAAGATGATGGAGATGGAATACCATCAAAATCACGTCTCATTGTTAACTAGAGCTCATTGTAACTTCCAAAATTTTACTTTGCTGTGACTACAGGGTTCAAGTTTGTCTGATGCCATGAGAACACAGAGAACTCTGCAGACAGCATGACAGAAATATCTGCTACTGTCAATATATGGGGAAATATAAATGGGGACTAAATAAACTGAATTTAGGCTTCTCTACTATTCACGGAAGGATAGATTTTCAAAGGTAAATGGTACTTACTAGTAATTTTTGTTGATTTCCACATGAGTGGGACATATTACTGCATCTGACATTCCAAGGGGAATAGAAAGTTTCTCAATTTTGATCATTAATGTTGGATTTACCTATTTTTGGATTGCCTGTTAATATCACTGTGAACCAGTTTGCACATGGGTAGGTGATTGCCTACATTTCAAATGAAAATCAGCAAGTTAATAAGAATGCACTAGAACTAATTTTCTGATAGTGGTACCATAAATACATTGTCTTATATTTCATTGCATGGCCATTGCTTGCTCAGGCTGGGCATTGGGGAATGACAAGCTTGTTAAATTACACCAATATTTTGCAYAGATCTCTTGGGGAAGACCATCCTCTGTACTTGAGACTAGCCACTGTCCCAAGCCATGTGTTGTGGCACACCATGGTCCTGGCCACCATTTATAGCTCAGTATTGTAAGGATAATTTATTATTTTCATTTTCCTTCTGTGCAGCAACAGCAACAGTGGCATGCATCTGTGGCTGGTCATGATCATTAGCCAATGGGACAGGTATATCAGGGCTTTATTTGGCGGAAACAAACACTTTTGTTCCATATGACATGGGAAGAACATGAAGAGGTAAAGCTGAAAAACCTTTAGATGATTGTGTTAGAAATTCTCATAACAATTATAGTGAAGAGCCAGGCATTGTATGCAGTGGCAGGTTCTTGAAAAGTATAATGACTTCTAGTAAAAAATTAATCTTCCAGCTGTGTAGAGAAGGGGGTAGAGGGCTGGATAGGCAACACTGATGGAGTGCAAAATAAGAGTGCCGCAGGACACTGAGATGAGGGTATATGCAAGAGTCCATCCTTTTGCTTCACTACAACATTGCCAGTTAGTTCAGGATTGAAAGGATCAAAATGATCTTGGAAATGATACTTGACATTAGTAAGCTACCCAGCCTGTGCTTTCCTCTTGATGGTGGAAATTTGTGTGGTTAAAATGGACTTTGTTCACATGGACTATGTCTACATTAGTAAAAGAAAAGATTAAAGGGCCATTCTCTTGCCTTGAGGCTGTATGGCACGACACGGCTTGTGTCCACACAGCTGAATAGTCTTACCCTGCAGAATCGGGAGGCTGCATCCACATACATGACTGGAGATGGTCCTTGACACGTGCTGTCTCCTGAGCCATGCCTACAAAAGAATCAGCTGGCCCAGTCTGAAGCAGAACAGAGACTGTGCTAACAGTTTGACAGTATAAAGAACACTGCTCAGACGCATGCCCTGCTCTGTTTCATTTACTACTATAGATATATGAATGTAAACAGAGTGTAGTTTACTATTAGCTTTTGAGGGAGATTTGGTATGATAGAATCAAATGCATTTGGAGATTACAGTCCATTTAAAATAGAAACGCTCTTCAAAACTGGCTTGCTGAAACTAGTGAGCCCAGTTACAATTTCCTTAAAAGGAGTGCCGTCTTCTTTCTGGTAGTTATTAGAGGCAATGTTGTTTTCAGTTCTCCCTAGGGCCTGCTAACAAGTCTAGAATTAGTTTATGGTGATAGGTTGCTGTCTATGACTTGAATACAGCACAAAACTTCCAGGCCTCTTGGGCAAATTCAGATTTTTCTTTCTGACCAGGCAGCTGAGCTATGGCTCACTCTGCTATATTAAACATATTTGCAGTGGATCATACGGTACAGTTTAGTAAAACAATATTCTAGGCATTACAAATGCCCTGGCTGCAGGTCTGGCCTCTCTTTTGTGCCTTTCACATAACTCTTAATGCTCAGATAAATGGTTTATCTAACAGCAGACATACTCCTGAACTGGAACCAGTCAGAATCCACAGTCACCCAGTATAATGCAAAATCTCTGATTGTACTGCTTCTTTTTCTCACAGCCTATAGTAAACCTGTATACCAGGACTTGCCCAGTTCTGTCTATTCCCAGTGGGAGCAATTAAGACATTTCAACATCAGAGTTTGACTTCTTTGTATCTGGGTTCAGTGGGATGATACTAAGCTCCCAGGTCTTCTTGAAAGAGTTTTGTAGCATACAGTTATATTTGGCTGCTTGCTACTCAGCGGCTGCAGCTGTTTGCTGTGGTGTTCATTATTGTCAGCTCTGATTCCTCTTTTCATGTTCATCATAATGTCTGTGAGTGTCTACCAAATTTGACCTAGAAGAGTGCATATTAGCATTCTGGTGGTCTAAGCCATCCAGATGATGAATAATAAAATACTAATCCTATAATTTGACAGGCCTTTTCCAATGTGACCCTCAAGACTACAAGATTTAAAGCACAACATGATTTAAACTCTTGTGTACAAGTATCGTACAAATGATGAAAAGTGTGGATTATGACCATGCCTTAGGTGATGCAGTATCTTTTTTCATGTAGTTACTGCTTGTTGTAAATATCGGTAATAGATTGTTTGCTGTTTCCATTTAAAATTATACTGCATCATTATTATAAATGAGAGAAAAACTAGTAATCCCATTTCGCAAAATCCATCTTGGACCTGAAACACTAAAGCAGCTTTAATAACCGCCACATTATAATAATACACAGGCAGGATGTAGGCTTTTTATATTATAGCAGCCTGCTAAAGCAAAAGCATTCACAGTAGTCTATCCCTGGAGAAGTCATTATCAGGCATTAAAAAAAAATACTGACAATCCCATAACTATTGTTGCTGCTCTTTTAAACTTCTTTTGGAATGAAGTGAATGTTTAAAAGGATGGAGTCTGTCCAGTTCCTTTGCAGGCATGAAAGGTAGGAGCATCACTCCACAGGTAATCTTTCTCTAAAGGCTGTGAAGACATATAGTGTTTGTCCATATCTGAGGAGAGGTACTGAGATGCCAGGATGTCAACGTGACAGTCATGGTATAAGTTGGTTAGAACATTCAAAAATTGTGCAGATTACTATGTTTTGCTGACAGTGCTAAGCTCTGACAGCCACTCCAAACAGCTCAAGAGGGTGTAAAAAGATGGGACGAAACTTCTGTAGCTGGTAGTTAGTCATGTCTGAAAACAAATAACACCTACAACAATGATTATGGACCTAGTACAGGAGGAGRAAGAATAGTTTCCATGGTTAGATCTGAGATCAGCCAGTGTATTATGGCAATGGTTCAAAAATTTGAAATTTTATCCCAAATAAGAACAGATCTTTTAAAGAATAATCCAAAATTGCAGTTAAGGAGGAGCTGCTATGATGTTCAGGCAACGGAAACCCTATATGACCTGATTTAAAGGAAACTACAAATGTTAGCAGGTAGGAGCTTGATTAGGCCTTCATTGTCCTTCAGCACAGAAATTCTAAGAACATAAAAATGGCCAAAATCAGTCTGATCAAAAATACATTTTGGCAGTATTCTGCCTCCAGCAGTGGCCAATAGCAGATGCCTATTGATATTTCATATACTAGTAATCTTCAGGAGATTTGTCTTCTGTGAACTTGTCCACTTTTGCTGTACTGACTGGATTTTTAGCATCCCCTACATCTTCAAGTAAGGAGTTCCATAGTTTCTCATTACAGTAAGGACCATTTATTTTTGGTTGTTTTGAGTCTGTGTCCTACTAACTTCATCTGATGCCTCCTAGTTCTTGTATGGAAAGAGTGAGCAATCAGTTCCAAACCATCTTCTTCATGTCACTCAGGATTTTATAGATTTCTCTCGTATCTGTCATACTTTCACTGACATATCATGAATATCTTTTCTATCACATCTCCGTCTAAATTGTTCCTCTTCCTAAATTCCAATCAGGAATACTAGCTTACTTGATATTTCTCTTTAGAGGAGTCATTCTATGCCTTTGATCCTCTTCACTATGAATCCTTTTTGGTTCTTTTCATATTTAGCCAGATGCTTTACAGTTCAGTAATGGGGTCATTAAAATAGATAGACCTTATGTGTAAAATCCTGGTCTCAATGCAAGTGAAATTCTCAGTACAGTTCCTTCAATGTAGCCTTTTGCCTGAATAAACAGAGCAGAATCAGGTTTTAAGGTGTTTGGAGAAGAAAGTTCATCTCTATTTAGTAAAGAAAAAACATGAAAAATGAAAGTATGAAGGTTTTTTTTCTTGGCCAGTAATATCTGCTTGATTCCTACATACATATTTGTACATATCATCAAGGCATAAAAAGTCTAATAAAAGCAATTTGTTGATCTTATCTGAGCATGAAAGAAATGTTTTAAATTCAATTATACTTACTAGACTAAAGCTTAAAAAATAATCATCTTCTTTCATAGTACTAATTTTGAAACAATGCGCATTATTTGAGGTTAAGTATAGATCATATATGATATTTTTATGATGCAGTTCAGCATTTCCCAAATGGAGGAGTAAAAGCATCTTGAGATGAACTAGGGCTACTTGCCTCTAAAGTTAGCTGTCTTTCTTCTTCCTCCATTTATTTTAAGGAACATCACATATTTCATTTATGTGTCACATAAGTACAGGAAAGGCAGAATCAATGGCTGAAACTGATAGCATACAAAGAATTGTTTTAAGGGATGAAATCCAGCTGAAGATACCTAAGCATTGGCTCTACTGACAGTTTTCTCAGGGGTAAAATTTCTTATACAATCCCCATTCTATATAAGAAAGGATTATAAATTACCCGAATCAATTCATGCATATAATTCACTATGGAATTCAACAAATAATTTTGACAACATGCAGAAGAAGACGGTGAAGAGGTAGGAATGAGCAGTCAGGGTTCCCCAGACTGAGGGGAAAGACAAAAAAAAAGTGCAAGCTAGCTTTCTTGTTGAGAAAAATGTGTGTGAAATAGCAGCCCTATGAACTGGCCACAAGGCCCAAAAAAGAGAAAAAAAGTTTTTGCTTTCAGGTTGTCTTGAGACTAGACTGAATTCCACAAATGAAATAAAAATTATGAACACTTGAGGCTTTGTCTGTAAGGCCAGGAAGAAAATCAAAGTGTTTGTGTTTGCAACCTGGATAAGTGAATGTCAAACACAAAAGAAAGTTCTACTAAACATACTTTATGGGGTACACAGAATAAATGATTGCCATATGTAGGCATTAAGAAGTTGTATTTCAAAGGACCTCTGAGTACTGTTTACAGTCTGGAGTTTTGAAACAAGGCAGTCAACAATGTCTGGAATTTCTGCCTAGAAGCCTTATTAGAGATCTCTGAAAACTCTTATTCAGGCTTAGCACTCTGGTTGTAGTCCCTAGGAACTTTGCTGTGTTTTGTTTTTGTAGTGTTTTGAGGAGATTGCAGAAGGACTGTTGACTAGTGAAAATGGCCCTTTAAAGTTTAGAGGAGAACTGAGTGCGAGTTTCAGAGAAGAACGGAGGGGAGAACTGTAACTTTATCAAAAATTGTCTCAGATCCTATCCTGAGAGTTCTGCTTGAAGACTGAGAAATCTAGTCTGAGAGAAAGAGCTAGAAATCACTAAAAGGGCACTCATTCCCTAGGGGAGCTTCTGAATGATCTGCTCTCATCCGTCTTAGCTTAAGGCTGTTTTATTTCCCCAGACTGACTTGTGTACTGGACTTAATGTCAGAAAACAATATTTTTACAGTAGATTTAAACCAGAAGGATTCTGCTTGTCTTTATAAACTTTGTACTTCAGCAACCCTGCAATGTGAAAAGGCAAATTTGGAAAGTGTCTTAAGAATGGATTAGTCTACCTGCAAGAAATGCAGAATGGATAGCCATATACAGTCAAACTTCTGATGCCTAAACAGTATTTTGTCTTACAATATGGACTCTCTGGGGCCCAGACATCAATGGATAAGTATGCAGAACAGACACAGTGATAACTATCTAAAATCAAATTTACTTAATGTTTATGTGAATGTATTGTTCATAGTTGGTTACATCTTTACTCTGAAAATGACTCTGACAAATCAAGAAACACTGAATAAGGAAGTGGTTTTGCACTTCCAGGACAGAGCAAATAAATGCTTTTACATGGATGAGTAAAGATAGCAATGGATGCCCAAATATGCTGYGGTTTATAAGGCAGAAGTTTCTGCGTTGCTCATGATAGACTGTCAGCTTTAAGACAGCATGCAACTACGGTAAAACAAAATATAAATTATTTTAACACAGGGTCTAGGAATAAGAGGCTTGAAAATGGCTTGCAGACAAGAAATGTGAAAACACACACCAAACCAGACTACAGAGGAAAGAACAAATGTGTATCATGGCATTACCCATAATCATTCACATAGATCATTTGATTATAACGGCAAATTGAATAATGCTGCTTTCCAAAATTCACTCATAGCTGAAGTGAAACCTCTTGGTAACACTAAAGCTTCATGTGTTACTAACAATTTATTTTATCTTCTTTCAACTGAAGAGACAATTAAGTCTCAGTTGAAAATGGGCTTATTTTTCTCTGTGGCACTAATATCTCAAACCATAGAAGTTCCAAAACGTTTCCAATAGTTGCATGTTATGCATAGTCATAGCAGAACAACCAATTAGCTCCCTGATTATTTTCAAAATAGAAACTAAAATTGTGTTAGAAATACCTGAGAAAGTAAAAAGACCCTGAAAACAGTTTATATGAACTTTAATAATGATGTTATCATTTGCAGAAGATGGGGCTGATGTTAACTTTAGGAGACACCATTGTGATTACTAGTGAGTGTAAAATGAAAGTGACTTTCTTCTAGCTAATTGCCCAACTTATTGACTGTATGATACAGCAAAATACACTACTGATAATTCATCATTTTACCTTGAAGATTGTGAAACAAAAAGTTTCAAATCATTTTTCTCATCTGCTAAAAGATTTTCAGAATTACAGGAGCTATTTCATTTCCCACCTTTACATATATCAAAATATGGTACGGTATGTTCCTAAAAGATGAATGCTTTTTCCCGCTGAAGGGACCCGACCATGTATTCCAGCAGCTAGCTGTTATTTCTGAATATTAGGTGAGGAATAGGAAATTCAAATTTTTACGTTGTTGAGAAAGCAAATATCAAATGGTGGTGACAACTTCAAAGACTGAATTATTGAAAAGATGATTTCTAATTCCTTTGCAATAGGCTGAAGATGTTTTGCTTCTTTTTGTTTGGTTTATTTTGGCTTTTTTGTAACATAGCATTAAGAGTAGAACAAAATGATTTTATAAGTGCTGGACTTCGTAAAGTAATTAGTTAAATTGCAACAAAGAACTGATGACAAATTTTCTAGTCATAAATGCATCTGTTATCTTCAATATGTCATAAGAAAGCAGAAGAAATGAAAGGGGATTTCATTCACTGTTACACCTTAGTTCTCAAGCATCTGATATCACATTTTTGTTTCAGTAAACAGAAACTACCGTAATGCAATTCAGCCATTCTTAAAAATAATGATTTTAAATACTTATAAGCATTAACTGAAGACTTAACACTTGGCAACAAGATGGATAAAGATGTGTTTGTATCAGGAATGTTGTGTATTGAGAAATTTCAAAGGGATGTGTGTGCGTGTTTCCACAGTCTTGTAGGAGGAAATGGTCTATCTTATCTTCAGAACCTAGTACTTGCTATTAGTGGCATATATTACCTCTGAAGTAGTGGTGGAAAGAATATACTCTTGTAGGACAGATTGAGAAATTCGCTAACTRTTGATTCTGTGAAGGCTGAGTTTCAAATTAATCTAAAGAGTCTCAAAAACTTATTTCAGAAAAAAATCATTTACATGCATTAAAACTGATAATAAAAATAACCTAAAGCAATCTATTTATATCTATAATTGAATTCAAATTTCATAACATCAGAAATGTATAGAGGAGAGAAAGGTACATGACACAAAAGGGAAAGGTGTCTCCTTAAAATGCACTTAAATTATAGCATTTCCTTTATTTTACCAGTTTTATTTTAAGTAAGTTTGCCCTTAGCTAAAGGAAGTCAAAGCAATGGATAAATATAGTAAACACTTAAAAAAATTTAAATGCTTTTAACATAATTTTTTTAAACCTTTTTAAATGTTAAAAATGGGAGTTAAAGTCAGTGCAGTAGACTTAGACACTGACTGATAAAATAATTAAGATGTGCCATCTATGATGACTCTCCAGAGCTCCGACACTTTGGATAAAGAAGACTGCTGTCCTAACTACAGAAGTTGTTTGTGAGGATAATGTTTGGTCCAGTATTATGTGTATGTGGAAGTAGGAAGAGAACTGATAGGGAAGCAATGATACGCTTACTCAGGGTGGTTTTTTTCCCCCATTTTTTCCAAAAAAGGATCAGGGAGAAACTTGGCTCCTGATACCAGGAACTACTTGACATAAGTTAATGAACTGTGAGTGTTGTTGATACATGAAATTTAGCATATTTCCCCCCAAATTATAGTATTTTATTACAATGTCTGTTATAAAGGAAAATTTGCTAAGGTAGAATTCCTCAGGCTATTTGCTGGGATTACTTTTTAGTAAGTGACAAAGTGCAAAGTTAAACTGCAATAATAATAACCACAACAATAAGACAATAAGTAGCAATATAGAACAGAAAGAAATGTAAATGAGTACTTCAGGTATTCTGTAAGAACAAGGTAGTATTCACTAGTGTTGCAGCATTTGCCAGAGACAGCTGCAGCACTATTGTTAACTTATGCTTCCATTTCTCTTTAGTGGACCTGTGATTCTGCTGTAATAATTTCAGACTAAATGGTTAGAGATTAATTTACCAAAGTCGCAAATGTTCAATTAGATTTCCTTCAGCCTACAGTCATCTAGGGAAATAACTCAGCATGCCAAGTAGTCCAGATTTAATACTGTGCTACTGCTAAACTACTTCTGTCACTAAGGCCAAAGTGACCATAGGCATACTATAAGCTTGCGAGAAGAGAGGGAAGAGTTACAGAGTTAAATTTGAAGTCTACATCAGCCAGTGGGCACTGCAAAAATGTTTTTTCCTCATTTATATCTTACTTTATTTTCTGTATAAAAGCCTTGATGCCCGATTCTCCTGAAGAATCCTTCTAGGAATGAAATATTTCTAATTCCAGACTTTCCCTGAGACTCTTCCTGACTTTCCACCTTACAAAGTGGGAAGTCAAGAAATTTGCCAGAATAGCCATGACGAGCTCTTTGTCTGAGTCCTGAAATAAGCAATTAAGTTTCCTGAACTCTAAAGAGGCACCAAGAGAAAACAAGACTGTTGCGGAGAATTTAAATGAATTCTCTGAGTTGTTGTTCATTGTAGAAGAAACCTTTGAGATTAGCATGCATAATTTTTGGTGGGGCAGGGAAGAGTATGGGGGGAATGTGACTCACCAGAGGATCTGTCTGAAATCAAAGTTACAGTGGAAGAGTTATGGTACAATGAGACTGAACAAACACTAAGAATTTGCTGAATGGTAGTGTTGAGCCTCTCACTTAAAATGTCTTTGATATGTGAGAACCAGAGGCTGGCAAATATAATGCCGATGTTTAAAAAATCTTGAGGTATAGAGCAAAGCAACTAGAGGCTTGTAAGGATGAGTGGACAGCTGGATAAATATGACATGTATTTGAGGAAAGCCAACATGGGTTCTGTAAAGGGAAATTCTGCTTCACAAAACTCTCAAAGCTTAAGGAAGTCAATAAGCATGTGGATAAGTGTGATCTGGAAAATAATAGTCTCTCACCAAAGGCCTTTAAGAAAATTAAACAGGCATGAGAAAGGAGAAATACTTTTGGTTAGCAAAGAACAGATAAGAAAAGAGTCAGTTCCCACAGTGTACAAAGGTTGCCAGTGGAGATCAGAAGGCATACATGCTGAGACAGGTGCTGATGATGTGGGAAAGGGTGACCACTATGCTGATGATACAAAGCTTTCAAGGTAGTAAGGACAAGGGCAAGCTACGAAGAAAAAAAAAGCAGATGAAATTCAGTAGAGAAATAGCCAATAATGTGATGCATACAGGGAAAACCTTCCTTCACATATAAAAAGATGATCTATGAGCTTATCATTCTCTCTCAGGTGTGAGACCTTGAGATTATGGTAGATAATACCATTCTAGTCAAACTCAGTGCTTAGTAATAGTCAAAAAAACGATGTATGAAAAGTGTATTAGGAAAGAAGCAGAGAACTAAACAGAAAACATCATTATAGAAGAACCAGAAGGTGTTCAAGAGAAGGACAAAGAGTCAAAAGTGTGGCATGGTTTCCATTCAGGGAATGGTTGTTAGGCTGAGACTCTTCTGTCTGGAAAGAGACAGCTGTGGGGAATACACTAGAGGTCTACAGAATCACGAGTGTCAGGAAGAGGGTGCATAGGGACTTACTGTTCATTACATCTTCAAATGAAAGAACAATGATCATTTAAGGAAACTACCAAGAGACAGGTTCAACACAAAAAAAAGGAGTTGATCATAGTCCTGTGGAACTTCTCGCCAAAGTACATTGTAGATGCCAGAAGTTTTCAAGAATTAAAGACTGGACATAGAGAAAGTCTACTTGAAATAGAGACTCACTGGGACATACTACATAGACAAACCTTGAAAATGCCCTGCATTGAAAATAATTGGTGACTGGGAAAATAGTAGTTTGGAAGTGTCAATAATGCCTCATTCTTGATCTTCCCTATGAATGTTCCTCTGATTGCTATTAGAGATAGTTTACTGAACTGTATGAGCCTTTGGTCTGAATCAGTATGACTACTTTTAACAGTTTTATAAATGGAAGGATGATTTAGCTAATTAGGCTTAGATCTTGGGTCTCAGAACAGAGCTGCTGAGAAGAACTGAGAAGAACTAGTGGTTGAACTAAGAAGCACAGGAGATCAATGGGAGAGAATTTTATTATAGATCTTGATGAATCTGACCTTGACAGAGGCATTAAGGTTGGACATTGGACAGGACATTGACTGTTACTGCAAATACCACTTGGGAAACCACCTCTAAATGAAAAATAGGAGGGAATGGAATACTGCATTATAAATAGAGGTGTTGGAATCTAACATTTGAATAAATGAAATTGAAGCACATATACACAGCTGAATATACAGATCCAAAGTTTGTAGAAAGAATGCAAATTCTTGTATGGTTTAATCATTTCTTGTTTCAAGGTTGTTATAAATTACCATATAAATTACCTTCTATTATATTTATGCTATTTACGGTATTTTTTCTCAATGCTGAATTTTTACTGAAAGGATATGTAATACTGTCTTTTGGAAAGTTGAGTAGGAATCATTACTTGACATTTACTGAAGTTTTATATGAAACAGTGCTAAGATTTAATTCTGCCAACTTTCTCATACTCCTGGCAAAGACAGAACCCTGGTCTGTGTTTATTAGAGAGATACACAGAGATGCCCTCAAAGAAAGGGAATATTATAGTTGTAATAATATTACTTCTGCATTCACTTGCATGCTTATGACATCATTGTTTTTCTTTCTATTTTCCTTGGATAGAAGGAACTGCCCATCTAAGTGTCTTTAATCCCTCTTCAGAGGCACCAAAACTTTTATTTAAAAAGGCCTTTCAAGACACAGAGATAATCCTTGCAGGAAACAAAGAGTGAAAACCAAAGTATATGATACTTATTCTGGGACAAGATTATTTTTGATTTATAAGGAAAGAAAAAGAATGTAAGTAAGGGGGACAGGGGAGGGGCAGGAAGCATGAAGGAGGAATCATATCAAAGGCTTTAGCTTTCTGACAATTTCCAGCTGAAAAGTGCTTTTTAATATTCTCTTTCCAGTACATAGTGAGATGTGAGATATTTTTATTTCAAGTGAAGGGGCTCTAAGTGAAGATAACTCCTTTGTTAGTGACAAATATTATGGGCACATGAGCTATTCAAAGCACAGAGGTTATAGGAACTAATCAAAATATATATAGACCACATAGCTTTTAAAAAGTAATTGGACCATTATTATGCAAATCCTTGCAATCTTACCACTTAGTGGAACCACTCAGCCAATTAGACTGCGAGGAAATATATCAATATTGAGAAAGAACTACACAGTGATTTTGTAAAATACAGTAATAGTGTAGAGACTAGCATACTTGGGAAAGCCGGTGAGGCTATGAATCTGCATCTGAAGTTACACAAAGACTGAGAAAACTCATTTTCAAAATATTTTAAAATAATTATTAATATAACATCTTCACAGTGAATAATTAGGTAGCACTGTAAAGTCCTCTAATTTCTACTGATTTTTGCCATTTTCTTTTTGTACTTTTCCTTGAACTGGAAAGAAGATTGAAACAACAAGAAATAAGCAGATAATTGCTGCATGGATAACTGTAGTGTAAAGAATAATCCCTAACAGATATCTTAAATTTCCTATACATTTCTCAGTTGGCATTGGAAATTTCTTTCATAAGCTGTGAATTATACAAAGATGTCTAACTAAACATGAATAATATACAAAACATTTCTACATTCAATTTTTATACAGTACATATATGTATATGTGTGTGTGTGTGTGTGCATATGCGTATACAACAATTGTTTGAAGGGCTGAGCCTCTTTGTTTTCTGCAGGAGAAGGATAAGTAGTATTCTTGAAACTGTTAAATTATTTTATGTAACCTAAAGAAACTGAATTTAATAAAAGTCATTGCTAAAAAATTCTTTCCAGGGTCTACCTCTCATGAGGAGGCTTTTTGACAATCCAGATTCAAGATTCTCTTTTACAGAAGAGATCCTGGTTTACATTGCTAAAGGTATAAAACATAAATTACAGAATTAATGTTATATTACTGTTAATGTTACAGAATATAGCCTATCTTCCATATTTTTGAAATGTTCTATATGCCTGATCCAACTGATGTGAGTAAGGTGAATTACATAAGTAGAGAAAACACGCAGCTCAATATACAGAAATGGGTACATACAATGTATTACTAAAGTCCTCAGTATTGATCGTATAAGATGCATTTGGAAAAAAATAGTCTAAAACAAGACAAATATTTGACAAAAATGTATATTCTGCATTAAAGCTTCCCATTTATCCTGTACCATATGCATGCTGTGAGAATGTACGTGGCAAAAGGATCCCCTATGTCTGTTTTCTTTAGGTTCAAAAGTTGTTTTTATTAAAGTAAGCATCAATATCCCAGCAAATCCTATGATTTAGGCACCTGTATAGTGTTTTTCTTTGCAGGGTGTTTGAAGTGGATTTTTGAGGAGGGTTTTTAAGCATTGTGTTTCATGGTGCTAAATACTGCAAGGTACCTTTATTGAAATTCTGCTCCCCTAATTATAGACATCTGCAATATAGACAACTACATCTGAGCTAGCTATTTTGATTCTCTCATAGTCAATGAAGAGAAATGTCTTTCAGTCCTGCTCAAAAAGTTGGCAGAAGCAGTTAGCAATGTAGCTTGCAAAAAAGTGACCATATCCTTTTAATGATCCCTTGGATCTATGTTGTTATCAGGAACTGTGAACCATATACACTCACATAAGTTTTTTCCCCGGTAAGAAGGGTATCTCTTCATCAACAGTGCCAATCATTTTAGCACAGAGGGAATGGGTCAGATCTTAAAAAATACATTGTCAAGAAAAAAGTGAAATCAGGGAAATCTACAGGCCTAGGGCACATCAATCCATAGATTTTTGTCTGAAAGATTTAATGGTGAAGGCAAAAAATAATACTCTTACTTCTTATGAGAAGCTGAGCATACATGACTGCATGGAGATTTGTGTGAGAGTATTTTTAAGAAGATATCAAATCTAAGAAACATTTTTTTCCCACTTGTTAACATTACTATGTTTATCTTCTAATGTATTATCCTTCCTTTCTTTCAAAATAGTACTTTATGATTATTACATACTGAAGGCTGATTAAAGCTGTTCTTGATAAATGAGGGGCAGAGCCAATGAACTGTAATACATTTCAATTCCCTCAGCTGTAATCCATCAGTTCCTATTAGCAATATTTGGATATCTTCTGCATGTGTATGTGGATAGATGTAATTACTGTTGTAAACAGTTGAGAATTATTTTTGAAGGCAATATATGAAAATGTCAGCCAAGGACTCTAGAATATTAACATAATATTTCTTTATTTTCAGGAACTTTAGACCTATTTCTCAGCAGGATATCAGATTTTTACTACACACACACACACACACACACACACACACAATTGAGATATAGCTTTTGAGATAGTTTGTGGCTTAAGAATACTCTCTAGATACAGGAAGGTATCTGAAGTGAAGGAAATAAAATAAAAACTCAGTGGTCCTTACATTTCAGGAGATGCCTTTTACATAAGCAAAAAGTGCTGCTGGAAAACTGTTAGAATTGTTAAAATGAGGAAGCAAGCAGCAAAAAACAGCTATGCTAAACACTAATAAGATATTATTTTATCAGAGAAAAAAGATCAAAGAAGACCAATAAAATATAACATGGCTGAAAATATAAATATTACAGTAATTCAATCCAAATAGAATTTTTAAGTCTTTCTCAAGGAAATATCTATCCAACTGGGAAGTAAGTACAGAAGAAATGGTAATTAGCACTTCTCTGCATTACAGGTTATCTGAAGAAGCAAATAGTAGTCTTCCAGGAACAGAGATAACAATTACATCAATGGGGCACTGAAAAGATGGGAAAGGAATTAAAACTCCAGGCAAAATTTTATGCGGTTTTGTGGTCTCTRTTGTTCCTCATAACACAGATCATGCAGCAATTTGAGGACTACTGCTCTCTAACCCTCAGGTAAATTCCTCCTGATCTACTTTACCTGAGCTACAAGAAAAAAAATATAACCAGAGTGCAAAAAGTTATCTCAGTTTATAGCAGTTGTTCCTATCTGATCATTAAATAAAAACAGAGAATAAAAGTAGAACCATGTTTTCTCTCTGTCGCTTTGTCATTTCTTCCTTAGTTCTGTCTATTCTGCTGTTGTTAAGGGAGAAAAAAAACTGTTGGGGGGGKGGGGAAGAAGCAAACAAAAAAAGGAAACCCATGCATAATATTTTGTTGTTAGAACAGATCTGTTGTTTAAGAAAGAAAGGAATTGTTTCTGTAAAGTCTAGTTACCAAAATCAGTAAGCTACTTACCTTACATGAACCTGGTTAAAACTAGCAAAGATCTGAAAGAGAGTAAGAATTTCAGAGAAACCAGTGTTGTTGTTTGTTCTCCTACTCATGCTAAAGACTATGATTTTTTGGTTTTTGGTTTTTTTGAAGAAGAAGACAAGAGTGCAGAATGTTGTATTAGTGCAAAGGTCGCTAATATATATGGAGCTTTCCAGGGAGCTGACTTTATATTGTATTAATGAGTCACATTTATCAATGGTCTAATTGTTATCAGTCCTATGAAAATACATTATTAAATCATGAAAATACCAATCAGACTTTCAGCCAAATCACCTGCTGAACGATTTGTTACATTGCCTCACTGAAGCTAGTATAAGCAATACTAGAATCAAAGGCATTGGCTTTAAAGGTCCATTCGCACATTGTGTTACACTTGGATTTGATCCTATGCCTTAAGTCCTAAACACCTCTTTTGAAACTTTAGATTTTCAAGTCTGGGCACTCCTGATGTACGGTTCCAAGATCCCAAGCTCTCCTAGGGTCAGCAGCATAACAGTATAATGAAGCAAGTTGTGCTGTATTAGACAGTTTCTAGTCTAAG
The DNA here is from genome assembly GCF_003343035.1 of Apteryx rowi. Classification (NCBI taxonomy): domain Eukaryota; kingdom Metazoa; phylum Chordata; class Aves; order Apterygiformes; family Apterygidae; genus Apteryx; species Apteryx rowi. The sequence goes on along the minus strand of NW_020447436.1, from coordinate 89,843 downwards.
GGAACTCCATTTTAAGTAGTTTCCTTTTTGTTTAGTAACAGGCTGCCTGTGCTGTTAATTTTCTTTCAGTTGGTTAAATAAATTACTAGTTTCCCTTGCCATTTTCCTTCTTCAGTCTCTGTGGCCACCACTGGCTACATAACTGTCAGCCCTTCAAAATCACTTAACCTAGCAATTAATTGAAGAGCAGAGATCAAAGCTGGAATTACTCAAATGACATTTATCAATACTTGTGGATGTTGCAGATCACCAAAAAAAGTTTAGCTATATGTCTGAATTTTGTTCTCAGACAAGGGGAACTACAACAACATGGTAGACATAAGACATGGGATTTATCTTGTCTAATTTAGACATCTTAAAGCCTAAGTCATAAGGAGACTACGCTCTTTATCCAAGAAACGAAGAGAAATAGAAAACTCTAGAGGAAAATTCCCTCTAAAATGAGATATCTAAGATGAGTAAACTGTATCACCAAAAATGAAGTGCCTATTTTTGGCTATTGCCTATAAAGGGAGTTTGGCATGGTTAGTTTAGTGTGGGTTTCATGGACAGCATAAACTAAGGTAGGACTATGCTGGCTCTGGGTACAATTCCTCTTCCACGTCTGACTGTGTCTTTCCACTTTGTCCCTAGCAGTGACACTAAAAATTCTATGGTCCTTTGGTAAATCAGAAGAGCTTGTTAATCCCCAGAACTGTTTTTCAGCTAAGTCAGTGGACGAACACTGCGTAGCTCCTGGTGCTGTGTTCGAGGAGGGCAGGATCATTTCTTGCAACAGGATGAATGTTTCAGATTATCTTGAACCAGACAGGTGATGTAATCATTGGTGAAAAGATCCTGGCAAAAAAAAAGAACAGAGGTACAGTCACATACGTCCACTCTCATTTAACAGCTCACAGCTGCTGAGAAAGAGAGGTCCTGCTTCCTCTCCCCATTTCCTCCTCATCTTCCCACATCCAAGCTTCTGAATATTCCAATATTTCCAGTTTCTCCTGTGCAGCCTGGTGCTTATCTGACTGCAGAGAGGACTTATCTAACTCACAAATCTGGCAGATGAGCACCAGTGATGATGCAAGGGAGGGAATATGACTATAGGTTGTGATCAAGGAAAAGTAGGAATTCCTTTTTCAGCAGCAGAAGCCACAACCTAATTTTGAATTTGATCATTTCACAGCGCTCTTCCTACACTGCTAACTGGCCAAAGTGGTTGAGCTGTGGAGAGATGCCAGAAGCAGCTGGAAATGAAAGTCTGAGAACTGGGAGGAGCTGGTATCAGGCACTTGATATAGTGGAACTACAGCATTATATGACCAACAACAAAAGGAATCCTACCCTAAATCCCTTGTTTGCCTTGCTCAGTCTCTGTAATATGTAACATGAACTAAATGGTATCCGTGCTCATAATGATATGTCAAGGGTTGAACAGAATGGGAATAGAGATGATCATCTCATTGTTAGAAAATTACCCAGTCAATGCAATTACCCAGTAGTACTGAATTTACAGGTTAACACAGAAAAGTTTTCACTGATTTTACTTTGACAGATGAGTTCTATAAATGATCTCTGTTGTCAGCCTTGTTAAGAGAACTATACTTGCTACAGAAATGTATGTAAAATAAAAACATTGAATTTTTTTTGTGGTATGAAGTTGTTAAAAAATATGGAGTCAAAATGTATTTTTTGAGTTGTAATGGTCTGTTGGCCACCCTTTAAAGCTACTGATGTATAATTTCTCATTCATAGCTGCCAGCACTAATATATTCTTTGAAAGTAAGCAAACAACTTGTTTATTTTTATACATATGAGACAATAAAAATGCTGAAAACTATTAAAATTAAATTATTTCCTCAAATTAATTTTGTAATGTATATTGAGAGGCAGGAGTAGTGTTCAGAGATTGACAACATGCTTCATGCTATACAGGGAGAGGTAATTATCCCTTGTCAATTAGAAGCTAAATCACTGAGCTACAAGCAGCTGGTGATGCATAACCATTATTATCATTTCAGACTGTTGTACCATTTTTCCTAGTTTTATTTAGCAGTTTTAAAGGCAGGATAAGATATTTTTATGGCAGGAGATTTACTGAACATGTGGAAATAAAAAAAAATAGAAGAAAGGGTACTATAATTTTAAACTGGGATGATGGTTATATACCACCAGATGTTTATAGTTCAGTGACTGAGAATCTAATTGACAAGGAGTAATTACTGCCTCTCTAAACAGGGTGAGGAGTGTTTTTGCAGTGGTATGGCTGGAGAATAGCCATATGAGGAAGGACCCAAATGTTTGACAGAAATAATTTTGTCTTTTCCTTCTGTTTAATGGCTTTAACATTTGAGGGTAAGTTCGGTTCTGAACTGTATCCGTATATCTCCACTGATGTCAGTGATTCGCCTTTGCCTGATAGAATTTGGAAAAGCAATCTAGCTTTGTATGCATAATTGGAGCAGAATGCTACACTCGTGTTTGTATGGTGGTCTAGCATCCTACATCCTATTAAATATGGATCTTATTCTGTAACAATGATTAAACCAGAGGATTTCCACATAAGTCGATACAAAGACACAAAGATTTAACTACATTTTATATGTTTTATGGCATTATGAGATGCAAAATCATTTTCCTTTCTTGGACTGGAGAGGAGTTCTTGGTTGATATTTGACAATAAATCTTTCAAGAAAGTAAAAATACTGTGAGAGGAAAGTACCACTGAATCATCTGACGGCACAGTTTGAATAGTCATTGAACTAAGGTCCAAGGAACATTTAAATATTCAGCTAAACATGTCATCTGGAATGACATGAATGCTGAAGTGAAAAAAATCCTGTGACACTAAGGAAAAATACTTTGGGATACTTGTAGAGAAATGACATATTTCATACAGGCCACTATCCAGTCCTGCAAAAGTGGCAGAACTGTATTCATACTGTCTTTAAGTCTATCTACCTTCCCTTTGATAAATTTTACAGTGGCAGAGAGGTCCAAACATACTAGGTTCCTACAAATTTCATAAAGCGTATGGCCAGGTGAAGGAGAGAGTCATCTATGTGATATTTTCACAGTTTGCCAGAAGAGGTTTGTACTGTCTGATAGATTTCACTTGAAGGGCATCACTGTATGACAGTGGGCCTAAWTTCAATTTTGCTTAATTTCAAATTGTTTTTTCCAATTATTTAATCCTTTGACTGGCTAAAAATTTTCTTGTTTCTTGATGTATACAACAGTCAAATAGGTGGGGACATTATAATATACTGGTGTTCTTTCATTTATAATTTCACCAATGTTTACTAGTCATCCCTTAATCCTTATTTTGTAACCTTTTTCCTTCATACTAGAATTACCAAAGTTAGCCTTCAGTAATCAGTTTTTCTTGGCCTTGAGGTTTTTTCTCCCACATCTTTTTGTTGCAATCACAACTGTGCCATGTAAAGTGATATTCCCAGTCTTTAGTATTCAGTTTGTAGCCTTTTACTTCTCCACTTAATAATGGAAACTTAGACCAATTTACCATCAATCAACTACGTATCTTTTTTGACATCACTGCATTCCAGTTATTTGCTTCCCATTGATCAAGTGCCCCAGAATTTTTTTTTTCTCTTTGGTATTTTACATGTCTCAAGCAAACAGATTCTTATCAAGTTCAAATACATGATCCTACCTTCAAAACCCGAATGCAGAATAGCTAAGTATGTCTGAAACTCTGAAAAAACAACTGCATTCAGCAGGTAACATAATAGAGCTTTCTATARCAAAGGTAAACCTTTCCAAGGAAAGGTGCTTCCTTGAAGGTCAAGGAACATAGGAGAATTAATTTCTTCAGGAAATTAAAATCATGAGAAACCACACGACTTTCAGCTCCAAGTGTAGCATACATACCTTTGAGCTTGCTTTCACTGATATACACTATGTATGCACTGTATATAAATATACAATCATATCTATAAAAAAGGAAGAATAAATCCCTGCTAAAATAAAACCAATCTATCGCACAAACTCCTCTTTCTGAGGAAAGGATAAGAGAACAACTAACACCTACCAGATGTTAGTAATCATGTAATTTTATTAACTAAGCATTCAGAGTGCAGTATAAGAACCTATACAGAATAGTATTTATAATCATCATAATTATCTTGCAATTTCCAAGCTGCAGGTCACAAGATAAGTTTTAAACAAGAGAGATTGGTGACATAATGGTCATTTATTCAAATTCTCTGATGAAGTAGCAATTGCTTTTCTCATCACAGTTTCACTACTAAAGGACTATTAAGAAAAAGAACTATTTGTTGCAAAGTAACAAAGAGAAGCTGTTGATTCTGTTAGTTATCTAAACAGTCATATTCTCAGTTAGAAAACTATTCAAAAGTTTTCAGGTAAGAGCTAGATCCAGTAGGTCCTTTATACAGCGGATGAGAGATGAGTGCAACTCTGGGGTGAGATTGAGAGTCACACTCCACAGACTACTAGGTTTATGAATTGTAAAGAATAAATCAGGTCATCTATATTTCAACATAGCCTAACCTTGGAGATCCAAAATTCAATCAAGAAATATACAATGGGCAATAAAGTTCCTTAAATGCGCTAACTGAATAGACCCCATTCGAGTACCTACACATATTTTTTGATTAAGTCCCACCCAAGGCTGACCTTTTGAATGTATTTAGAACACTTCTAATGCAAACAGAAAGCACTGTGGTCAACACAAACTGCTGAATTAATAAGCACTTCAGAGCTGAAGTCTTTGGCATAATATCTGGTCAGTTAAGAAGCAGAGACAAAAAAGGTTCAAGTCCATTTTCAAACTGTAACAAATCAAATACAATTCCTTTACTTCACAGAACAGTGTTCTAAGCACTTGTTTACTAACTAAAAGGTGAACTATGGTCCTTCCAACATCTGTCTTAAAATACTGAGCCCTTCTCTACAGGACATTTCAGAATTTTATATTTTCTATATCTCAAGTGACTGGAAGAATCAGACATTTAGCTCATCCAGGAAAGCTGAGCTCAGAGACAGGCAAGAGTTCAAATACTGTTCTGTGTGCTTAGTGTTTTCATTCATCAAATCCTATTAACTACAAGGGGCTTTGGAAAGACACCACAAATAGACATAGCCTTTTTGTCATCTTTCAGAAAAGTTTTTGTAAATAATGGCCTAAATCTATCATTGATAAGTTTTACAACTGTTATTGTAATATTTTACCATTTAATTATTCAGTCTTTTTTTTGTTGTTCATTTTTTGCTTTTTTAATAAAATGAGGCTGTAATAGCAGGAAAGACAGTGCAGTTACATATAAACAAGATTTTTAAGTCACTTTTTACAGGAGAACTCAGTTACTCTGAAACTAGACAAAATTCTGCTCTCATCCTCATAAGACATTTCTATTCTTCTTACATAAAATATGATTCAATCTTAGCATGCATTTTGGGGTTACTCAGTATCATCTATAATTTTAAAACATTATTTGCCTTCCAGAATACATTTATTTATACAGAACAGACAACTTTTTTGGTTCTCTCTTGCCTTCCAGCTGACACCACTGTGAGGTCGTATGTTGATGTAGGATGTTAGCTGTCACATTCTTACTTTGTTAGCCTAATGAAGAATCTAGTGGGTGGTTATTCTGACCCAATTACAGATATTGATGTTTCTTCAAGACATTTTTTACATTATGCTTTTGGGAAATCATTCCTTTTATGTTTGTACAGTGTATGTTTCACTGCAAAATGTCTGCATGAAATCAAAGGACCTATCAAAATGAAGACGACCTACTGAGATAAATTTATTAAATATACTTTTTTCACAAGACAACTCTTTAAGGTTTTTGTCATCATTTCCCATTTGCATTATAAAAAACCTCAAGGACACAGCATTATAAATAAAACCTTTAAAGGTAATCAGATGAGTGTAAGGGTCCGGCGGGGGCGACGCCTGGACTCCTGGCAGGAACAGATACACAAACACAAGGCACTAAGGTCAATGCTGAGCGTTTATTACCTCTGCGTCTGAGCGGGGGTTCCCCAGCGATTTCCCGATCGAGGCAATAAAGGAGCGGGAGAGTCCCTGGCACCGCTGAGCATCGGTSCATGGCGAGGAACACCGGGGGGGCACTGTACGTGGTTTTTGTGTACTATACACATGCGCAGTGGGCACATTGAGCTCATYGCTAATCTCGAGTCAAAGCCCAGGTGCACACCACACTGGCATAGGCCCAGCTACATGGCTATGGGTCAACATGTCCGGTTGATGCTCCTTTTCCCACGGAACGGTCTGGCTAGCTTCCATCGCCTATCTCCTCAACATTCTTCCGCACTTTCCCATACAATCCTAAATCAAGAATTCTGTGGAAGGGAGAGCTTAATTTTAAAGATCATCAATGGTAAGGAAAGAGTTTCAGATACAGATTTTTCACCTACCAGTATGCTGAAAAGGCCCAGAGCTAAAGACAATCTAGAATCTCTTAAAACACAGGTGCTTCGAAGATGTATAGGTATTAGCCTGATAACCAGAAGTCTGGATACTRTTCAGGATGTGGATATAGATAGAGGCTGAAAAACAGCAAATAATTGAAGCTGTGATAATGGCACCACTTCTACTGAGATTTGAATGTAATGGTTAACTCTCCTCAAGGCAGCAGATATAGGATTTATCTGAGCAATTTTAGCTATCTAAAAGTCAAATATTTAGTTTTAAGACAACCACATAAATTCTCTCCACTACCAATAGATAGAGAGAGGCATCTCAAGATGAGATGAAATCCATTATAGGAACGAATGGAGGAGCAGCCCAGATTAAATATATGCATTTTAGGTAATTACATGAGGTAATTCACCCTGAATACCTAAGAAATAATTGTTGTTATATCTAACAAGCAGAAGATAAGGACTTGTTCCAGTATGACATTTCCTGAATGCTTGTAATGTACATATCACAGACTACCAGAAAAGATCTGAAAGAAGAGGGGAAGGTCTTGGGTATAAGTGAAGCTGTGATTATTTGTAATCTAACTAACCTAGATTAACATTTGAACTAAAATATATATATTTTTTATTTTCTAGGCTCTTTTCTGCCTAGGAAGGTAACTTGCACATTGATCTATTAGATCAACCAGAGTGACTACCGCCGATAGCAGTTTCTAACTCACCAATATAATTAGCGTCCTTTCACTCATACAAAAATGGGAAGAAAAGATGGGCTGATTTTAGAAGACTCTCTAAAAAATGTACAGCTTTCTGAGATATGAAATATAAACTGATATTTCCACAGGCAAAATCATAGGTATAAAGCCATAAATGGCACAGTTTACTGATGCACAGTTGTACTCTGTTAGGCTGTCTCCCCAGAAAACAGAATAGATATCATTTTTTACAAGAATCAACAAAAGTGTATCCAGGGTATTAATGCTAAAAAAAAAAAAAATCCTTCTAATGGACAAAGAGGAAGAGATGTTAGGACATCACCTCCCAACCTTTAGTTTAGGTGTTAAGGGAAGCTGTTCATAGTGAATATGATAAAGTAGGGTGGTGGTCAAAGGGATGAGCCCTATGGGTCCTTGACCAGGGAAACTGCAAAAGAAACATTAATGAGAGAAGCAGGAAATTAATGTGTTAACCTACCAAATATCTGAGAAGTCCAAATGTAAAAAATAAGAATAGGGGAAATAACCCCCCTAACAAAAAAGTTTGAAACCTTAGTACATAACCAAGCAGATAAAATTGTTACCACAAATATTTTTGTAGAATAAAAGAGTAATGGGATATTGGTATCCAAACTTCTGTCATTCTCACAAGCATAGGTGAAGAAAAAGGAAAGGAGGAGTATTTTATCAGAATAGTATATGTTTGCCCTAAAATCGTAGAGAAATGAGAAACAGATCTCAGAGAGAAAGTAGGTTTCTTGAGGAAAAGCTAAAATAGAAAGTTTTAAAAAAAGAACCTTGGAAATATTAGGGCAAGGCTGGTTAACAGAGGAATCTGAGCCTTCCTCTGGGCAAAAAAAAAGATTGCTTCAAAGTACTAGACCATAATGGGAAATTAAGAGCTATGTAGGTATCTATTGGGAAAGCAATATGGAATGATGTAAACTGTCAATCAATCCTTAGAAAATGCTGAGACAAACAATGCATTTGAGAGCTGAGAGCATTTGTACATGGTGGTTAACTCATTTCATATAAATAATGGTACATTACTGATAAAGGCTGTGTAAGTTAATAGTTTGTATTCCAATATTTTCCTAAAAATGATTCTTGAAATCAAGTGAAACAATATTGAATCTCAGTATCAAAATTTCTTTTGGCAACATATTATGTATTAAAACTTTAGTTCTATGCAGTGGGATACAGAAATCAACATCACGGTATATTTCTACATAACAAATCCTCTTACATTTTCTGTATCAGGTGGAAAAGTGTTATCCAGCTTTCCTTGGCTACATTTTCAATTAGTTTAACTGAATAAAAAAATTATGAGACATAATGAACAACCATTATGTTTTTTTGCTTATATTAATTTGCTTAAAAATCTATTTGAATGGCTTTACTGGGATGCAAAGTCATACTTTCCCTGTATCTCTTTCATTTAATGGCACGTAGCAATATTCTGTTTCTAAAATGTTCTGTCCTCCCACCCACCCCAAGAGTAACAGCTGAGTTTTCCTGAACACTGTCATTAATCTTTTACCAAAACCCAGTAAAGGTCAACAAAGGAATTAAGAGGCATTTTCTATTCTCATTCCACGCACTCATCAACACACGAAGAGGCAGTAGATTTGTCTCAGCAAGTCCTTGCTTTCARCGCATGTCTGATATGTATATAAGTATATATACATACATATATACAACATATATATACATATATATAGCTATATAAGTATATACAACATGTTAAAGCATACTATGTAATACACATGTATTTATTTGATACTTTCTTGGAATTCAGGAATTACAGTATTCAGTATATTTTAATGGTCTATATAGATCTCTGGAAGCAAAGGAAAATAGGAATGGCTGGACTTGTAACACTGTGTCACTTCCCTGTTTTTCTCCCTGTGTCAGCACCAGCCTAGATTAAAGAAAGATTTCCATTTTCATGTTAATGCATAGTTACAGTGTTTGCTTTCAGAGATAATCAAATATCCTGTAGCTCTAACCTAACTATTCTTAATACAAGTGGCTTGTATTGACTGTCTTGAAGTATTGTTCCTTCCTATTTTATAAAGGGTAGCTTCTATCTTTTACAAAAATTAAAATGAAAAGATTTGTTTAGGTTCTGTGCTTAAATCAGAAAGAATTAAATATCTCGACAGTCTTGTGATTAGATGGAAAACAGAAACAAGATACCTTTGAAGTCAGGTTTCAGATTCCCAGTTTAAAATAAGGTATTTATTTGGACTTCTGTACCCATCCATATCCATGCTCAGACATAACAAATTTCTGGTGGACAAAACAATTGCATGATTGCACTCCATGCACCATCTGAAAAGAGCTGTGACAACAGCAGAGTGAAATAATCTGGTGGAAAGTCTCACAGATAGGAGAAAAATAACAGAATCAGAAAAAGAAATTTTAGAGGATGCAGGAGGCTGATTTAATTATGTCATAGGAAAGAAAATGGAATTACATATGCTCAAAGTGCTGCATACATATTTACTGTCTTCTGAGCAGAATGGAGAATTACTTTCAGGTAGAAATTGAATTAGTAACTTCATATTAAATCGTGAAGACTTAAGGCTCCTATTATAATGCCATTATAGCTGACATATATCATTTCTAATGCTTCAGAATACTTAGTGAGAAACATTCTTGGCAACAACTCTGAAGTTCGACATGCACTTTTTAAAGTACAGTACAAGACTTTCATTTGTCATTCCTCATACCAAGTTTTGAATATTTTATGGCTACATTCAGGAATGGGATGGATGCTTTAGAATGAATAATTAAAACTCATTTAAAAATAACTGTCTTTGGGGACTGGGTGTCTCAATGAACTAAACAATTTCTATTCCTGTTATGAACATTATTTCCCTGTAATTTCCTGACCCCAGTTGCCCTACATTCTCGTATATTTCAAGAAAGAAATATACGTGAAGGTGCCACAATGGGAAGTAAAAATCCTGATACTGTAAGATCGCCACGGAAAATTTAGATGACTAAGCAGAAAAAAGACCTGTTCCCACACTAACTAGATCTTCCTTAAATTTTCATTAAGTCTGAAGGTAGTTTTAATTCCTCCTTTAGGAAGCTCGTCTGGTCTAGACAGAAGATAATTTGCTGTATTGCAGTGTTTGTCAGAGACTATTTAGGAGGTGATTTTCCTGTCATAAACTGTTGAATCATTGGAAGTGTTTCATGGAAATATACCAGTTTAAAAGAAATTTTAAAAGAAGTAGAAAACAGAGCTTTTTTTCCCCCCATTAAGCACTGTGTATATGATATTGAAAAATATAAAGCAGGCAATAGTCTAAATTATAATGAATTTTTGTAAGTCCAAATTAATTTTTTTTCACTTTTTTTTATTACATTTTGAAATTACATTTGTTCGCTGAAATTTTGTAGTTTGCTATGTAACAAAAACATCTAGTCCCTGCCCATTTCTGGTACATTCCCAAATTGGCTTAGGCAAGTATTTTCCTAAAGAATACTGCTTACTAAACAGCTCAGGAGAAGCTGTGATGGATTCCAGTTCACTTCAAAGACTACTCCTCTGTTGCTTGAATAAACATCGAAAATGAAGAAAGTATTTTTTGGTAAATGTATACACTTTTAAATACAGAGAACATAACTGAAAGAAAAATTCTGAATGAACATTTTATTCTGCCCTGAGAATGCTAATGTATCATACTAAAAAACAGTCAAAGCCTTTTGCCGATATATAAGCACTGATATGCATCACCAGGAAAATTATTTATTTTTCCTTGCAGCCTCAAAATGGCTAAAGTTATGTTAAGAAATAAGTGCTAAGCATATATGTTCTTTTTATTTGATTAACTGAAATTTAACTTTGTCTCAGGTAAATATCTCACTTTTTCAGACTGGTATCAAATGCCAGTGTAAACATATCTTTTCTTTTCTTCTTTTTTTCCATTCAAATATTTCTTATGGAAATAAAGATGTTGCTAAGGGGAGAATGGTAATCAGATATTAAGAGGAAGTGAGGCATGTTGAATATTAGGATGATTTCTTAACCTAACCTTAATTCTTCTAATCTCAAAAATCATGCCATGCAAAACTGGTGGTATGTTTTTTGGGTACTGTTCTTTGCCATGGACAGGATAAAGAAGGATATATGTATTTGCCTCCTGTCATTACTTTCCTGGGACCTATTGACTGATGTAGTGACTTCATGAGTAAATTGACAAGGCAAAAATATTAGCTATATTTTTCTATAACTGTAACTTCATTACTGGAGTTTTAAAAAAGCTCTAAAACTAGTGACCCAGTATGAAACTTCCAAACATTATGGCAAATTCCTAACACATCCAGTTTCAAGTAAAACTGAAGTTACTTCATGGCACTATCCTAAGTACTCTCTACTGCACTGAATGCTTGTTTTATCCAAGACTGCATGTCTTGGTGTTTTCTTTGTTTTTATGAGCGTGAAAGCCACAGACCTTGTCTTCTTTTATATTTTTATGGTCAAAATAGTAGTATATAATGTCTAATACATTTGTACTTTTAGAACAGCTATTTTTCATACAAAGAAAGGATTTATGGAGCATATTACTTATACCGATGACTTTAAAATATAATCATATAATATATTATTAAAAATTACGCAGATGACTTCCATTATGCAATCATATGGATTAATGGAAAAAAATTGAGAGAGAAAAATCCGTTCTCAAATGATCCCAAAATGTTACTATAAAAGTTAAGGAAATTTTTTGTTTAAGAGTTAAYGCCTTTCCACTTGAATTTACATACCTGTGTTAAACCTAAGACAGCATAATACCTAAATGGAATGCTTTTGTCTTATTCCTTAATAAAACAAAAAGACTATATAGCAATAACAAGTACAACTATGCTAAAGTAAAACTGTTTAGATGACGAGAAAAAAAATACTGCCCAGCATACTTGTATATGTAAGAAACTACAGAAAAGCTTAGTTGTTTTTTTTTTTCCCCACAATTCCAGGAGACAGTAAAAATAAAGAAAATGCCCTTGAGTTGCTCTGTTATAATAYGGATTTTTTGGCTATATCCTTTTTTTCTTTGATGTATATAATTTGTGTAGTATCTGTAAAATAAAAAACAAAAATCATAAGTCAAGCTTCGTATCTGTGTATTGTAGCAATTTCATTGCCACTCCATCAACTTCAGCCTGAAAATTAGGTGTAAATCGAGATAGAATTAGCCTTAAATCTTGAACACTTATCTTTTCATTTTTTATAAAATTATTTTCTATATGCATCTTGTTATGCTAACAATCCTTAAAACTTAATAAAATGTCTTTCATAATAAAAGAGTTGTTTTAATTAGCATATTTAAATGTATAACATTTGACAATGCATTGTGTTTTGCACATCATGAACAGTTTTTCAAATGTGACCTTAAAAATGGTCTTTTTAGAAAGCTGCAAAATATGAATAGCATATACTTTTTATGACATTTTTATGCCCATTTTATAGAGGGATGATGAATGGAGGTTGTGATTTATGAGAAAGTACCTACTCGGTACAATAAACTTTTGGTTATTACATTGTGTGTACAATGAAGCTGAATTATTTTAAGACTTCAAGCAGAAAACTCTAGTTAATTATTCTGTTTTACTATATGATTCTTTTACTTTGCAAAAGAAAATATCACTTTTTTTTTTGTTTATTTTTTCTTTTTTGCTGCTTCATGGGATCCCTTCTGGAAGCCAAACTTATAATGCTGTCCTTTCAGTCTAGTCTTATGGCTATTTTATTAGCATCTAGTAGGCATTCCCCCTTTTGTTCCCTTGGAAATTATATTTTACAGTATTTCTCAAAATGTGGAGTTCATGGAAATAAAGGTAGAGCGAAAATAGTACAAAGTGAGTTGAGTTTTTGCAAATTCATAATAACTATCAGTTTGCAGAAAGGGAAATAGAAATAATTCATTATTCTTTACCATATACTATAAATTTTAAGTCTAATCCTCCATGGTTTAGTTTTTGATCTTTTATCAGCATCTAATCATGAGAGTTCTCTCTTTGTTTTGATATGAAATCCAGTTACTTCTTTCATTTACAGCACTGATGGTAGGCTATAATTTCAATTTGCATTTGCTGTTCACATATCTGTGCATTCCTGGATTGAAATAATCAACCATACTTTTGACATGTGAGAGTATATTTTAGATACTTTATATCCATTGACAAAAACAAGAAAGACTCTTGTAGTGCATTAAAATATTGAAGGCTTTTGACAAAAGAAACTTTAAGAGTAGTGGCAAAGTAACTGTCACTGGTTAATTTAATAGTGCAAGGAATATGACTTTGCTTTAAGAATTGTTTCTATATTTGACATTAAATACTATTTGCATGAAATTTTTCTTTTTTATAGCATGAGAAAGCTTCAAAAGGACAAAGAGTGCTCTCCATTAAGGAAGACATAATATGGGAAAAAGAAACAGGAGTGAATAGAGCTCCYAAGGACATGAATAGGAGCTAGCCTGGACAGGCTAAAAGTATGGCCACAGTAAGAGTGACTCTGTTGCACAGACATTGAGAATGGGATTCACAACTAATAATGGTAGCCATGCAGAAGTTGGGAATCTAGGTGAAGCTAGTCATCTAGTTCTTTTTTTCTACAGACAATAAAATATAATCAATAAGGATCCCCTCTTGAAGCCATCCATTGCTCAGTGTCTAAGATAATGGCTTATTGCCAAGGGATGTGTCTTGTTCTCTTTCTCTTTCTCCCTGCTGACTGTTGAGGTGCTGACTAAAAATCTACCCATCAAGATTTCAGATAGCTAAGATGAAATAAAGTGAATGCCACCCTCACTATGAAACCTCAGACATTCTTTTTCAACTTTTCACTGGCTTGAGGGTGATGCACAGAGGAATTTAGAAGCTCAGTCTTTAAAAGAAAAATCACTTTGAAATGAGACACAAACTGTGGATCTTCTTTTTGATTATGCTGAATGGTGAGCTATGGATTGATCAGTTCCCTTCCCCAAAAGATCCTTCTAAGATGAAAAAAACTGGTCCATGAATCTGGTCATTCATGATCATTCATGATCTGAAAAGCTGCATTGTCCTCAGATGTGAGAAGATTCAGTGAAGTGTGTAAAAGATCGAGGACTAAAGTTGGTTGATTCAGGATACTGAGGGCAGAAGAATTCCAAATGTTCTTTTGCAGTGTTTTTTGACATAACTGTACACATCACAGAACCTACTGCAACAGTTTGTGCAGGAGGAGATCCACATGCCAGAAGTTTGACTGGTGACAGATCAAGTTTCCACTTCCATAGTTTTGCATTTGAGCTCAATATCCCTAGCTTCTCTAGATCCACCTGCATAGATTGCAAGTGATTTGACACTTTGAACAAACAGAGTTTTATATATATATATATGTGGCAACTGATCTACATTGCACCTATAGAGGCTATTTATGAAAAGCTGGAAGTGTTCTGATAATATAAAAACAGGAGAAAATTAGCAAGCATTCAAAATGACTGTGCAAATACACATTTTTTTAATTATTCATCCTCTTTCTATACGTTATTTAGGTGAAGCCACTGCTGATATGTGGTTTTGGTGCCTTCCTTCCAGCAAAGGGTACCACTTTCTTACTATTATTTTATTAACTATATACTAATCTACATAGGGGGGCAACAAGTGAGGTAGGTGATTGGATAAAACATTTTATCAAGTTTTCCAGAAAGATATCCAGTACAGGTCCTGAAAAGTTATGAAATTAAAAAATRCCTTCCTATCTAAAGGTAATAGGCAGCAGAACTCTGGAACTTATCTTTACATAATTATTGGGTCCTGGATGAAAGATAAACATGCAACACATACTATCTATATCCTCATTCAAGTAGTGGAAGTTCATGGTGAAAGCTGATGGTCTTGTTTAGACAGAACAGAGCAGTTTCTTGTATAAGGCAGAGAGTTACAAGCAAGTTGAGGAGGGTGATCCTTCCCCTCTACTCAGCGCTGGCGAAGTGATATCTGGAGTGCTGTGTCCAGTTCTGGGCTCCCCAGTACAAGAGAAGCATGGACATGCCGAAGTGAGTCCAGCAAAGAGCCACAAAGATGATTAAGGGACTGGAGCACCTGACATGAGAGAGGCTGAGAGAGCTGGGAGAGAGAAGCTTAAGAAAAGAAGGCTTGGGAGGGATTTTTTCCATGTATTAAATACTTGACATGGGGAAATAAAGAAGACAGAGCCAGACTTCTCAGTGGTTCCCAGTGAAAGGACAAGAGGCATGGGCGCAAACTGAAACACAGGAAATTACATTTAAACATGAAAAAACACTTTTTTACTGTGAGGGTGGTCAGACACTGGAAGAGGTTTCCCAGAGAGGTTGTGGAGTCTCCGTTCTTGGAGATACTCAAAATCTGACTGGACAATGTCCTGAACAACCTGCTGTAGGGGACACTGCTTTGAGCATGGGGGGTTGAACTAGATGATCTCCAGAGGTCCCTTCCAACTCCAGCTATTCTGTGATTCTGTGATTCTTTGTTCTATGTTTCCAAAGAACAATGGCAGTGGCCAAACCACTGCTTCTGTGCAAAGGTCAGTTCTGCATGTATTAGGCTGCTATTACCTAGGCTTTTCAGAGAATTTGCAGGAAGGAGTATCATGTTTCTGAACTCAGTTCAGCTTAGGCATGAACTAGCTGCAAACCAACCCAGCCTTGTCAATACTGGTGAAGAGCTTGGTATGTGCAGATTTACAATTTTAGGCACATTTAGAATTGCTGAACAGCTTTAATAAAATTTCAGAAAATCCACAGTTATATAAAGCACACTATTGCAGTGACTGTTCTGGAATTGTTCCCCAAATTCCATGAAGAATTTATTTTAAAGTACCAAATCCTTTAATGAACTATATTCTGCTGGGAAATAATTTCCATTCAGAAAGGGTGGGAGGCTGATAGATGGTAAATCCAAGCAAAGACGATACTCATGGTCCTCTGGGAGGCTAATAAGCTCTGAAATTGGAACCAATATAATTTTTTCCTGATGTGCACCCAGACCAGACTACACAAAAAAAGATCTGGAAAGCAGGTGGAGGTGGGAGCCTCCTCCAACAATTCCAGCCTTTCCCCAGCTCATGAAGAGAGGGTATAAAGAAAGAAATTGTCATGGGTGCCAATAAATGCCTCCCCATGGCTTTGATTTTTGGGACTGATATGATACAGAAATGAAAGATTTCTTATCATCTTATCATTTGTCTAAGCTACCAAGAATTCCTATCAAACCTTTGGCAATATTCTTCCCCTTACTTCATCATCAGCTTCAGTGAAATAACTCTCTATAGAACTGCATAGGAAGTGCATAATAATGACAACGGAAGCCAGTTTATTGTTCGTGCTGTAATACCACTTTCTTAGCTGCATACTTTGGATGGAATAAAACATGGTAGACAGCATGATCTAAATCCTTTTCCATCTCTAATTTCATTGATAAATATACAGTGATCAAAGTACATGGTGTTTTATTTTATGGTCTAATTTGTTTGAGATGATTTTTGTTTTTCTGCTAGGAAAGAACTTTGCTCCAYTGATCCTGCTGCTCTGCTTCATATAACTCACTCCCAACTCTTAAAATCTTTGACCACCATCATTGTCCAGTGAAACTCTCTGGAGAATGGGGATTGCAAAGTGAAAAGTGAATCACTTAATATTTAGAGGGAGTGTAGAGAGGCAGCAATGGCAATCAGCTTTGCACCTCTTCTGTCTGATGTTTTTCTCATGGGCAGCACAGTAGGTTAGACTGTTTGATACCTTTCTCCATTCCCCAACCAAAGTTCAGGAGGTTATGCTCTTTGCCTTCAAGGAAGTATAAATCAGAGTACATCTTTTTCTGAAATTCATTCTGGTTTAGAGAACAAACAAATTATTGTTTTTTGTGTTTTCTTTTCCCTTTTGTTTTCTTCAGCTTCAGTGATTCTTCCCAATGCACTTTTATTATGCTTTCTGAATAGAAATGAAAATGATGATTTCTGAAATACTCATTGTATGGGAAAGTGCGGAAGAATGTCGAGGAGATAGGCGATGGAAGCTAGCCAGACCGTTCCGTGGGAAAAGGAGCATCAACAGGACATGTTGACCCATAGCCATGTAGCTGGGCCTATGCCAGTGTGGTGTGCACCTGGGCTTTGACTCGAGATTAGCGATGAGCTCAATGTGCCCACTGCGCATGTGTGTAGTACACAAAAACCACGTACAGTGCCCCCCCGGTGTTCCTCGCCATGGACCGATGCTCAGCGGTGCCAGGGACTCTCCCGCTCCTTTATTGCCTCGATCGGGAAATCGCTGGGGAACCCCCGCTCAGACGCAGAGGTAATAAATGCTCAGCATTGACCTTAGTGTGCCTTGTGTTTGTGTATCTGTTCCTGCCGGGAGTCCAGGCATCGCCCCTGCCGGACCCTTACAAGGATCAAGGCACCTTTCTATATTTTTCACATAATCATAAAAAAATCTAGGCTGGAAGGGACCTCTGGAGGTCAGCTAATCAGCCTCCCAGCTTCAAATTCAATCAGGTCACAAATGAGCCTTCATATTCTCAATTTATTGTGATTTTTGTGGCTCACAGTTTAATACTTTAAAGAGAAACCTAAGCCAAAACCAAGCTTTTTGAGCTTATACTCTTTATGCTTACTACAAAGCAGTTACGCTGCTATACAGAATGATCAATGCGTGAGCAACTTCCTCTCAGTCTCCTTACGGCGCATGAGGGAGGTTGGGTTTGATCAGAATCCTTATAATAGAACAAAGTCTCTTTTGACCTCATTCCTCTAGCTGAGTCTCCTACTTCTTTTGGCAAACAGCCTTCTTTGTTGACAAAGGCTGTCATTAAAAGCACCTATGACCCTCTTATTTGCTCTTACACCGAGGATATTTAATCTTCCAATATACCCAATGCTGGTGGTAATCAGCAGCTGCTGGTCACAGTCATTAAAAGTCAGTGGCTTTCCTAGTACCAACCACGTTTTCTGAGCAAAGCAGGACTCTTCAGTTTTGATGGTTCCTGGATGACTTTGTTTCATTTTACCAGACATCATCTGCTCTTGCTACAAAATGAAGGAACTGATCTGTACTGAAGGTTACCATCATAAAGGATAGTTCATAAAACAAAAAAAAGGAACACATGAGCTGACACATATTCCCCAAACTACCACAACTTTGTAGTCCTTTTTGTAAATCACAGCAAATATTGGAAAGTTTTAGTCAGCTAAATAAATCAGACCTTTTGAACTGAAACGATGGATTAATGACAGTATTTCAAAACAGTAGGACGTGATCGCCAAGAATATTGATTTTTTTTTCTTTCTTCTGAAGATTCATTTTGTTCAATAATTTGGGACATAGCACCTTTTAGAACCTGTTGTTTAACCATTATTGTTTAACATGTGCTTTCTACAGCAGGTTTCTGGAGTAAACTGTTAAAGCATCTGGAATTTTCTTATCTTATGGATGAAACAAAATTAGGGGAAAAGTGGAAAACTTTAGCAACCTCAGAGCCTGAAGAAAAGTTCTGAGAGAATGAAATATGCTAGGAATACTGGCTGAACTAGTAATCACTAAAGTGAGTACACTTACAAAATCCAGAAACGAATTGTTTTCTTTGTATGTCCTATGTACTAAAACTCATTATAATTTTATGTGGCATCATAGTTTTTAAAGTCATAGTTACACAACAGTGGCTCCTGCTGGAGAAATAGATTTCAACAGCATAGCAAACTCAGTACAATAATGAGGCCTCAGCCTTGTTTTTGACATACTTCTTTTTTTCTCACGGTCTCCTTATAAAGACTTTTTTTTTTTTTAATTAAACAGTCATTCCCACCATCAGCTCATTAGGTGGTGGAAGTCAGCATAGYTATCAATTTTTATGGAAGATCAATGGTTTGTACCAGATTAGGATCTGGTGGCTTTGTTTTAATAGCAAGACTATAAGAAAAGGGGAATCCAGCCACATTTCAGAATTCTGAAAGTCTGATTTGTTGGTTTGAAAAGATATCTTTTTCATTCCATATGTGTAAAGCACTGTAGCTTATTCACAAGTAAATAAAAATGTGGATAGCGATGTTTTTCACTTAACTTGCATACTTAAGCTTTGGATAGGCACCCCGACAGTGTATGTATAAAATTTTGATACACAGTTTGCTGATGTTTGCTTCAAACTGAAGACCTCAACCTCCTGAAATGTAAGATTGTATACATAAAAGTCTCTGGAAAAAAAAACTTGACCTGATTTTTTTTTTTTTTAATTTCAGCTTTAGTGATTTTTTTCTTTTGAAAAATACTTCCTCTCTTCCAAAAGAATATATACTCT
Organism: Apteryx rowi; assembly: GCF_003343035.1. NCBI lineage: Eukaryota > Metazoa > Chordata > Aves > Apterygiformes > Apterygidae > Apteryx > Apteryx rowi. The sequence goes on along the minus strand of NW_020447436.1, from coordinate 70,368 downwards.
TACTCTGTATTTTCTTTAAAGAAACCTAAGTTTAAATTTGTCTGTGCTTCTGACTACTCTTAAAACAATCTATTTTTTTTCAAAACTATTATAATTTTAATTTTGCCATTAAAGTTTGAAAGATTTGAAAAGATAAATAATTCCACCTAAATAAAGCTAATCATGGATAGAGTCTTAATTTTGACTACRACAGAAGCAGAATAGATACCAATGATTCAAACTATTTTATAAAAGCTATTAAATTTACTGCATAGACTCTAGAAAAACTAATCAACCTTTACTGAAATATTTTTCCCTGAAGGGTGCTCCTCTGTCTAATAACCTCCATTTATGTGGGTATGGGTGAGTTATTCATGGACAGTGAGTTTCTGATCAAATGTGTTATTGATTTCACCATTGCTTTACAGCTACATTCACCTGAAATCTATTGATATAATTTCAACTTTTTATGTCAATATGCAGTGAAAAATTGGACAATTGTCTCATTAGAATACAGATGTTCAGGTATTTTATATAAGAAAGGGATTAATAAATAATGATAAGCTTGTATATTTCCAAGTATTTTTTTTCTGTTTTGATAGAAACGTAGCAAAATTTCTTTATTTTGTTCCCATATGATCTCTTATGCAATTCTCTTCCAACTTAGTGATAAATTTTACAGCAGGACATTTTTTACAAAACCAAAGTTTTCTGCCATCCTTTGAGACTTCATGTTTAACTTCTTTGGCAATATACTGTCATTCTGTGGTAAAGACAAGAGAAAACCTCTTCCTTTCTGTCTCTTTCTGTCATTAATTTTCTATTGCCTAAGCTTTCTCCATCCAACGCAGTATTTAATACATTTATGCTTTATTACTCTTACCTGTTCTTTCCAAAGAGAAAACATCATACTTGTTAGAAATTTGCTTCTTTTGGTACATTGTTCTCATGTCAGTATAAATAAATAAAAAAAACCCTTTCCTATGACTCTTAATTTTGGGAGTGTCTAATGTTCTTAATCCCAACTCTAGCTGTATATAGTTGAAGTAAAGAAGGAGTAATGAAAACAAGTTTTACCCATATTACAGATGTGTTGCTTGTTAATTAGTTTTCACCTTCCGCTCACAATTGTTATTGCTGCTGTTGTTGAAAGACAGCAGAAGTATTGCCAGTCCATTATTTCATTAAATAAGGACAAATCTAAACTCCATTTGTAAGCATTTGACCAGATTTCTGTGTGCAGATAGATTTCCCTCCTTCATATGCATGCTTGATTTCATCATTAAAATACATCTACTTCTAAATCCAAGTTACATGCCATTCCTTAGAAACCATCAGTTTAACTTAATTTTACCTTTTTTGAAGATTGGCTGCAAATATTTTCTGATTCCTGCATAAAAAAGCCTTGGCAAAATCATGTAACACTTCTGTAATTGGTTATTATGCCTCAGTCCCCTAAGAGTGACCATCCTTAAGCTCAGTTAAAGCTTTACAGAGTGGAAAGAACTTCCAGGGAATCTGTTTCCTTGCCTACGCCACAGGCAATAAGAAGTGTAAATGGGGCACTCAGCAAATCATCTAGTGAGCATTTAAACTAATTAAAATGTGATGAAGACTGTTTTGAGGATCTCAATTTATAATTTATGTCGCAGTGTAAGTAAAAAATCTTAAAGCTGTTTTTTGTGAGGCTAGCCACCACCTGTCTTGGACTCYTAGAGGTGCTGTTATGTAGAATGCAACCTCCACCAGCATCGAAATACATCTGGAGAGGAATGAGGGCTTTTATGTGTTCTCTTGTCCTTGATTTCCCCATTTTTCCACTTCCACGTTCTGCAAGTCTTTATTTCTCTTTGGTAAGGTAACGAGCCATGCCACTTTCTGGCAAAACCTTGAGAGTAATGGTTAATCCATTTAGGCCAAGGTCCTAAAAGTATTCTCTGGCCTGGAAACTCTTGGCAGCTTGCCTATGAGTGTCCACTGGAGTCACACCATCTAAGTGTCACACTTCAGGAAACATGAGACTGTATAGTAGAGCAGAGCTAAGTGGCTTCCAGCTGAAGTCTGCAAGTTTTTTAAGATAGTCCTGTTACTTGTTTTGCAGAAGAAAGGAAAGAAAGTCATCAGCAATGTTTCTTTATGATTTAATTTGCTTATGGGGTAGATACAAGGCAATGAAAGGGATTCCAATTCCCCCATTTCATAGAAAAGAATCTTCTTTTCTCTGGTTGATGTAAATGATATAAGGAATACCATTTTTGGCACTTCATGGTCTCTTTTACAGTGTTGCACCATTTTTCTAGAGTTAGGGGAAATAGTAATTTTAGCTTCTTCTTTTTAATTTACTTTAATCATCCATAGAGTTTTCAAATGACAAACTGGGAAGTATCTAGAACCCTCCAGTATCAATCTTCCTCGACTGGTACATGGACAATCTAGCTTCACTTATTCTGAGAAATAAGCTGTTATAAAATGGTAAGTTCAGATAAACTCAAAATGTCTGCGCTAAAAATTCACTTAGGAAATCTGTGTATTTTGGGTATGTTATATTTGGCTTAATTACAAAATAATCTCAATCTTGGTGTTTCAGTATAGTCAGCGTAGCTGAGAATTAGAGCTGGGATGCCCAGAACAAGAAGGAGTTTAAAATATTTTCTGTCAGACTCGAATGAATGTTGTGGTTATTTTTTTTTCCTATGATTATGTTCAGCTGTCCATATTTGATCAAAGAAAGATAGATCACATTGAAATCAAAACACAATCTTTTTTTTCCCCCTGTTAAGTCAACATTCTGACTGAAGGCAATAACTCGTTGATGTCTTTTCATTTCAGTCACTTTCCTGACTTCTCATTCCCTTGTTTACTTCTTTAACTCTCTTACTTTAATTAAATTACCTGCTTCAATAGCTATTTACTCTCATTCACAGTGTTGAATCAGATTAATCCTTCTGCATACACCTTCATATTATGCCATTCCACCTTTCTCAGATTATTCAAGTCCTCTAATTCTCCTATTTTATGAAAGTTGTGCCATCATACTCACAAGGCATTGAAGGTACTCAGGTTTGGTTGCTACTTAGCTGTCAAGGCATTCATTTCTGCAGAGAGCTAGATTAGACAAGCATGCAATTTTAAGTACTTTTCYATCCTAAGATTATTATAAAATACTTTCTGTATTTAAAGATTTGAGGGAATGTTGATTGTCTCCAGATATCTGTCTTGTTGCAGATATCTGTCTCTAATGAATTGGGGTAGATTTATTGGGACTTTTTTCCATAAGTCAAAAAAAAATATTTAAAAAAATCTATCTGTTGACTTTTGGCCTAATGATATACTTCAATTTTCTGTGCTGCAATGATTTTTACTGTTATCTAAAACATTATTTTTATCATGTTTTTCTATAGATTCATTGCTCTTTTATTTTCCTGTTCCTAAGTATTTTTTTCTTCTAAATGAATTATAAACAAATTTTTCTTATGATATTATTTAATAATAATGAGAGTTTACAAATAAAATAAAAATAAAAATGAAACGATATGTTGCTCCAAAATCTGTACCTAAGGCCCCAAACTTTGGAAGTGTGCTTGGTCTCCCAAGGTTCTGATGTATTCCACTCATAAAGAAAAAAAATGAGCAGCAACTTCATTGATTTCCAGTCATCATCCCCACTGTGCATGCTATTATTACTACAGATGCCAAACTGGGGCTTCCCAGAAAAAAATTTTCTTCCTCCCAGTGCAGACATTACCTGATTTCTTAATGTAACAAACCTCTTACTGTGAGTGTAAGGCGAGGAGGGCATGGGCAGACTCTGCTTCCAGGTCTCACTCTGCAGTTCATTCTCATTCTCCTGTATCTCTAATATCGAGATGCATGTATCAGTCATTAGGAAGGCTGTTAGTCTATTAAGCTGTCTTTCTCTCCTATGGTCCCCCCTTCATAGTCAAATAAAACATAGTCTCCAAGACCTATTGTGATTTCTTTGTGCCAACAATCCAAATGCCATAAGGTTAGGAAAGAAAAAAAAGCCATGTCATTCAGGATGAGAGCCGAACAGTTGGAAGAACAGTTCAGTGGGTTAACAGATTAATTTGCTACCTGATCTGGGGAAATAGATAATCATTTCTAACTCAGGGGAGAGGAATACAGGCCAGACTTTCTGGTCAGAATTGAGGGCATTGATATGAAATTCCTACTTACAGAAACAACTGTCAGTTATCTAATTAGTTAAAGATTATCATAATCAGTATTGTTTGTATGTCTACGAGTTGTTACACTGGGCTCTAAACTATTTTGACATTTTAAAAAATGGATCCTTACCTAACTAAACAGATACAATTGTCCTAGTGATTATGTCGTAAATCATAAAAGTTTAGGTTGGAAGGCAGCTGTGGAGCTCCTGTGTCCAACCCCTTCCCCTGCTCAGAGCAGAGGCCAACTTTGAAGTTATATCCAACTTCAGAGTCAGATAATGTTGTTCAGGATCATATCATATCATATAAAGCTAACTGTTAATATATCCAAGGATGGAGATCCCACAGACCCTTTGGACAACCTGTTCAAGCGTTTGACCGTCCTTATGGGCACCCTCATTGGGGGTGCCCATTCCTAACATCAAATAGGAGTTGTCCTTGTTCCAACTTGCATCCATTGCCTCTTGTTCTATCACTGTGAGCTTCCAGGAGGAATCTGGCTCCATCTTCTCTGTCTTCTCATTAAGTAGTCCTAGTCTACCTTGTCATAGCTCTGTAGCCACTTCTGATGTACCTGTGGTCTTCTTTGGCATGGTCTTCATTGGTGCCCGCACAGATGATAAAAAAAAGGTAATAGTTTGAAAGCCAGATAAACCTTTGCAATCCCACTGCAAACATCCTGGATCTGATCTTCTAGAAGGCAAGAAACCTCCTGGGACAGGGAATAGGGTTGACAGATGGATGTCTCCATCCAGTCTTCCTTTGTTTCCTGTTGGTGCTGACAGGTGGATCAGACTCAAGCAGCTCTGATGCTACCCTGAGACTTGTTCCTCTTCAGCTGTTACCAGGACCCTATACCTATTCTCTAAATGCACATCTGCAAGTGGAGAATGAGACTTTCTCCTCTTGCCAGAAATCACAAAGCTTCAAATTCTGTTATTTTGGGAGTCTCCATCCTCCCAAACAAGTGTCTGAGGACAGCCTCTAGATGTCCCTTCTTGTATGCAATGTGGAGTTCAGGTTTGTTCCTCTCCTAGATAGTGATCTTTCCACCTACTGTTTGCTCTCCCTGCTCTCAGTGGTCTCTCCATGCCCGCTCATTACCCCCAGCCCTCTTTCACCTGATGGCTTGGACAGTCGCATCCTCCTGTGAGAGCTCCCTCTCTGTCAAGGCCTCCAATGCACCAGGGGTGGTTACTCCAGCTGGTGCGTGGGACCGTGTTCTGTGGCATCTTGTGACATTGGTCACACTAATTCCAGGAGTCCCATGAACTCTCAGACAGAGCTTTTGGCACCTTCATATCCCCCTCTCACACTTACTGCCAAATCCCTGTCTGTCACACAGCTATAGTTGCTGTTGCTCCTCATCAATGGACATGCAGGCACTCCCCAGCAACTGCTGCAGAGGAACCTACTCTCCCTACTCAGGAAAGAGCTGAAATCAGTCAAAGGTATAGGCACTTCCTAATCAGGAAATAGCAGAGACACTTCCTTCTTGTCTTCACCAAATACAAATGGCTATTTCTCAGTTCTTGTTACAGAAACATGCTAGTCAGCACAATCTTTTTCATTTTCAATCCTTTTAAAGTAATAATTTTTGCTTAAATGGCAGCTTCTGTAAAGCTTTATGACCTTAAAGAATAAAGGTATGTAGTCCAACCAAACAATGTGGCTGAAGTTCCATTTTGATTCCTCATATTATTTCAAAATTAACTTGATACTAGCTAGTCTCAGTTCCCAAGCAATTCTTGTATTAATCCATAGAAAATTTAAAAAGGATTTTGACTGATTTCTTCAGCCACAGCATGGCACAATCCTCTCTGTACTAATCTTGAATATTTCACTTACACATCAGGCAAAAATATTTCTTTCTGCCCCCCTCTATGCCCCCCAGAGTATCAGGAGTTTGCTACTAGTTCCCATCGAAGGGTTACATTTTTGACATAAATTTTTAGATCTTTATCATCCTGTTTATATGAATACTGTATTTTCAATGACCTTACTAGTTATACTGTCTTATTTAGGGTGAGGAGTCTCTCTTGTGCTGAGATCCACACGGCAGTAAGAGAGAGATAGCATGTCAGAGATCAGTTCTTAACTCTTTGAACATCTTCCCCTATTAGTCTCACTCATGACTGGCAGCTCTCAACCGTGGGACCACCCTACAGGAAGCTACTGCTAGGTCGTCCTCTTGTGTGTCTCCACTTTCCTCGCTTAGAACACACAGCGACAAAGACACCTTACTCTAGTGTTTAGGAAAGTTCTTTTCAGAGCAGATTCAAAAGACAGATTCTTTTACCTAAATTCATTAGATTTTAATAATATCTGTTCAGACAGGCATACATGGAGACACAGGTACATGGAGACACAGATAGGAATTCTCACATCTCTCTGCAATGGTATGTTAGCCTAAGAACTCTAACTGATATTCTCAATTTTAAATCAAAACTAGAAATAAGCAAAATTATGCTCATTATCAAATGCATATATACAAGGCCAGGTACAAAGCATGTACTCAGTAAAGCACTCATGGTTTTGATAAAATTAAGCATGCTAAAAAAGCACTTTCAAAAACTTTTATTTCAATTCACTCATTATTTCTCTATGATATAGTCTTCTTTATTTAGAAAAGTCATATAACTGCATGTTCTCATGCTGTTATGGGCATCCCGCTCAAAGGATGTGTTTTAATTATGTTTTGCATATCATTTTGAACAATGATTATGTAGTATTCATCATTGTCAGAAGGTATATCAAGAATGCTGCAGCTTTTAGATGAGTCTTAACATTTTCTTTATATATTTCAACTGATCTATGTTTTTGGTTCAGATTTTGGCAGTAATTACATTGCTGCTGCTTTTTATTGTCAGATCAGAAGACAAGACTATATATCTGATGGGAGTTAAGGCAGATGCTATTTGCTTCTCAGAAACCAGCATTCAGTGTATTCCAGGAGTTATTTTACTGGACATAGAGTAAGTAGAACATTGTAAAGATTAGGTGCCATTTGGAAAACTAACCTTCTCATCATAAAAATATATTTTCAAAATCAAGAAGAGTTAATGTAGGAACCTAATGCACTAATGGAAAACGTATGACTTTGAATGGACACCTCCTAACTTTTAGCTGGACCTGTAGTTTCCAAAACATCTGATGAAGGATTATTGTAATATAAAATATGAAAAAGACAGAATGTAAAAATGTGTGGTTATAAGATTCCACACCAAGTTTCGGTGTCCTTTCTTTGTCTAACAAGCATGTATGCAAATCAGTTCTTCTCAAGACTTCACAGAGTATTTTTATCACTTTTCTTTCCCATTTATATTTTGTTTGTTTGACACCAGTAGACATGAGTGGTGTTTAGCATTCTTGTCTAGATGCAAGTGATTGGTTTCAAACAGATACTGTTAGGGTGTAATGTATTAGTATAATGCAGACATTTTTCATATTCAATACCTGGAATGAACCTGGATGAAAGTTTTGTTTTACTCAAGGTTGACCAAAGGATAAAGAAAGACCTCATTCATCTACAGTTAGGATGATCATTTAGGCTGACAGGTTAAACCAAATACTTTGTACTCAGGAAGCAGAGGGAAAATCTGTCTGAATAATTTGCTTTATAACATCTTTTTAATTGGGATGTGAATGCAAAAGGTATTGTTCACTTATTTTTAAAAGAAGTTATGTCTGTGCCTTATGTTGGACATTTGGTTTATTGATAGCAGTTCCAACAAGATGGTGGTCTCATTTGCTAGCATTGGGCAAGACATATGCAGCACCCTGGGACTGTCTGATGTATACCAATTATCCTGCAGATCTAGGCAGTTCACCTGATGCTCATCTACTATCCAGTGAATAGCATTTTCATCTTCTTCATAAAACTGAAAGTTAAATTTGCAGCTTTTTCCCTACTAGAACTTTTCCTTTTTTTTTTTTTTTATTATTTGTTCATTTAAATTTCTAAGTGGCATACTACATTATGTCAAGCCAGTCACATCATAGTTTGTCACATCACATTACAATAGTTAATGCATTTTGGCAGGTGTAACCCTTTGGGCCCATCAGTCATGGAATTATGTTCTGTTAAACTTCTTTATCATTCTGTGCCTGGTATGGCTCTTCTTGTAATGAATGCAAAATGGTGTGTGACAAAAAAGTATGCACATTGAAAACAGGACAAACACTGAAGGTACTGAAAAACTTCTGGAATAATTGAAGAGGTTAGTCATTGAAGCAGAATGCATTTTCATAATATTTTTTTTCAAATTTGGATGGTTCATGTAGTTCCAAGTCTCTATTACATTTCAAAAACACATTTGAAGACCAAATTATATTCTGAATTAATTTATACTTAACATGTTATAAATGAATATTTTGAGTGAAATTTTAAAATCAGACCTTGGCTTCTGAAGCAAAAGTCAGAGCCATTGTATTCCTTTATTTAGTGTTAAGTATTATGGGAAAATCAACAGTCTGGCCTTACACCTTTCCTAAGAATGTACAGTTGTCAGTAAATGATAGCCATTAAGATTAGGAATTTTAACAGTCACCTGCCACCCAAAGCAGATAACGAAGTAGCTCCTGGGATGCCAATTTTCAAAAAGTTTTGTTGTATTTTAGAAGTTCTAAGGAATAGAAAGAAAGTTAATATTATATCAGCTCTTTAAAGATGGATACAGTTATCRGAGCCAGATTATCAAAATGATTGATACAACATCCATTCAAGAATTTACATGAAAAAATGAGACATAGGCCAGTCAATGTAATCTTATCAAACATATTAGCAAAAATTCAAAAAATTTCCTTGAAAGACAACCCATTCCTTTCTCGTAAATACATCAGGTACCCTCAGATGAAGCACAGGTACCYGAAACAGACTTAAATACAGCAAGCAAACAGCGTTTTTTTAATAGCCAGCTAGACATAAAGTCACATATTGGGGCACACAGAATAGTAATGGGTGATCCACCGGCAATTAATTGGCCAAAAGTGTTCTTTGTGACCAAATATCAGAAGGACTTATGTAATCCTCGTATATATAAGCAGGTAAATACAAACTAAGCATTTATATTAGTTTGTACAGGCTTTGATATCTAATATGAATGTCCACAATCTGGGAAAGGGATAGGTGCACTGGAATACATTCAAAGAGCAAACACAGGACACTTAAAAGTTGTAAAATATGTCCTAAACTGGAGTTCATCCTTTTTGGCTTATTATAAAGGAAGTAAAGGAAAGTTCTGATTGTGGATTTAGCTGTCCACAATCTTCCAGATACCTGTGCAGACATAAAAGAGAGATAGAAGGTTAGAATTTAGAATAAATGTCAGAGTTCAATTTTTCATTTATTAACATCTTGACATTTTTAGTGAGTCTCAATTCTGAAATGGTCTTCTACATGGAAATGCCAAATGGACAACATTTTGTCCAAGTCAGCCTGTTTTGGGTCTAAAATGCTGACTGAAGAATTCTACTGTGGGATTTGCAAGACTGCAAGCAAATATTTGCATTCAATATGGCATACTCACACAGGCAGAATAGTTTGGAGGCTGTGCTGCTATCATGGTTGCAGGCAGTGCTGGACTATATACTGCAACAGAAGATCTTCTAAATTATGTATGTGTTTGGGGAGCAAATATTTGGCTAGCACTGTGTTCTACAATAGAAAGAAATGACTATGATTTCCAGACCACATTGTTTTTCCAGATACTGTAACTAACGTCTCCTATTTTGAAGACTTGGACTTTCACAATAAAGGATGCAGTGAGTGTAGTTGACACGATATATTACTCTGCAATGTCAGCTGAAAAATATAAAAAATAATGCATTTTCATAGAAAATCAGGTCATGGCTGATAAAAATCTTGAAGGGAATAAGGAGGACAGAAACACCTCTGTTTCCTGAACAAAGTTTCAGAGCTTTATTTTCTGCACAAAGTACTTTGCTGTTTAGAAAAAAAAAAATCATATTTTAAAATGATCCCTCATTCCACTCCATGAACTTCTTATTCTATGCATCTCTAATCTTTTGACACTTCTTTTGGTACATATTAAAGTGTACACATACCTCAGGTTTCTTAAAACAAGTAAATTATTGTTCACAAGTAAGGAACAAATTGTTAATTTGCACTAACTGGATGAAGATGAGCTTCCCTTAAACAGGATCAAGTGATAGAGATTGGTTTAGAGAACTTGAATGCAATGGGAGGGGACAAATTGCACATTATCATTAATCCTTTACGTGTCATTGGGTCACCCTTTACAAGCAGTTTGTTAGCATAAGCTCATATTACTACATACTTGGTCAGTAATTTCGTAGTAACTTCTCTGTCAATGGCCCAACAAGTGTTGTCACCATTGTAATTGCACTATTCTGGACCAAAAATTTCACAGGCCTGAAATTTAAAACTTGRTGTAGCAAGAAGTTTCTGCTAGTAAAGAAAGTTCAGGGTCAAATAGCTTTCAAAGGTCTTTTTCTGAATATAACCCTCAGAATCAGCTGAGCAAATTTTACCTGGTATGATCATTAAATGATCCTGCTAATTTACTTCAAGATAGTGTCTCTAGGCAAGCATCTAAATAAGTAACTTGATTTTCTGTCCAACGAGGGTTTTTTTTTTTCTTATTTTTTGTATCTATGCATATATAACATTCAAAAAATTGATCATCTCTCTTATTATATTACTTTTCTTCTTATCTTTCTAGTTTGGTATCATTATAGAGACTTCTTCAACAGTCCTTAAGCTCATACTAAAGGTGAAAAGTGGAGAAAGGCAAAGCCATGCTTTGTTAGAATAAAACTTTGAGCAAATTACTTGAAATAGAAGTCTTCCATATTGATCTGAGTTATTCCAAAATTCACATCGCTTGGCAAGTCACTCAAAAGAAACATAGCCACTCTAATGGTAATATATTACTTTTTTGCTTTTTGACTTTAGCCTGAATGAAAAACTATTCCACTGAATTTCTCAAAAATTCTCTTTAATCTTCAACTGTTCTCCACTTTCCTTGGAGAGTATCCTGCCCATACCACACTCATGAAGAAATAATAGACTGCCACATTTGATTCATTGCCTTCTTAAAGACACAGAAATCAGTTTATTTGTTCACTTTTACATCTGTAGGTGTTACCTGAGCTCAAGAAAGAAAAACTGTAGTAGCTGAAGGAGTAGAAAAGTAATCAGATCAAATCAAATCTAGACAAGGACTCCAGCATTATTGCAGTTAAGTAGTGTGATAAATGTAATAGATGTGGAGGTCAGATAGTTTAAGTTTCACAGTTGAAAATCTGGTGACGTTTCAGTGACTCCTGTGTAGTTTCTTTGACTTTACATCAGATGTCAGATTAAAACAATTTTAGGTGAATATTCAAATAACAGCTATCACAACAGTTATATCATATACAGTTTTTTATATATTTAGTCTAAATCAGTTCTTAGAGATGTATATAAGTGAAAAGAAAACCAAGGTATAATTTGAAATGAATGCAAAGATGATATCTTTGAATATAGAATTACTTTAACTTTTCTAAATAAAATTATCAGCTCAAGCAGTTTCAGTATTTATTTYCTCTCAAGCAATGGGACTTATTTCATGCAGATGCAAGGGGCAAATGTGGGTTAAAATATACCAATTTCTCATAATATTTCTCTCCGACTTTAAAAGCTTCTTTGAACTGTCATGATGTTACAAATAGCATCACTTAGATTTTCTTGACAAGTACTATAAAAAAGATTAAAATTTGCTGTATGGTCACAGATATCTTAGACATCATAATCTCAAAGCAATGATGTAACATGAAACAAAGACCCAGAAATCTAATTTGTTAGCTTATCTTGATCCTAAGCATATAATATTGTGCTTTCAAAATACACAGCTGTCTGCGTAGAAGAACTTGAACACCTAATCATACAAAGAAAAAGGAGCAAAAAAACCCTTAGAGCTAAAAATAAATGGGAATTGCACCTGTAGACATTTATTTGAATCTACTGTTACTTCACAGGAAGATGATATTTTGATTCCCCAGTTCACTGTAATATGCCATTTTGCTCTTTTATTTCCCTTTCTATTTCTTTTAATGGTATGGCTTCCTTTAGCAAACAAAATAGGCTTTGCCTGCTCTGTTTTCTCAACTCTGCCAAAAGCAAAGCTTATTTCCATTTCAAATAGGGGTTCCTTGCAGGTTTTTCCTTAAAGCATGCCATCTTGCCACTTAGTATGTCATATTCCTCAGAATTCACTGTCCTTGTACTAACATGAGCTATTACTGCCTGACTCCTTACTCATGGGATTTTAGATTGCATCTACTTCTGCCTGCATTAAAAGTTATACTTCATTTACACCAAAAGTGTGCCTCGAGTATACAGCTGTTAGAAATCCTGAACTCGTAACACCACCTTGCTGGTAGTTCCTGTTATCTCAACAACTGTCCAGTTTTCTATACTGACCCCCTTCACTGTGTTAGCAGCGATTTGGTGAAAGAGAGACTATCTTAACTTAAATAGACATCAGCACACAGGTACTGAGTCTATTAACCCCAAGTATATTTAGCATCTTGTGAATGTAAAGAAATCATAGGGTTATGGAAATTAAATAATCATTAAAATCTCTTTGAGACCATTATATTTTGCCATTTGTAAGAAACAAGTAGCATATGACGTCCAGAATTTTTTCTCACATTTAATATATTTAATCTGTTCAGCTGTGTAAAATTAACCTAGCAGTAATTTTCCAATTTAAGAAAAGATAACTCCTAAATACAGGCTTCTAGCCTGTATTTATGATCCTGTATAGGATCATAACCACAATATTGGTTTTGATAATGCTTATTTGCAGCACCTCCAACTATATTCTCTTCTACTAGCTCATGCCTTTTTCTGTAGTGAAAAGAGCACCCATGCAGCCTTCAAAGCTGCGGAATGTTATGGAAAAGTCTATAATATCTCTTGAGGTTGAAATATGTGTTACAACTGATCTTCACAGAGGCACAAATTCAGGATTAAAAACAAAAGTATTTAGAGGTTTGTTTTTTGTTTTTTTAAATAATCTACTAGGTTTGGTGGGTTAAAAGTAGCTTCAGGACAACCTACAAGTACTTCAAATGTAAAATAAAAACAAACCTTAGGTTAGTCTATAACCAGGAACCTTGTGTCTATTCTTATTGTAATGAGAAGCTCTTGGAATTTCAAAAATTTAATTGTTTCCAAATTCACATTAATGTATTCAGAAATAATTTTGCTCAACAACTGGGTTAAAATAGGACATTTGCCACTTAAATTCTGTAGTATTTAACTAAAAACACTTAACCATCTCTTATTTTGCACCCATAAAAGTCCCAAATACATATAATATAAAGACATATGATTTATATTCTTTTTCCAAATAGAAACTCTTCCTCTCTAAAGGATTTAATGGACATTAAACAGGACACTCAGATTCAGACACAAGATGCATATGACACAACTAAAAAAACCAGCTACCTCTACAGCAAGAGTTTTAGAAAGGAAATTTTGGTCAAGGGCTTTAGGGCAAATCTCACAGGTTTAGAAAGCTGTCCTGACACTATAGTAACAGACATATTCTTTTTAGAATCACACATACAAAACTATCCCTTCCTCTAATCCTCACGTTTAGTACAAGTAGTATTCAATAGACTTTGAAAAATATTAAAACAGGAAAATTCACCATTATGCAGATTTCATTTGGAAGATCTAATTTAAAAACAAAAAGCAAAAATTTGTCCTACTGTTTTGAGCACATGACCTACCCTGCTACCATTTTAACTCAGCTGTGATAAAAACTGTAGTCAAACAGTGAGATTATCTCTACTAATCTTACACATGTAATCCCCATTAAAACCACTCTGGGTATGGAAACTGCATTTAGCTGGAGCTGATCATTTATCTTTGAGTTTTTAGGATATCAGAAAAATGCTTATGGGATAACCTAGCATCTTCATTTTAACGCTCCTACTAGAGGATAGCCACTATTTAGAGCACTGCACATTCTGTTGAGAGTAGACAACAAGAGGAAATATGTATGTTGTAAAACTATCAGGTTGAAATAGCTGGTAATGCTTACATTGTCCAGTCTAGTGATAATAGGCATAAAGGGAAAACATGCCTGAGTGGCAGGATTGAGGAGCAGAGCACAAAAAATGTGTGAACTTTCCTGCTTTGCCTTTTTATTTTGATATTGTTTGAGTTACCTTCTTGAACACACTGGAGCATTAACGTAACCACCCGATCAAATCATATAGCATCCAAAATAGAAAAAAGACTAATTTCCTCAGAAATCGTCATGCCCTTGGCATAATTTTAAGACCTTTATTTTGTGGATCTTTACACAGGACTCAGCAATATGTGAATGATAAATAAGATCTTAAAACTAAACTAGCATTTTGCTTTCAGAAAGTCCCAAACTTGTAGAATGCATTTGGATCAAAAATTTATGGCTCAAGTCCATCTGTAATTAGAACACAGAGATGAGCCAAAATAGATATTTGATAGATCAGACTGCATCTATACATTTAAATTATTTAAATAAACCCTTGAAAACTGTAGTTCTAAATTTGTGGATGGCTGAAATCTTTTTTTAGGCTAAATGTATGGCTTATCAACGTGCAGAATTGACAATATGTCAAACACCTCTCTTTAAAGCAAATTATGACAGTTCGTTTCAAGGTGTATCATACTTCCTAAGGAGCAGGAATGAACCATTCGACATCTATATTTGATAGAACCAGAATAAGGGGTCTGTCAGGAGAGAAAAAAACCTCATATCTTATCTTGATTTTGGAAATGTTAACATTTCACTGAGGTTTATATCAAATCACATCATGAAGATTTAAGTAACGGGAGTTAATTTTGGGGCTAGTATTATACTATAAACTAATATTTAATTTTATTGAGGCTTTTAAAACTTAATTATTCTTAAAATGTAAGTAAGAATACCATGAGATTATTTAAGGGTTTGGGGAACTTGCTTCTGTCCATTTTGTAGGAAACATTCACACAGCTTCTTTTGTACTGAAAGTTTTGCATGCTGAATGTCAAATCTCAAATACAGGGTAACTGTAAAATATGTTATTAAACACACATATGAAAAATTCATTCTGTAAGTAGCCTAACTTTTAAACAATGTTTCTGTGGTTTGCAAAYTTTTCATGGTATATGTTAAATTGTTAAAAATGGCTACATTCATTTTAGAATGGCATCAATGAATGGGTTGAATAACATTAAACTTGACTAAAAATATTACTTTAGTTAAGTTTTTTTCTACAGCAAATATGTGGCTGTTTTTCCCAGAAATACCAATCAACAGTTATGTATCTGAATTCTCCTGAAAATGAAATATTGCTTTATTGCTGGCTTTATGCATTCATGTTCAACGTGTTTCATTAAACAAATTAATTAAATTTCTTTCCCAAAGAAGTTGCTTCCATGATAACATAAAGTTAACAGAATTTGTGGTCTCAAAACACAATAGCATTCAATCTATGTATTTTATCTTTTACTCCCTGAGTGTCAAGTCTACAAGACTTTGTCGTGATGATTCATTATATGTTTCTGTTTATTTCAAGTATGCTTCTGTTACACTGGTGATGGTAGAAAGTTTGAAAAGAACAAAAATGCATAAACCTGAAATAACATAATTGAAAACTCTCTACCTAAACTTTGGTCATGTTGCCTTTTAGCTCTGGAACACATTTTCTCTTCTGAAAGTGATGTTTCAGCAGCAGTCTCCCCGTGTACCCACCATCCTAATTTCTGCTGATTTTTTTTTTTCCTGGCACAAACAGCACCTGACACATGTATTTGTTGATCAATGTGAAATGCTGTAAGGCTGATAACTTTGCTGAATTTTTCCACTGTGGCTCCAATTTAGTGGGTAATGAGAATGACAGGGCAAGAAAGTGAAAATAACTGAGACTGGATTTTTGGAGCAGCTTTGCAGCAGGCCAGCATTACAAAAGGGGTGGTTTCAAGGGAGTAATTTCCCATCTATTGTGGGCAAACAAGTGACCAGAACAGCAGCTCTTCTCTCAAATTCTATTTCCCTGTCTTCCAGATCTCATTCTTCCTTCTTTTTTCCTTTTATAACTGTGTTATTGCTCTTTTTTTTTTCTCTCCCATTAATTTCTTTTGCTTCTGTTTAAAAAATTGTTATTTTCTAAAGCCCTTTGCTCCAGACATATCTCTTCTTTGCAGGCTCCTTCTAGCCCCTTTGTTTAATCATTTTCCCCCCCTTTTGTCCCTTCGGTCTCACTGCTGCCTGGTTCTTTCCATCTTTCTCTACTCTGTCCATCTTCTGGTGCTATTTACACTGCTACTCCCTTTCCGTACTGTCATAGTGGTTTCACCATTCGGTCTCTCATTTGTCCAGCTGCGATAAAGACTCACGCTATAGAAGATGTAGAAAGGGCACCTCTCTGATTACTCAGAAAATAGGGAAGAAACCTTCTCATGCTGGCATAGCACAAAGTATGCAGCTGAAAAGCTTGCTGTTACCTCACTTCTCACTGAACTGTTAGAAGAAGGACCCAATTCATAGCTCTTACAAGCTTTGTCTGTCTCTTCTCTGCTATACCTGTTTCAATACTCTTTAATGCCTTTTAGAGGTAGCAGCTTAAAACAGGTACTTTGTCACAGTAGTAGACAATGTATATTATGAATTGATTAGAAAAGAAGTGTATGTTCTTATTCAGGTCAGAGTAAAGTGGTCACCTAATTTAATGCATTGCATTGTTGAAGAAAACTGAAGATTATTAGAAATACATTTACAGTTATTTTGCACTCATCGTACATCGTCATGCTGCATGCACCTGTATTATAAGTATAATATTAGAAAGCACTTAGATTACATTTGGTCTAATGGAATCTGATAGATGCTGAAAAGGTTGACATCCAATAGTTGTTCTTAAAATGTTCAAATCTGGGGACTACAATTCTAAAAAGGACACAGAACATTTGTAGAAATTCAGCTGCTATGTTATCAATATATTGATAATCTCTACTATCTGCAGTAGCATATGCTTCTTTCGTTATTTTATAATCTAATCAAATGAAAGCGGTTTAGGAAGTGTCTTCTGATGTTGAAAAGATGAAAATCTTGTGATGAAAAGCTATCAAATGTCGCAGTGAAAACAGATTATAGGCTACACACATGCATAGCAACAACAAAGATAACTGGAAAGATGATGTGGTGTTTAGTTAAAAATAACCCAGCATTTTAAAATCTAGCTACTCTTTGAAGGTGTTCACATTTCCATGGGTATGGCAATAGCTCCTGAATTTCTTTTATGCAATATCAATACATGGCAAACTTTCCTCCTTTTTTTGAACGCACTGAACAAGGGCTACATAGCAATAATTAAATATACAACTCTGTTTTTTAATTGAAAATATACAAATTGGACTTTTTAAATAAAACATATTTTTGTAATCATTTGCCAGTTGCCATGATTATACAGCTTGCTACAATACACAGTCATACTGAGTCAAACCAAAGGCCTCTCTCCCCAGTGCTCGCCTCTAATGCTGGACAGCAGAAGAGCAACACTACCTGCTTCCTTCTTATGTGTGTGGTGTGTTGGCTGCAGAGGAGAGACTAATCATGTTTCCAGACCTTTTTTCCTGTATCTCTGCACCCTTCCACCCAAGGAGAAAGAAAAGCCGAAAACCATTCCTGCTGCTGTCACTGCATCACCATCATCTCTCCATGACTTTTATTGCTGGTTTTGGAACCTTGACACCACTGCCACCAGCTCTGCTCACCACCACCACTTCTGCTGCTGCAAACACCACCATCAGCACCAGCCACGTGAAGACAGAAGTGCCACACATGGAGGAGCTAATGGCCCTGTCCAGGCCTCACTGGTGAAACATGAGCACCCACCACTTGAAGAGATGGCTCCTGCCGTCCCCAGGTGCACCAGCATGTTCCACTTCACCTCCAAAGATGAGATAGAGTCATCCCTACAGCATCTTTCGAGGCTTTGCTTTCTCTTTTCTTTCCCCTTCTATCTGCTGTTTTCTTTTTAATTAAAAAGCATACAAGTGTTACCTCTCTCCTTTTTTCCACAGATTTCCATTGCAGACAGTTTCCTCTTGCAGACTCTGCTTCTCCTCTGAACTTGTTTGAACTTTTGCAAGTCCCCCTTTTCCTTTTCTCCCACCTGTCCACAGAGCAGCTGGAGGAGACAGAGTTTCTTTCTCTTATTCAGTCTCCTCCTTCTCTTCATGAAATTAACACACACCCCCTCCCAATCTTTCAAGCCCCTCTCTCCCTGGTACTATGTCACACAAACACCCTTTTGCAAGAAGGGTAGTTTACCACCACTGCCTTACCTGGGAGGAGAAAGTTGGGGAGTTTGTAGCCCTCCATTCTTCTTTTAATTGAACATCTGGTTAGCAATATTCATTAGTAGCTGAAAGGCCTCCTTCCCAAGCAAACATTATTATGGTCCATAACTTTTCAAAGGTTATTTTTAAGGCATATTATGTTTATTTGTGAAAAAATGTATGGTGTCCAGAGAACTGCGAAAAGTAATGGTGACATTTGCTAAATAAACGATGAGACCCTGTTCTAAGCATGTGTTTATTAAATAGCAGAAATGTGCACCTATAATCTTGCTACAAGAATTCTTTCTCTATTCCAAATTCTTAAGATAAAAAGACAAATGGTGTCATTCTTCTAATCCAGTCTTCACAGTTTGTAAGACTTTGCCCAGTGCCTAGCCAGTGCTGCTTAATTTGCCAGATAACTACATACACACACAGAGCCTCCAGAATGTCAAGAATACAGTAAAAATTATTGACAGGACGATTCTCAGAATCAAAATTATTTGTACTTTCAACTTCCCATGAGCTAATATAATTGAGATAAGACAAGAAGATCAAGCGAGCAGACAGCAGATTTAAAATGCCTGAAATAGGACAGCTAGTAAGTCTGGTATTTTCTTTCCCTCCTTGTACAACAAATTCCTTGAGTAAAGTACACCATCTTTTTTCAGGCACTCACTGAAGAACAAAGTTAATGAGACAGTGCCAAAAGCCTTTGGATAGATTAGAGGAGAATCTTTAGCTCAAAAAATTCAGATGCATATAATTAGATTGGAGTGGATTACTTGTTCTCAAACATGCTGATAAATCTAAAACAAAACACAGTATTCAAAATGTTGCTGTTTTATGATACCAACCCCTGATTTGCCGAAGGAAAATTGTGTCATTACATTGTGTATGTTACTTGTTGTATAAAAAGACATGCAGATGTATTATAAGAGTAGTAGTTTAAGATATTAAACCTTAAATACATCTCTCACCCTTTGAAAAAGCCTCTTTTTCTTTTCTATATTTTATTTCAGAAGGTTAGATCAATAATTTTCCATCCTTTAAGACATCAGTTATGATACTTAGCCAATTTATATAATTTTTCATCCTCAGACATTTACATCAGTAATTAATCCTCCCAGCATTCTGTGACAGAGTTTTAAGTAGTATTATCAGCATTTTATCAGTGGAGGTAACAATTATGATATTCAGATAAAGCTTTACTGTATTTGTTATCAATCCTGTGTTACTACAAGGAGTGTTTAGTGCTTTTTTGGTTATTCAGTGTTAAATTTGAAAAAGTAGATGGTACTAGACCCCATGAAATATGTGTGTCCCATGATAAGGACTCTTTGAAATCAATAGATAATTGAATTTAGGATCATGAGCTGTGTCCTAATCGTGGGATCATTCTTTCCCTCTAATCGAGTCCATGGGGGATACCAATTCACAGGAAAAGGCAGCTGTGTTGCCTGTTAAATATTGTCCAAACGTGACTACAGTGTACCCACATAGGACTGGATGTTTAGATCCTTTGTACAATTGTATCTTATGTCACATCTTTGTAGCCATGATGATCTGCAGACATGTTTCCAAGAAGTGGAAATGCCATTTTTTAAACCAAAGTGCCTTAGATGGAAAAAGTAGGCAAAGCACTTTGACACACAAGCCTTTCTTCACATTTGGAATAAAAGTAACAACTTTTATTAGACCAACAGGTATAGTTATATCTAAGGAACAGAGTTGAYAAAAAAAACACTATTGCTATAATTGAATAAGAACACAGAAGTCAACTGAATCAGGTGTTCCAGAAAAAAAAAAAAAAGCTAAAATTACATTTCCTCAACATATCTCCACAGCTGTTTCCATTTTTCTTCCACCTAAGCAAACCAAGTGTTTTCATCAAGCTTTTACTCTCCTTACAAGTTGCACTTATTCAAAAAGCAAACAGGTATAATGTCATGGGACAAAAGTGACTGGTTTCACAGGGAATAAGTGCCCAAAACATTATTGATAGAAGTGTTTGAATTGAACCTTCATAGTATAATTTAGGCACATAAGGAGATTAATAAAAATCTGCATGGTTGCAAACAATTCACATATTTAAGACCTGCAAAATCAATCACATTAGAGGAGGTTGAAATAGATTGATAGTCTCACAAAGTTTTTCTGGTGTTACTTATACCTTTGGAGCTGACGAGCATTAAGAAAGATACAAACTGTCTGTCTTTGCATGTATGTGGGGATCAAAATTCAAAAGCTTCTGTCCTGTTTGTCCTAGCTTAAATTGACATATTCTCTCTGTTATTCAGGAAAGGAACTGTAGACTCTGAAGATTTATTTTTTTTTTTAGTTAATATGAAAAATACATTATGCTTCATAATGCCCTAGATGGGGATTTGTTCAGATTGCTCTGTTCTAATTCTTAATCAACTAACCTGGAGAAACCTGGAGGAAATCTGATCTGGGTTAATTAATTTTAGATGCAGTTACACAACACATATAAAAGCACACATTAAAAATCAGTTATCTAAAAGTGAATCCCCATTGTCATCACATTTAAAATAGAGCGTGTAACACCAGGGACTGAACAGAAACAAAATTTATCATACCATCTCTCCAAAGATGCATCTCTCCTTGCAATTTAAGTAACACTATGGGAATTCCTACCCTTCTTAGTATCTTGATGAATAGAATACATGATTAACCTGTGTGTTCATTAATATTTCCATCTTCTGGAGCTAGTTCTTATTTCACCTCAATTTCATATGTCAGAAATGAATTTAGTGCTGCCCTTGAATATTATCTTAATTATGGGATTGAAATAATTTAAACTAACCTCATGAACATCAGAGTTTTAGGCACAGGAATTTTCATGACAGTTAGTGCGGGAACACTGTAACAGACTGAAGCGCTGCTAAGACACTGCTTTAATTTTCATTACTAACTGCCTGATAGAAATTTTTATTAAAATATGTAATTACTCCAATCACATAAGCAGAGTTAGTGTCCAATGGCTACTTTTATAAATTCTCCTTCTCCCTTCATTTGAAAATCAAATAAGTATAAAACATACCTGACTAAAGTAGTTAAGCTATTAGGATAATTACATTTAAGCAAGCACAAATTTTGGAAAGACCATATGTCATAGAAAACATGGATAGAGGATGATTATTCATTTTTTGCCATATTAATTTTTGAGCATTGTATGCAATTATAATGCCATGTTCAAACCAAACCAAATCAACCCCCTCCCAACTTTTTTTAAACAAAAAGTAAAAAGAGGAACTCACTGCCACAGTATGTTGTGGAATATGTTTATATGAATTGTAAAAGCAATCTGTCATAGTCATTCACAGGGATCTGATTTGGATTAAATCTAACTTGCATAATTTCCTCGGCATATTTTATTGAGCAGCTCTGTGAATACGCATACTGGTACACAGGTGACTGGGACAAAAAAGGCAGAACAAGCAGAAAAAGATACAGAGGGCAGGACACACTTTTTCAGTGTTTATTACAGTGCTGTACACTTATCTACTACTCCAATATTAGCTGCATTCTGAGGCAGGATAATGGGTGGAAATAACCTTTGTTTTGATCCATTATGGGCCATTCTTGCATTCCAAAGTGATGTGTAAGACCGTGGTTAGACAAGCAACCTTAATCCTTCAGTAAATTAGAAAACTATCAAAGGCACACTCAATGACATTTTAATCTGACTGATTTTTCTTTGAGACTCCTTCCGCTGCGCTGATACTCACCTTGCACCTTCCAGTATGCTAATCTCAGTGCAGTTACATTCTATTTATTCTGCTATATCTAAAACAAGAATTGTGTTCAATATATTTTTAAATTAATTGAGATCTCTGAGTTTTACTGGGTTTAAGTTTATAAAGTGACATATTTTAGAAATGGTTCACAATCTTTTATGGTCCCTTATATCTATGTTTCTTTAACATTAATGGAAGCAGGAATAAGTAAAATCTGTACGCTCATAGTTCAGCATTTAGGTCACCATGGAAAATGACTGATATTAAATGAAATCCCATGGATTCTTCCTTCTTATGGAGGCCTTAACCCATATTTTTTTCCATTTCAGAACACCCATTTAGCAAGACCTGCATGTATAGAATGACAGCAATCATGTAGTACTTTCACACTGCAGGTTTACTTAGCTTTGTTTTAAGCAAAATGTCTCCAGTGTATTTCACATAAATCTCTGTAAAAATCCAATAAAATCCAATGGAATTGATTCATTTTCTTACTAAAGGTACTTTTGAATTTTCCGTTGCCATGCCCTAAGTAGATTTCAGTCTGTTATATCTTCAAAAGAAAAACTGGAAGTGTCTGATATTTTCTTGCCAAAGTGATTGGTAGAACATACTGCCAAATATTTTAGTAGCTTTTCCCAGATTAGTTTGTACAGCATATGGCTGTGTATGGAAAGAGCAACACATACCATGTCTTTGAATTCAGAATAAGCAAGCCAACATCCTGAAACACTGGGGAATAGCATAGTTAAGACTGAATGAAAGCAATTCAGGAAAACAGGGGAATGATAAAAATAAAATGTTAATGTTAAAATATGAAAATATCAGTAGAGAACTGTATTTTTGAATGGATTTCAAAGGTACCAGATATCTTTTTTGTTCCTGTTTTGGAACAGAAGTCTTATCTCTGCTTCTATAACTATTCTGCTTAAAAAAAATAGGTTTGATATTTTAGAAATACCTTTCAGAATGTGCTAACATTATGAGGGGTAACTCATTTTTACAGCAAACATATTTGCCCTGTACTTTCAGAAAACAAGCATTGACACACAAGAAGAACGCAGGTGCAGCTTCTGCAGTAATTTTTAACATTTGACATCACATCAGCTTAGACTAGCCACTTTCAGGATTCAGAAGTTGCTACAAGGCATCCAAATTCAAAGTGTTCTAGCTGAAACAGCTGCACCACGATGACCAGCATAAAGAAGAGCTAAGTACATCTACTCTAGTTACTGAATAGTTTTCAGCTTCACTCTAGAATTCTTTTGTTTGACGTATATATTTCATGCATTTCATTATCTTGGAAGCTGACATCATTGTTGACAAGCTCCTATAGTGACGGGTTCCTATGTTTATTAACTGAAAGAAGGAAGAAACTATCCATAGCATATCTGTTCATTCAAGGAGGGTACAGCATAGAACTTCAAACTAGATCATAAAGCTGAACCAGCAAGCTTTGGAACTGGAAACTATATAGCTGCATTACATACTCCATTGATCCAGCTAATTAGACTGCATATGGTGCCACAYTAATGTATCAGAGAGGTAAACTGCTATCAGAAACAGAACTATCTTTCCATGGAGCACAGATGGTTCAGCATACTCTAGTGCTGTGCACACCTGACTTTAGAAAAGTGTGGATGGTAAGATCATGTCTGTTCTGTAAGTAAGAACAGAAAGTCTAACTCTACAACTTTTCACTTCTTCTGACTGTAGTTTTACCTAGGAGCCACCAACCTGTTATGAAGAGACCTGCTCTATGCATGAAGGAGGCCTCTGCCTTCACAGTAGATGGGGCCTGAGATCTCAAGAAGATGGAGATGCTTTTCTGCACCCTTGAGTAAGGCACCTAAGTCAAGGAGAAAATACAGTCCTTCTGGCAGAGGTTTAACAGTCTTGACACACTGGGCCTGTGGATCTCATCCTTTCTTCCAAGCTAACTTCTAAAGATGTTTGGTACCACTATATTTATGCAGTTTGGTCCAGTTGAGCGTGTCAATTGTTCTCTGAGAAACCTTTCCAAATGAATCCTTTTAGGACATTTGTCAGAGTAATGCCAGGTTTCTAGATCTCCTCAAATTTGGGAAACAGACACCTAGCTGGTAGTCCTATTAGGAGTGGTTTGGAGATCAGTGTGGGAGGGAGAATGGACCTGGTTTTCTCAAGGTCAGAAACCTGTAGCCAAGACCCAAAAGCAGAAAATTGTGTCTGTGTGTTGGAGGGCAGGGGCAGAGCTGATTTCTGTCTGGCTTCCTACTTAACTAGCACTAATGGAAAGCCAGCAACCAGGACATGAAAACAAAAGCTAGAAAGTTAATACAGTAGTTGGTGCGGAAGAACACACAACTTGGATGTGCTGTTTGAGCCATGCAGTTTCTGGAGTCAGTGCAATGGTGGTGACATGCTTCAGGAAACAATCACCTGCAGTGGTTGAGGTGGCCAGCCCTCGTGTGTCAAAGACCTCAACCAAGATGAAACTCCTGAGGGCAGGACAGGGCTATCCAGGATTATGATGTCACAGGGATGACATCATGATGGGACAGCTGTGTGTGGGGGGAGGGATGGAATCCAGCTATTGAGGGAGGAGAGGAAGGGATTGTGCTTTCTGCAAGGAAGCGGTTTGAATGCACAGAGCTTTGAAGGCAGGCCTGCTGAGACCATATAAAAAAGATCAGAGGGCAGGCCAACAAGGAGGGTGCTGTGGTGCACATCTGCTACAGACAGCCTAATCAAAAAGAGGAAGTGGACAAAGCATCTTAAAAAAAGAAGAAGAAGAAGAAGAAGAAGAAGAAGAAGAAGAAGAAGCAGCAGCAGCAGCAGCAGCAGCAGCAGCAGCAGCAGCAGCAGCAGCAGCAGCAGCGTTATGATTGCAGGCCCTGGTTCTCATGAGGAATATCAACTACCCAACATCTATTAGAAGAGCAGTACAGTGAGGCATAAGCAGTTCAGGAGATTTCTAGGAACAATTTCCATCAGGAACAATTTCCTAAAGACAGGAACAAGAGAAATGTTATGCCCATCTTCAAGGAGGGTCAGATGGAGGATCTTGGAAACTATAGGATAGCCAGTCTCATCTCAGTCCATTAGAAGATTATGGAGTAAATTCTACTGAAATCCATTTGCCATCATAGGAAGGACAAGCAAGTGTCTGGGGACAACTTGTATGCATTTACCAATGGAAAACCTTGCCTGACCAACCTGTTTGCTTTCTATATGGGAAGAGAAGTGGATGTTATTCACCTCGGCTTTAGCAAACTTTCAACACAGTCTCGTATAGCATCCCTGTATGGTCACAGGTGAAGCAAGGGGCATTCCATCTAGATATAAGACAAAAAAAATCTTAATGAGAGTAATAAATATTAGAACAGATTTCACAAATATATTATGGAATCTCCATCATTGGAGATTTTCAAAATTTGTTTGGAATAGGCCCTAAGCAATCTGATCTAACTTTGAAGTTAGTTAGCCTTGCTTTGAACAGAGTGTTGTGCTAGATGACACCCATAGGTCCTTTCCAACCTTTCTTTTTTCTGTAATTCTATGACTGAAGTTTAAAATTCACAAAATGCAGGTTCTTGTCTAGTCTAAAAGTCAGGGCTAGATGACAGAAGAGAGGAAAAAATTAAGAGTGAAAAAATATCAGAAGTCTAGTTTCAAACCAAAATATGTGTGGTGTCCGAGTAATTCTTTTGGAACTGTTCTTTAGACTTTGTAGGTTCCCCAAATCAGATATATATTTCTAATTTGATTAAGATCACAATCAGGACCTGAAATGTTGGTCTGATCTCATTTATTTCACCTTGAGTAGAGGTTTATAAGTTGGCGTCTGCTACAAGGGTTAAAGTGCATTGATAGTTGTTTGGACAATTGCTTTATAAATATGTTGCACAATATATTGCTTTATAAGCCCATTTTTTAGTGCTCCTCCTGAATACCAGAAGGGACCTTACTGGAGATCAGAGAAGATATTTTTCCTCCTCATACAAAACTTGCCATAAGCAAGATCAGGAAAAAAGAAGAGGGTTTCCTTTCCTTTGAAGAATGGAAGATTGCTACAGTTTGAGAGTATGTAGAGAGGAGTGCACTGTTAAGCCTAGAAAGAATAAAATTTCACAAGTATCCGATTAGTATCTTTTGTTCATGTGCTCAGGGTTAAAACTGAGTGCCAGATTTGGAGATAGAATAAATAGTTTTTCACAAATCAAGTTACCATCAAAGGGTTTATACTGGGGAGCAGGGGAAGTTAGTTCTCCTTTTGTAGAGTGGGATGCAGTCTATTTCGTAATAGCACCTTGACAGTTCAGTTCAACAAATTCCTGTAGAAGTAATATAAGATGTACAAGAGGTATTTGATGTCTCCTCTTCTTCTGGCATATTATAGGGTTTTTTTTTCTTACTTAAATTTGGTGGAAAGAGCTAGGGAACATTTTTTCTTCATGCTAGTGTGAGAAGCAGACATTCAGAAAACCTTTCTGAGCAGGACAGTCATTCCATGAATGTCTGGTCACAAGGATTGGACTGGACTCAGATGATCCCTTCTGTTTCTATGTTTCAATAAATAGCAATTTGTCACAAATTCAGGTTCATATCTGGAGAGAGCCATGAAGAGTCACTAGTATGCCAACATGACTGTCTGAGAATTGCAAATCATCATCAGTCTTTTACTTGTAGACGAAATGGTCAATTTTTAAGAGTAATTTCCACCAAAAATCTGGACTAGACTTATTACACACATTCAAACCATTTGATAAGTACATTGTTTTGCCAATTTACATTCTGATCCTATCAGATCCCTAGCCAGATGGGCAGATCCCTAGTCTCTTATATCAGCCTGTGGATTATTTTCGGTAAGGGAAGTCCTTTTTGTTCTGCATTTATCCAGGCAATAAGATCTTCATATAAGACTAGATCTATTAGAGTCTAAGATAATAAAAATACATGACATGGGGTCCTATTGGTAGACAATATAATTTAGCCTCATCTCAGACAGCAGGATAAAAGCTTATTGCGTTACTGAAAAAAGTGTAGGAAAGCATACATTTAAAATGTCTGTGTGAGTGCAAAGCCAGGGTGCTTCCTAATAATTATAAGATACAGAAATATCACCAAATTCAGATATTCCTCCTTAGCTGTATGGTTCAGACACGTTTAAGAATCTTGTTAAGTCTTCAACAACTACAGTGTGCTGATTTCATTTATGGTACTAAAGTGGATTATAAATATTCTAAGCTAAGACTTTTAAAGTTTTACCAAAATTCCCTAAGGGTGTCCTGAGAATAAACAACTTTGAAGACTACAGTCAGCCAAGAACACATAACTTCAAGTAGACAAAGCCTTAAGTTTTATCACTAAGAATGAAAATTTTCAGCTTGCAGAGTTTTCCTATTCTAATCTAGAAAGTTGCTTTATAGATCAAGTTAACTTCAGTTCTGGAAGCAACAGAATTTATTCTCATTTAGACAGAAAATAAGGCTGGGTTTTTTTGGCTGTCAGTTTCTATGATGAACTAGTTTTGCTCTGAAAAAGCTTCTGAAGGTCATGTGTTTTAGCTCTGCAGCAGGCTTATCTATTCAGCAAAAAAGCTAGGAAACTGTTTGAAGCCTGCATAATTTATGCAGGTCAAAGCTAGACAGGATGGGAAAGGAGAGTTTTAACTAATGAGATTACTACTAATGAGCTCATTATACAGATCTTTCCCTTTACAGAACATTACTTCCAATCCTTTAAATTCTCAGTTACACACACATGCATGTATGCGCGTGCACACAAACACACACACACAAACACACACCCACGCACATGCAGATGTCTTCTTTAGACTAGAAAATGTCTTTAATTCATGTTTGCTTCTATTGTTGCCAGTTATGTGTCTGATTCTCCTTGGTCAAGTGTCTACAACTATTTACATAACTTAATTTCTTCACACTGAAATACTGTTTCATTATTTATTTACTTTTATTATTTTTTATTCATTTTGACCAAAAGAGAGAAAAAAAAAATCCTTCTATTTTTATTTTAGTGGGGACAGTGTAAACTCTCTGTGATGTACACCAGGCTCTTGGAGTCTCCCTTAAGCCTGGCTATACAGCTATAAAAGGAGCATCCTAGAAACTGATCGGATATCTATGGGAAAAATAGGTTTACCAAAATTAATTTACAAAAAAAGATTCTTTGTCTTTTACATAAAAAGATATCATTTCTGCACCATTCTATATGAGAGCTAAAAGACAGAAGGGACAAATTTTCCCTCTGAAGGTCTTCATGAGAATCTCTCTCCCTTGGGTACACAGGGAAGGTAGGCATTTACTGCAGGAGTAATGACTCAGTAAGTGAAACAGGCTAGATCCCAGCCTCCCTGTGGCTGACTGAAATGCCTCTTCAGCCAGCAGGTGATCTTGCAGCAGCAGTGGTTTCTTACTCTGCTGGTTACACTGAGCAGTTCCAATTATAGTGGAGGATTATACCCTGCATGGGAGCTGGCAACGGCTCCAATGTCAGAATTGTCAGGCTGGTCACACAAAAAACTAAATTGTGAAGATGAGAAGTACAGACTTGATTGTACCCCAGCCAAGAAAAAGTAAATGGTTACCTAGGGTAACTGTAGCAAAAGTAGCTCTGATGCAGGAAGATTGGCATGGAAGATAGTTGGGATGTCTTTTAAATGTGTGCCTGGGTATGCTCCTTCACATGATGAGGCTGCAGTTTGTGCTCAGAAGAATGTAAGAAGCGCCACTAGTGCAGCCTCTACAGCAGAGGAAGGAAGACTCCTTGCCCATTGCATCCAACCTCACTATTTGCTTGTCTGGATCTAACCATGGTAAAACATACAGCAGTCATTCCACCTGATCTTAGATATCTATGTATATCTATGTATCTGTGATAAGAAAAAGAGAGGTCCTTCAGAGGGCAATTCAACCTTCTTACAAGTGAAATCACTTGTGATTTGAATCATTATCCCAAGATGTCTATCTTTACTGACTATTGAAAGACGCCTAGATGCCTGAGTGACTAAAACTGGTAGGATGAATACAGGCCTTACTGGATGCCTGTTGCTAAGATAGTTATTGATCTGCTACATCATTAACTTGGCCTTGCAGAAATCATATGACTATACAAGAAATGTATGCACTACAGGCAAAACACAATTTATTAAGCCTACAAGCTATCTTTCTAATTCTTCTGGTTTTATTTAGCTATACTGGGGATACAAAACCAACTGGAAGTGCCCTGTGCCTTACAGTGTCATCCTATGTTACATTTTCTTGCATATTGCCTCAATACCTCAAAGAAACAATACTACTCATATTGAAATCAATGGGAGATCATGTCCTTAAAAAACAAAATTTAATACATGTCATGTAAAATCTGAAGTGCCTGCTGATATTACAGATTCACTTCTTTACAGTGTCTAATTCAAATCTAGATGGGTCAGACAATTTATTGATTTAATAAAAGCAATAATTTTAGCTTTTTCATTCTGTTCAATATACATTACTTCCCTTATTTATCAAGGGCTTTGTTTCCATAATGTCTGCCAGAAACCGTTTATGCATCTTCTACTGTCGAGTTCTTTAGGTTTATGAAGTGATGATAAACATATAGCATTTGCCTTTTGAACAAATTACTCTGATGCAGTTTTGCTGTAAGAGGGCTCCTTTATTTCTGTCCTGCATTTCCTGGACAAAAATACATGCATGTGATGTGCAGCACACTGACAGTGAATCTCACAGAACATAAAAGATCAACTGTTTCGAAAAGATACATGTGTGTACATCTGATGTGTCCTAAATATGTCATATATGTTGCACATTGACTGACCATTGCTGCAAGAGCTGGGAAAAATATTTTATACTTTGCCTAGGCTCCACTAGACATGTTTCATATTGTAAGATCTTCTTTCAGCCTGGTCCAAAATAGATCTCTGTTAGGTCTACCAAAATGAATCCTCTCCAGTTCATTTCCAAGAATGAAGCTTTCTAATCCACCGGGGTCCTACAGCTGACCCACAGACCAAGCTTAGCCTAAAACACCTTTACATCCAGTGTGCTGCTATCCTGTTCTCCTTATTTAGGATGGGATTCAATTGCTTAGCCACAAGCATCTGATTTCATCTGAGATGCTCTAAAATATCCGAGAAATCCATATGAACTGGAAATTTTGGAAAGGATTTTCGGAAGACTCATGCTCTTTGGGAAAAGCAGCTGAGAATCAAGCATCTAAAATGACATTGGACACTCATGTTTAAGCAATTGAATCCTATCGCTGATGCCTGTGGATATGCCTAAGGGTAAACACCTGAATGTTTGGTGTCCTGATATCAAACAGAATCCAAACCTAGCATAACTTTAGTATTCAAATATCAGCTAATAAGTTAAAGACCTATTAGAAAATACATTCTGGATCAATTTTTTTGTAACCATGAACTCTTATATATAAAAAGCTAGAGTTTATTCTCTCAGGACTCTCCTTGCTGAAATTCTCGTGTTGTGGTTGAAAGAGGGTTTTTCAGATCTTTAACAAGAAGTCCTTTCTGCTATGCACAGAATTGCGAAGACCTCTTGCCATCTAAGATGACATCTCTTGTACCCCAAAGCAATATAAGTGACTAAATCAACTAGTAAAATTCTTGTTCTCTGGTCAATTCCCAAACTGCCACAGATCAGGCAGTCTTGTTATATAAATTGAATTTTCAAGGTTTACAGTTGTKAAACAGACTATCAGTTCCTAGGACAGCCAGAGCTCACATTTCTGACAATTCAAAGCAAGTCTTCTTGTATGGAAAGGATCTGGTCCTACCTGTAAGATTTTACAATTCAGTCTCCAAGTGCTGCTTTGCATTCTAATTATGACCCTGAACCTCTCTGGGGATTCTGTTGATAAATGTGTGCAAAAGATGAGACAGTCATACGTAGATATCACAGTCTTGACAAAAAAAAGAAAAAGAAAAAGAAAGAAAGAAAAAGAAAAAGAAAAAGAAAAAAGAAAAAGAAAAAAGAAAAAAAAAGAAAAAGAAAAAGAATCCATGTGGATGGATTCATGTGCCTTTGCCTGACTCGCTGCTGATCTAGTTGTGGCTGAAACTCTTGTCTGCTCTGTGCTTATCTTAACAAAATGGATACACCAACGATTTTCTGGGGAAAAAACAAAAACAAAACAAAACAAAACAAAAAAACAAGAAGAGGGGAACATCTCTTTGCCTTTATAGAAGGCTCACACTTACACCGCCTTGAGGAGGATTGGTAAATTTTACTCATTAGAAAGTTTTGCTCAGATAGTTGTATTACAGTTCTCTTTTGGAAAATTTCCTCATCTCTTCAGTGACAGCTGGCTTCAGCACTCACACAATGATCTGATAACCTAGACTGATTGCCTGTTATGGACCTGGGCTTGAATGATGTTCAGGTGAACAGCAAGTTTCTGTATTTATGCTGTTAACAGGCAGAATCACTAAGAGAGTTTTCAGAACAGACTGGGAAGAAAAATAATCCTTGCTTTACTGCACGATGACTGTAAGACCCAAAGCACAGAATTATATAGGAGGAAAGAACAATTATAGATAAGTAAAGGAAATCAATATGTACTTTTTGTTTGCTTTTCACAGGATGACAGTGTCCACTGTGGGAGAATAGATTGTGCAATTGCTAGCATAGACTACAGATGACATTTTTCGATGCGTAAGAAGGCTATTCCAATGCCAGGTTGAAAGATTTAAAAGTTATTGTAGAATTGCTCAAATAAGGTTCCTCTGAAAGTGGGCAAGGAGAAGCTGTACTACATGAGGAGAAGCAGTTGTGTCAAAACAAGCATCTTTCATCCTTTAAAATGCTTTTAAAAAAATTCTTCGTTTTTCCCCTGTTAGTAGCCAGTAGCTGATCAGAACTGGCAACAACGGATTACTAACCACAGAAGCGGTGAAGCTGTTGCAGTGATTACCTGGGAGTGAGCACCAGAAAAACAAAACAAACGGAAAGCCCTCCAATGGCTTCTTATAAATTGCCCAGCTCAGTACTGTCCAAGTGACACACACTACAAAATTCCAATCAGAATTATGTAAAAATTGACTGAAAGCACTTCAGGCAAAGAAGCTATTTTAAATTTTGCACTGACCATGCATAAACTTGCACAAGATTTTGTAACTTTAACCAGTACCATGTGAATAGTTATTCAGTCCTAAAGTGAACAAAACTAGTTATATCTTTCACAAACATATTTTGGTTTCAAATGTTGATGTTTCAGGTGTTTGGTTATATTAAAATTGGATGTGGTCAGTTACATCAAAAGATACTCAAAACAGCTTACAGATATGCTAGTGCTTTTCTTTCAGATGAGCAAAAATATTTTTAAAAGAGTACAGAGATTTGTGTTTCTGTAACTGAACTTCTGAACTGAACTTTTAAACCTCTGAACTTCTACAGCGACTTAACCCCAATGTGTTGATATACATATATCCTATAAGCGTTTGGCTACCAAATTAATTAATTCATTGTAGCCTATAATTTCTACACTAAATGTTGGCCCTTGATACTCTGTTTGAAACCTCTTTCAGTGGTCTTAACTAAAGAGGAGGATACCATGTAAGCAACAAATAATACAAACAAACAAATAATGTTTATTCACAGGTAACTTTCACTTTGTGAGTAGCTCTTTTAAACTTCRTAGCACTACTGGTCATACTTAATTAGGCAAGTGTGTTTGCAGTTGCTATTCATGTCATTAGACATGAGAGAAATGTCATCATAGTTAGCCTGGCACTAGAAAAAGTTTCATGTCTCTATTTAAACCAACCTCCCTAGCAGTTTGTAAAGGGTAGAGTTTCGAAGGGTTGGGGGAGGGAGGCGAAGAAGAGGTGGGCTAGCTGAGCTCCCTGTTGCAAAGCGTGGTGTGTGCGTGGACAGCAATGCTGGTCTGGGCCGGTAGTTTGTAACCATAGCAACCGCTGCAGAAAAGCCAGGGGTGAAAGTGAATATTAGGGGTCTCCTTTCTCCAGACAACTGCACTGGAAGATGAGCAAAATGGAGACAGAAAGGTTGTAGAGACTTTTCCTGTCCCAGAAGGCTCACAATGTACATCTCAAGACTTATCCTTTTCCAACCTCCTCTGCTGAGTCTTTAAAACTTTATTTATTTATTTATTTATTTATTTATTTATTATGGCCATATTTCAAAGTAATATAATTAAAATATCTGGGTTGTGGACAGAAGGTTAGAAGGGTAGAAGAACTTCCATCAAAGCGTTTAATTACATACAGAATTTATGCATAAGGAATGTTTTCTTCCTTTTAAAATATATATAGTCAATTAAATAGTAAGGGAACCAAATTTGTTTTCAGCCATGAGATGCAAACAATATTAATGAATGTGTTTTTCTTTTTTCTTTTTCTGTAGAGCAGGCATCCTTCAGAATTAAAATAGGTACTGCAGTTTGCTGTCTTCCACTTGTGTGCATGGGGTCCTTCAAACATTTTGGAGAATCTATTTTTTACAGGGAATTGCTTTTAATAAGCTAAAGAAAACAGGTTTTGTGAGTAGTTATCCCTCCAGTCACTTTTTTAACAAGCCTTGAAGTTTTTCTTTTGAAGTCTTGCAGCTCAAAACTTCCAAAGGCAATGGGAAAAAGAAGTTTCACTTATAGAAACCTCTTTGCAGTTTTTGTAGAAATGGTGAAGGCCAACTCCCCAAGCAGCTCAGTGCCACACTATCTGGTTCATTGTCTATCCAGCCAAAGCACTTGGTGGACATCTCTATTCACAGAGTTAATTACAATGCTAATAGGACTGTTGATGATTACAGAGCCTTTATAACATAATAGTTGCCTAATAGCAACTATTATAAGATAGTAGCACAATGGGTGATGGACTCAGGGCAGGGTAGATGTGAAATCCCTGCATCAAGGCCACTTTGGTGCAACTTCAGTGTCACAGAGCCACATTCACACACACTGAGACCCATAAATAGGAAAACAAAAACAAAACAAAAAAACACCCACAGTTTAGAGTGCTGTCATTGTTGGCTTAAATAAATAAGTTCTTCACTGAGATATTATTACAAATACTCTTGTGCAAACAGGAGTTTGGGTATCAGTCACTTCAAACCCTGTATCGTCCTCAAATGGCCGATTACTGCCATGTTTGGTTTCAGTCAAGAACCAGTTGTGAGCTACTTACTCTTACCCTGTTTAGATGTTTGTACCACGGATGCTTTTAATCTTCAAATTAATGTGCAGTCCAGTGAAAGACATTTCACACTGAAATATGTTGAAAAATCACCAAAGGGAAGTGACCCCCTCAGTGAATTGATGAGTTGTTTACATTTACACCAATGAAAAGTATTAATGTAGAAAACATTTTAGTTTAACTAAAAGAGATACTTACTCATCCAAGGAGAGGAAACAAACTCTATTTTAATTGAAAGAGTGATGAAAATCACCTTCTGGATAAAGAAAACATTGAATGAGTTTCAGAGTGAAAGATTAAATGTGCCTGGACCCCTAGAAGATTTTGAAAGGAAGATTGATACAACAACTAACATGCATCACCAAGGGGAAACTCATAAAGGGCAGCCAAAGATCTAAATCTATCTGAAATACACTCTGGGAGGTGCTCTGGAAAGTGTTTTCAGAGAGGAAGTTTCTAAGGAGAAACTGCTGATAGGTGAGCTTTCTGGGAGAAACCTCTAAAGAGATGCAATCTGAGCATATAGTTTTCACACTGAAACCTGACTGCATCCTTGTCAGAATGGAGAAGGAAGGTCGGTGTAATGAGGAAAGGAGGGATCTTCTTGATGTAACATTAGTGTGAATAGTTTAAACATATTTTTTCATTTGTTTCTCACTTAAATTTTTGATAAACTTTTGTAAATCTGATGTTTATTTTGAATGTTGGGACAAAATATTTGTATTTTCATCTTTAATTGCTTTGAGGTAAGCATGAGTTGACATAACTAGCAAGCAGCATAGCTTTCTTCACCTAACTATTCCTTATGAAGTCTCCTAGCTACCTAGCACATCCTTTTTTGGATCCAAACAGTAGTAAAGTGGAACCCCGTTTTTCAGCTTCATGGGCCAGGGAAAAAGCAGTGTTATTGAAGGCTCTTTCCTGTTCAGTCAGGTACTGAGGTACCTGATTCAGTCTTGAATCCAGAGAATCATAGAATCATAGGAAACGTCATAGATGTTCAACTGGTTGATGGTGAAACCAACTTTTGGTGTGCCTAAGTAAACATATTATAGGTTGCACAAGGCAGAGAAAAAGTTTCTAATATATTGGATTACCACAGACAGAGTATAACTTTACACCTGTTAACTGTAATTCTGTCTGTGGTGCACCAAATGCCAGCTCCTGAATACTAAGTTTTCCCTTCTCTGCTCCTGCCAGACTTGCAGACTGAAATCTACTGGAAAAAGCCTGACATGAGAGCAATATATCTTGCCTGTCTGTGAAAATAAGATATTCACAAACTACTTGAAAACAGGAGGACAATATTCAGTCTCCTAAAAGTACACATCCCATGCTCTCTTTCCCCATGTCATGTGTAACTTAAAGTTCACACTAGCTGTAATAATGTAATGCTCTATTTATTACCTAGCTCTTTCTAGTGTGTTATCTCTACTCCATGTTTTCATCAAAAATATCATTTGATTATGTGATTGGATTGAAGATGTGGAAAAAAAATATGGCAGTATTTTAGAATGATTGATTATAATTAATAAACATCACTGAAATCTTAAATATCTGCTGTCAAGCATTTGCAGAAAATGCTACAGGATGAGTCTCAGAACTAGGAAATAAAGAAAAATCTTTTGAATTTATTTAAAGAAAGTTAATTTCAGGGAACTGCAGTCTGTTCATGGGTATTCTACATGGAGAGAGTGAGACTGAATCCGATGAGTAAATGAATCTTTGTACCAATTGTTTGTTGTGTTCTGTTCAGTATTTTGAGGTGTAAGGTATGCATAATCCTAAGTACTAAAAAAACAAACAAAAAAACCTAGATCTTGACTAACAGACAAATAAAATGAACATTCTTTCAGTTTCCTTTCCATTTTGAAACAAAGTGGCATATTTGGTATTCTAGTTCTTATGGCAGAGCTTTTCAACCTTACAAACTTTAAAGCCAGGGCCATGCAAAATGCATGGGTGAGATTAGGTGTATTTGTTGGTAAACTAGATTCCGTCCTTTCTGCTTTATCAGCTGCAACCCAGATGTTCTTTTCTCATTTTCCTCTATTCCCTTTTTCTTTCATTTTTTCAAAACAAAAAGCCTACATTCAATTCACAGCTTTCCCTTACTTTCTCTTTTCCCACTTTCTCGTTCCTTCTGGAAAGCTCAAGTAAGCTTAGATTTGTAAAGGCAGCATGGCTCATTTTATTGTCCCCACTGAATATTTGTAAAATGGGGGTAATATTTTCCAAATCATTAGACAGAACTGTACATTTTGTATGTCTTTATATTTACGTAAGAGTTTCATTGAAAATGCTGATAGTTCAAAACACGTATTAATTTAGTGTTTTGTATGCCTTTGTAAATATTACAGCTCATTTGAGTTTTTGCCATACAAACACAAAGATACAAGCTGCCATGGAGACAAGGGTAGAAGTATTGAACTCTATAGTTCAAGTTATGCAACTATTTAAAATGCCACAGACTGTATTCATGCTCAAGGATACACAGTACAAGCAGAACAAAGCAAAATCTGAACAATTATAAAATAACATACCCCACATCATACACTTGCTGATATTGGAACTATTTACAAACTAAAACTTCAAACAAAGCCCATCAAGAAATCTGAAGTCCTTTTGGGAGGAATTTGGCTTTCCTCTGTGCAAGYTTGAATGTCATAGCTATATACTAAAGTCAATAGAAATTCATCACCGTTGAAACTTCAATACTTCCAGTCATTTTTTGACAAATTTTGCTCTGGGTTTTCAGATGAGTCTAATTCCAGACAAAAATATGAAGCTTGGGTTATGTCTACATAGCACAATGAACAAGAAAATTTTCTGCCAAGTGCAGAAATTGGCTTAGTTTCCTAGACTTAGCTTACACAGATATACTGCTGTCAGGACACAAGCAAGCTCTGGACTTTGCAATGTAGATTTATCCCTAAAAATTGATGGAAGCAGAAGGAAACATTTGCAGAAAAATGGGAAATGACACCACAGTGTATTTTTAAGCTCTAAATATGAGAGAAGAATTATTATGATTGTATCTGCTCCAGAAAGTGGCAAGAGAGATAATGGGGACTTTGTCGCATTTGCTGTATACATTTCAGGGTGTTTTCTTTACATTCACACTTGTATTTTCCTTTGTCATTTCTTTTAACAAAAACAATACAAAAAATGAACTAACATTTAACATCTGAAAAATCACTACCTCTGTGTGAGATAAAAGACTCCTACAYTTCCCATTTAAAATCATAAAGAAGTGCACCTGGGGTCTATTACAGAGCACAGTCTAATCACAGGTATTTAGAAAGATCTAATTACACTGTCATTACAGACAGAATAAAACTTTAATTTGAATACCAACAAAAAAAAGTTGACAGGACCATAAACATTCCTGCTAAGTGGCCAGACCTATTTCCTTATTTGAATCTGAACCTAGCCAGATTTTTATAAGATCTGGGGTTCCGCTGCAAGGTAATCACATAGCTCCACTTTCCTCAAGATATTTGCATTTTCTCAACAGCAGTTAGAATCTGAATCTATCTAAAGGAAGAAAATAAAGCCATTGGTATGCCTAAGTCATATCTCTGAATGGAGCAACTAAGGTATCAGGGAGTGTATGTGCCAGCACCATACCCTAACTTACTCCAGCACCAAGAACTGTTCTTTAAACTCACAGTGCCTGACACATTAGAAATGTACCCTGCCCCTGTCTCCTGCACTGCAGAAGGGCTAAGAATAACTGAAGTCCCTGGGAATGGGCACATAACAGAACCAACACCGTTGCAGAATATCTGTAAACTATAGGAGCAATGGGGGTAGCAAGAAGGTGTGTATGGGGGAGGGAACTAATGCCATGCCTTGGCAAAGGTCCTGATTTTATTACTTTAATCATTCAAGAGTGGTTAATTGCCATACATTGCCATTCCAGAGTAATGTTTAGTGGCAAAAATGTCAGTAGTCTTAACCTTAATGGTATTGTTTTGTTTACATCCTCATTTTTATCCCCACAGCCGGCAGGCACAAGTAGTTTAATTCTGTCCCCCCACCCCCATGGCCCTCTCTTATAATTTACTCTCAAGATTGCACATGCAATACTGACAATGTCTTTATCAATACCTAGGTTTCTCCTAGGAGCCCAAGAGAAGCAGAGCCATACCATCTGTTCCATTTGTCTAAATATAGTAGCTCAAGGGTAATGTACAGCTGCTCATTTATCAAATTTTGTGAGTACCGGTAAAACAAAATGTTTTGTCTGGCTGGATTCCCTGTCTTTAGTTCTAGAGTTTTTCCCTAATAGCATTGAATAGTGTAAATAGCTGATCTCAGAGAGAAACACCTCCAGCCACTGATAGTTTAGGAACTTATTAAAGAAAGTAGGATTAAACAACTAACAACCTCCTAGTGTGCGTGTTCAAGCCAAGAACAGTACTACCTATCCCCACTACATATTTATTTTTCATCTGGAAAATGTACTCAGCAGTAACTCCCCATCCTGAAAGAAATATTTACAATTTTCTTTTTTGACAGGAAGCAGTATTTTCTCATTTTGTCTCATCAAATCCCTCACACTGCAAATGACATGACGATAATGAATCACATTATTTGCACTGAAATGACTTGACTTGACTAAGTAATGGAAACCCAGCTACCCTGAAGAAAGCTGAAGGTAGTGAGCTTGAGATGCTACTAGGAAGAGAAACAGGCAATTTACTGTCATTTGGCAGCTGAACTCAGCTGAAAGGGAAATAGGAAAGGGAAATGCCCAAACCCAAAGGTGAAAGCCATTACTTAAATAAATACAGTAACTAAAAATTTAAACTTATGATAAAGAAGGAGAAAATAGAGAAAGCAAAAGAATAAAGCTAAACTGGACTCGTCTGGAAATATTGTGAGCACTGAGAACCCACATTGACTTCACTGAATCCAGTGAAAAAATCAGGCTAATTCATCTTTATGTGGCAGAAGCTGAGAGCATAGAATGTTTGTTGTTTTTTTTTTCATGAGAAAATGTACTGATAAAGACCTAACTGGAATAAAAGCATAAAAAGCAGAAGATTGAATTATTCAAGTACATACGAAAATTCTCAGGAAGGAGGGACAAATCAAAGTATACAAAAAAGAAAACTTAAAAAAAAATGTTTCAATGTGACTGAAAAATACTGTTGCTAAGAAAGCACACACAAACATTTATCGGAATCCAGGTAATGTGCAGATATTTGTTGCATGCAATGAGTTATGTATGAATTCTTTATTTTCATGATTAATCTACAAAGAAACGCTGCAGAATGAACAGTAGTAGGAAATTTCTGAGTTGCCAGGCATAGACGTAAGCCAAATGAGAAAGAGAAGACATTCCCCTTTCTCAGAGCATGTCATTTTCCTCAAAGCCCAGATCCCAGCAGAGAATAGTACCATTTGGAGCACAGTGAGGAGAAGCCTAGAACCTCATGGGTTCACCAGCACTTTGTTTACAAAAAGGCATCTCACATCTTCTCAGGCAAGCTACTGGGAATGTGAATGCTAGCAGCACTATTGTGCATGAGCTGAAGAAGAGACAAGAGGAAGTTAAAATATCATAGAATCATAG
This sequence comes from Apteryx rowi, assembly GCF_003343035.1. NCBI lineage: Eukaryota > Metazoa > Chordata > Aves > Apterygiformes > Apterygidae > Apteryx > Apteryx rowi. Next base: position 30,341 of record NW_020447436.1, on the reverse strand, counting down.
AATTACAGAATAAGTAGGTTGAAGGGAGCTCAGGGGGGCTCTAGCCCACCCTGCTGCTGAAAGTAGGATCAGTTATGAGATCAGACCAAGCTGCTCAGGGCTTTACCCAGTTGGTCTTCCAAACCTCAAAGGATGGGCACTGCGCAATCTCACTGGTCAACCCACTCCAATGCTTGGCAAGCTTTTATTTATATCCAGTCTGAACGTCTCTTCTTTCCATTTGTGTCTGTCGTCTCTTGTTCTTCCACCATGCACCACTGTGAAGAGCCTGGCTCCATCTCCTTGATACCCTCCCTATAGGCACTGGTAGGCTGCTGTTAAGTCCCCCCGAAGGCTGTGCTTCTCTTAATATGGCCCAAGATTCTGTTGTCCTTGGCTGCCAGGACACACTGCTGGCCTATGGTCAGCTTGCTCTCTACTGAACCCTACATATCCTCTTCAGCAGAGCTGATCCCCAGTCAGTCAGTCCCCAGCCTATGTCACTGCAAGTTGCTCTTCCTTCTCAGGAGCAGGATGTTGCATTTGTCCTTGTGGAATTTCATAAAGTTCCTGTTGGCCCATTCCTCCCCCTTGTCTTGGCCCTCTGAATAGCTGACCTGTGCTGGACCATATCAACTTTTCCCCCCAACTTCATATTATCTGCAGACCTTATGAGAGTGCACTCCATCACCTCCTCCAGGTCAGTGATGGAAATGGTGGACAGAACGTGTCCCAGGACAGATCCCTGCAGTATTCCACCTGTTACTGGCCTCCAGGTGAAGTACAACAGATTAACCACTACTTGCTGAGAAAGTTTTTTAGTCAGCTATTTGTTCACCCATCCAAATTCGTAACATCCTGACTTGGATACAAGATTAGTGTGGGAAAAGTGTTAAGAGAAGCTGAATCTGGTGGGCTTTAGGAGTCGGGGGTATCGTCCCATGCCTGCCCAGTAGATGCAAGCTGCTGCAGTTCCTGCTGACAGGCTCCAGCCAGTAGTGAGACTGAGCATGTGTTCCCAATACTCCCTCCATAAAGACCCCCAACCTCTCCCACGGCCAGGCACACAGACAAAAACAGACAGACAGCAGTGCCTTTACTGGCACCTGTGTAAACCAAACAGTACTCATATAAACATGAACACAGACAGCCTCATCTTGTTCCTCCTTTCCCACTCCTCTTCATAGCTGAAGACAAAGGCAGCTGATGATCTTCATAGCTCTCATCATAGATGAGACAAGAGCAGTACTGAGTACCTTAGCCTTGTCTATGTCCTCTGTCACTGAATAACCTGCCTCATTGAGCAATGGGCCCACATTTTTGTTGTTCAGCCTTTTCCTAATAATGTAGCAGGAGAACCTTATTTTATTCTCCTTTGCAAGCAAACACTTGAGTTGAGTTTGGTTTTCCTAACACCAACCCTACATGTCTGGGTAAAATTTCTAAGTATCTCCTGTTGTTACCTGTCCCTATTTCCACCTCCTGTAAATTGCAGATGTAAGTGGAGCACTTTCATAGCTTCTGGAATTCAGAAAAGCAAGCCTGAACAGTTGTGAAGATAAGAAAAGGCAGAGAGTTTTAAAGGGGACTTCAGGGTTTGCTGCAGCATTCCCTGACTGGTCTGTTACAAACTGAATTTGTTGACACTGAGGTCACATTACAAAGCTTATTTCCCATACTTTTTTTCCCATGACCAATCATGGATGATGATAGAAAAGCTGATAAGAATATTTGCATGGAGTTAGGATGATATTAGATTCAGATATAAGTTCCAGATCATATGGATTTATTATATCCACTAATAATCACATTAAGGGTTTTCTCTTTGTGGAAATTGAAGCAAGAAAATTATGTTCTGTAAAGTTTATTTTTGGAAGCAATTAAGAGAAGTTAATAAATGTTGTGTTTGTTTATACTAAAAAATGTCATTATAGATTAGAAATGTTATAATGATTTGTGGTAATATAACATTTGTGTTTAGAAAAGAGACAGTTATGTTTTTAAATTAGAAATCTTTAGGATTTTTTCTATAATTGTTTTATTAGCCACTTTCAAACAGAAATTGTAATAATCACATAGTTTTCCTGGTGATGCCATCATACACTATAGATGTGATATAAATTTCTCATTAAATGACAGATCTTTGTAGCTTATCAGAATTAGATTAGATTAGATTAATGCATTAATCAAATATGGGTTAAGAAATGCTTAGTGGATGAATGCATGAAGTACGCAAAGTAAAAGGTCATATCTACTATGTTGATTTCTTAGAGAGATTCCAGGACAATGTTTATTAACATCTCAATGTCCTAGTCCACATGAGGGTAAAAAAATATATATGAATATGAATAGGGGGCTGAAGTTAGCCTGGTTCTATTTCTATGTTCTGTAGCTGAATGTACAGCATTAATTTCAACAGTAAAGAACTTAAACTTATGCCTCAGTTTCTGCTGAAATAAATTTGTGAATTCCTGCAACAGTTTCAGAGTATCTGTTCATCTGGACAAACTTAGCAAATTATCTAGTCTTTAATTGGTCCTTTCTAACCAGACTACCAACAGCATGGACCCAGAATTGACAATATTGCATTTTAAATAGTCTTAATGATGTAAGTAAATAAAATTGGAGGTCATTTTCCAAAATTTGTTCCATATTAATCTGTTCAGCCCTTATTAAGGTCAATGCAGCAGGAGCTCTTACTAAGTCTGTAAGGTTTCCACTTGCCATTGATTTACCAGACAAAGTGCCTCCTTCAATAAAAGGAAAGAAAGAAAGAAAGAAAGAAAGAAAGAAAGAAAGAAAAGAGAGAGAAATAAAGAAATGATTATAACCTTCATAAACAAAAAAGCAAATCACCTGCCAAACATTTCATATGCCTACATATTAAAGAATTCCCAAGATGAGTGTGTGGAAGTGCCTAGGCAGGAAGAGATACTTCCCATTCAATATTTGCTATGCTGATTTGTGGATGACAGGTCTGTATGCAAGATAAAGCAGACAGCAAAGGTAGTGGTTTATGAAATGCTGCTCATACACTGCCATGTGATAAATAGTCTGACAGATGTTGAAACTGGAAATCACAAGTCCATTATCTGACTTTCTTTCTATCTATCTGTCTATCTGTCTGTCTATTTATCTATCTGCGGCACTTACTGAAGTGCAAAGTTTCCAAAGCAAGTATATTCAAAGAAACTTTTTCTTTTTTTTTTCCCCCCAATCTTACCACAGTATTTGGACTGGCAAAGGCAGCGGCTATATCAGACAAAGGAGAACACAGGCTGACTCCCAGCTTTGGAGGCAACATTCCGCATATCTGCTTCTGGAAAGAACTAAAGTGAAAAAGGGAGTTTGGCAGGGAGAGAGCGATCAAAGGTTTAATATTTAAGAACATTTACAAGGTTTAAGGTTTGAGAACATTTACAAAGAGCAATTCCTTACAGCAGTTCCCCAATCCAGTTATGCATGTCCCTAGTCATACTAAATAAGGTAAATAGTCTCTCATGAATCATGGCTTCTAGCAAAGATCCTGATCTAAACTATGGCAGCCTTAAAAAGACTTAATGGCAGCAGATCAGGCCCTAATGCTGCAGAAGTTGTATTCCACTGGCATCTGTATTTATAAATACAAATGACACCTATATCATCACTAATAGGGCTCAGAAAAGAAAATGCTCATATATACATATTTTAATAGTTTTATTTATGCCCTCTGCAAAATCCCATATTATTATAAATCCCCACTGTCTTCATTGTTTCTGATCACTTCTACTTTAAGTGGAAGCAATGGCTTCTGGTCTCCACAGACTACAGCACTGAGTTTACCTCTGCCACACACAATGCTCTGGGAAATAGAAACTGCTGGTTTGTTTAAACCTCTGTTTTGCACGATCCTTATCTCTCATTGTGTAGCTTTGTACCTGCTTATGCTGCAATATGCAATGTGTTGAAAACAGATTTAACATAACACCAACTCACATTTGAAATATACATTTTTCTAGTGGAAATACATGAGAAAAGAGCTAAAAAGAAAAACTGAGAAAGTGTAAGCAATTTGAAAGTGTTAATTACAAGGGCCTGCTCATCACCATCAAACCTACCTTGCAAAAAGCTATGTAACCTGGATTAACCAGATTGGGAATTCCTTTTGGGTGGACGGTGAGATACATAAGAGCATAGTCTGTTCTATACTATTTACTATCCTAACACTCAACACAAAAATAATGCTTATTTCAAACAATTTGGGGATTAGACTAATGCAGAAAATTGAATGTGTCAAAATCTGTGGCGGAAGTGTCCTTCTAGATAAATAAATGGCCTTCCACATGGGCACTAGCTTTGTCTAGTTTAGTGGGAAGTACTATAACCAACATGGAGAAGCAATATTTTCATGAGCTGTGAAAACTGATATAATTGGTAGTATTAATTTGTTCACATCTTTTTGAGGAGACCATGAATTGCGTGTATTTTTGAGGAGGATGTGGCTGGGTAGCAGAACAGACTGCTACCTGTTTAAGTTCTGCAGCAGCTGCGCTGTGGATCAGATGAACTCTTCTGCAAGGAGGGGCAGGCTGCACAGTTATTCACCGAGGTGCAGCAGATAGGATGCAAAACTAGACCTCAGAGGTGGTGGAAAGTGGAAAACAGAGTCAGATGGAGGGCAATGGAGCTTTTTTATTTGAGGAATCACTGAAAACTGCTTGTTTGGAATGCAGAAATGGAAAAGGATCCACCCCGAGAAGCCATATTAGATTTATTTTTAAACATTTAATTTAAACTTTAATGAAAAAAGATTTCAGATTTCAGTATTTAAAGGTGTACCATGCTCTAAAGCATCCTTTTTATTCCAATAAAATCTGACTTTAAAGATTGCAAGCCATCAGTGTTGCATTCAAGTTTGCTCTGGCCCAATGCTGCACCATCAATCACTTTGTCATGCAGGAAGGTTAGAGCAAAAAAACGAGTATAAACACACACATCCACCACTCACCTACCCAAACTCACACACTGCTCTTTAAAACTCTAATTTATTTAACCCAGTAATATACTGAAAGAGCAGACTTAACACCTAATGGCTGAGTTGCAATAGCAAAGTGCAGTGAATGGCAAATAAAAAAGCAGCACACCCTTCTCTAGCAGTGATGATAGGAGACCTGCTGGCATTAAATAACAACTTTGATCAGGCTTACTATCTTTAACCCAGAGAGGCAATGCTGAAGGAATTGCTCTCTCTTTGTTCTTCCTTTGGTCCCATTCTTGTAGGATCTATAAACACCTTTTATGCTTTCTTGTTATCCTTTTGCTACATATTTTTTGCTGTGTACATATTTTGGTCACATGTTCTTTGTTCTTGTGCACTAAACTTGGTTCAGCCCAGCTCTCAAGGTTGTACTCCTGTAGTAGCCAGCAACAGATTATTTACAATTTATGTTTATACATTCAGGGGCCTCTGGTACCATCCTGTGTTTGCATAAAGGTCTCTGCTATCATACTACTGGGAGTCTCTGCTATATCAGAATCTGTTTTGCTTTATCCAGGAAGATTTAAGAAAACTGGACCAAGAAAACTATTTTCCTCTCATGCTGGCTCTGGCAGCATCCTGTCACAGCAGCTTTTCAGTATATCAACATGCCACTTTGCTATATTTTGACTTAATATGCTTTTTTTTTTTCGATCAGATCACCAGAATCCATATTCAATTCTTTGTTGCTCTACCAGCACTCCCTGCTGAGTATTTCCCTTTACTTTGTACGTAACCAGAATGAAGTCCATGAGGATACATTTTAAGCTTTGTCCGCTATAGGGTTCACAGGTGCAAAATAAACTGCAGAGAATAAAAATTTCACTAACTCAATACTGAGGTGATGCGAAACTCAAATACTTTCCTAGGTAACATCAAAATTAAATTGTCCTTTATCATCTGTCAGAAAGCTGCTTGAGAATTAAGATTAATCCAGATGTTCTATACCTGTGGGCTAGCATGGCTAGATACAATGACTTGTTTATTCCTGGATCTTTCTGTAACTTAATCAAGGCCAGGGCACAGACCCAAGCACTTGCACACAACTGTATATACTATAAACTATTAGCATGGTCCATGACACAGTTTTGACTGGAATCAGCTAGCACTCTAGCACCAAAGTCTGGCATGGGCCAGGAACCATTGCATGAAGCTTTCCTTCTCAGGGCAGACACAAACCATGCCATCTGTGCTGGTTTCTGGGCTAAAGAATGGCCAACAGCCATTTTATTTACTAATGTAGACATAGTTGTGACTGACCAATAACTCCTACAATGGGAGAAGGCTCAGAGTGCAAAGTGCCCCATGAAGTTCAGGGATAGTGTAAGATGCAGCTCATTAATCATAGCTGTTGTGCGGAGAACTGACTTTATCTCAACATAAAGGGAACTGGAGGGTGACCTTTGTTTTAGATAAGCAGCCGTAGCTAATTGTACCAGGTGTAAGTGTGTCTCCCTGAGATAGCCAGACCAGCATGGGGCCGGTGTATATGTGGCTTAGCCCTACACAGAGTATAAAACCTGAACAACTAACAGAAGAATTTTGAAGAGAGCAATGGGCTTGAGCTGGCTTCAACCCATGTATTCCTTTCTAGTGACTGGGGATGCCCAGCGTCGTGACAGTGAGCATATTATAGAGACCAGTAATGGCAATCACATTGGTGCTGCAATTGAACTGTATATTGCAATTGCTATATTTTGCTAAGTGTATACACTTGTATTGTGATTTCAGTATATTGCTGTATCACTCTGCTAAATCAAAAATCCCGTGTAACATCAAATATCTTCAAAGTAAACTTTTTATTAAACATTACACTCTCCATGTGTGGAATATCTAAAGGAACCTGATCAGAGAGTACTGTACTCTGACAACAGTTGATGATACACATCTGTATTCAAAGAGTAATTCCCCAGAGAATGTTGTTTCTATAGTTCTGATCTTCTGTATTGCCTTATCTTTATTCAAAAAAGCAATTTAGTGTTCTTCCCTCATCTGTTTAAAACTTGTTTGTTATCTTGAAACCCTGACGTTGTTCTAGCTCTTATTTATTCTTATTTATTTTGATTTTTTTGGTATATTTTAGCAAACACCTCATTGATTTTATTTTCTATAGTTTTATTTTTTGTAATAGTTTTGTTTGAATGTTATATATCTTGCCTGGTTTGGTTTAGTTTCGTCTGGTTTGGTATGTTCTGACTTTGGGTTTGGTTTGGTTTGGTCAGTTGGACAGCTTCTTGAATCTCTTCCAAGATGTCTAGATTAATTCTTTTAAGCAGGATCAATTATCACTTCCTTCTTTGTTTTTCCTTTCCTCTCTTTCCTTCAAATGAATTTAGATCACCTGAGAATTGCCAGATTGTGGTAACACTTAAGTAAATGCTCTACTTTTTCAAAGACTGTCTAATATTATAGATCAGCACTTTCTATTTAAACAATGAGTTGCTTTTGCTATTAGATCGGTGTTAATACAAACACCTCATTCAGGATTTCAACTGCAAACACATCAGACTTGCAGTTCTCTAGTACAATGTAGGCAGTTGATAAATTTTCCTCTCCATCAAGCCGAGAAGATGTATTCACACTTATATTCATGGCCTTGGAAAGTTTGGATCTTGCTTTCACCTCACACATACTCAACATTACAATTGTTTGAAAAAGGAAAAGTTTCTAAAACCTGATTTCACAGACTAAAAAAAGGTATTTTCTATACTGACCTAACAGCCATGTTGACATGTTTATTGTTCTGTCTGGAAGTGTTAGCGTAATTGTTTCATAATCTTCATTTCTTTCTGCGCATAGACTTTTGGTCAGAAAGAGACATTTATAATCATCCAGAATGTCCTGTATAGCACACACCATAGATTTTTATCGGCTATGTCTAGCACCAAGTCTGCAGTCCCTTCTTAACTTCATTGCATGTGTGAAACCATGATTTACTGAGAAATTACAGAAATCATATTGCCTCTAATTTTTTCTTTCTTTTAAAACAATCTTTTTTTTACCCTTTGGTTTATTATTTTTTGTCTGTTTTTCAAAATATTCAATATTTAGCATCTTCCCTTCTCCCAATTTTTAAGTCAGGAAAATATTTTGCACGTGGGCAACATCTCAATCTGAACAACCAGAGTGCTTTCAACTTCTACGCCAAGGGACACAGTATTCTAGTAGTCAAAATACAGCTAAGAACATTTTCAAAAACTGTAAACAGTTTTTAAAAGTTTTTTTAAAACATCATTTCAAATTCTGTCAGGACTGTAAATCTGTGCAGTTACACTAAGCCATTTAAATATTAAAGATATATTAACATTACAACTTTTTTTTATAACTCCACAAGCAAAGGCTGTGGACTACTTCCAAATATAGATTGGGAGCTTTTTGGAGCCACTCCAAATAGTTGAACTTATAAGATTCACTGAATAATTCAGAATTTATTAATTAGAGCAGATTCACCTTAAACTGCAACACATGCAATACTGGAAGTCAGTGCAGGATATAGTGTCCTGAAATACTTCATTTGCATTCTAAAATTTGCACAGAATTTGAGAAATTCTGCGCAAATTATGTTTTGAAAAAAATCTCCAGGATAAAAATAGGGAGTATAAATAGAGACACATTATTCACCTCATTGACATTTTGCTCCCCCTTTCTTCAATATATATGACAATGAAATGGACATTTACTTCTATCTTCTATGAGAGTGAACAAAAAACACAGTTAATTTGCCTCTTGTATTCCCTGTGCTGCTACCAAACTGAAGAGATTACTCATCAACTCTTTGTTAATTCTCTTTTAGTCCAGAGTAATAAGCTCTGATTTGTACCCTTCTGCCACCATAAAATTCTGAACGACAGTTTGGAACAAAGTTATAGTTTGGAAAAAAATATGCTATCCTCTTTACAATTCTCTCTTCTTCTTCTGTTGCTGCTGCTGCTGGTTCATTTCTTCTTTTTCTTCTTTTTTTTCCCCCTTTTTTCTCTGCTTCCTCGTCATTCTGAATGCATGCTTAAAGAGTGAGAACTTTAATCAAGTCTTTATTTTAAGACAAATACAGACCCCATCCTCAGCTAACAGAAAGATATACGCTGGGTGTGCCTGAACACTGTGTCTAAACTGTTGACTGCTGCACATAGTAATGCTCCTTGGGCTCAGTATTGTGTGAGTTGCCAGGTCAGTAAAGTAGCAAGAGCCTCATGTTTCCGCCCATTCCCCAGGCATTTTATGTTCCAGCAGCTATGTGGCAACAAGCACTGGGGAAGTGCAAGCTGCTCTTTGAAAACAAGCTTAAAGGACTTTACATAGCAAACCTGCTGAGGTGCCTCACCTGTGCCTGCTCTGCCCGGGCAGAGTGTCTCAGGACATCTCATCTCCCCTGCTACAGCCAAGCACCCGAACCATCACACTCCAGAGAAAAGTCTTTTAGCCTGCAGCATTTTAAAGGAGTTAAGTCTCTAGATTACATAAAAGCAGAAAGGCACATAGACATTTACATTGCCAGACAGCTGGCATTTCACGGAGAGCGCTCTTATACACCAAGAAATTGGGTATAAAGACTTGAAGTGTCTATAACAGTCAAAAAATATTGGGCTGTTCTAGCTCAGGAAAAGGATGAATATACCAGTACTGAAGAGGTTACTCCATAAACTCTGCTTTCCATTGCAGAATGGCTGATCCCCAGCCTCCTGCGGCTTTATGAATTTCTTTTGACTGTAATTAGCATATAGCTTGTACAAATATTTTCTCTTTCTTCTATTGCCACAAAATCACTTTTATTTCCAGACACATATGAAGAGGCTGAGACATCACATTTTCTTCCCTCAGTGGATATGGCTTCAAGCTTAAAATTTATTTTATTTATTCATTCATTAATAATATAATAGCATGATAGGTAGAAGATATTAAAACATTTGTATTAATCAGTTTTCTGAACAGATTTTAGGTCCTTCAGCAGCACATTATAAACTATAAAATACCAAGCATTAATTTAATGTTTGTTCATTCAAAAAATAATGCTGTACACTGACTTTTTATCTCTGGGGGTAGGTCATTATTTTATCCTTTCTTTACTGCTGAGTACATTTCTGATCTTCTTATCATCAGACTTAGTCATTTAACCATAGCTAGTTTGAGGTGACATAATGACTTGAGACAAGTACTCTTCTGGATTTATTCTAATACCTTACAAATGAACTATTCTCTCATCATGTTTGTATAGCACAGTGTTGCAAGGATGCTAGTGCTAGATTACCTATGATAAACTGAAACAATATGTCTCCTTTCTCTTTCAGAAAACAATAGGCTCTTCTTCCTCTTACCCTAACTCATGCTGCAAGAATCTAATCAAAGGAATCGCCACAGACAGAATCTGTTTCTTCAAGCTTTTAGGAATTATCTGTTTCTTATTATTAAACCTAATGTCAGTGATGTAGTTAGGGCATACTGAGAAGGAAGACATCAAATAAAACCTAAGGATCCCTTTCACAGACCCAGCGACAGAGCTAGATGTTTTGCAGTCACAGCACACTGTGGGCTTGCAACAATTTCTCTGTCCCCCATGACCCTGGCTACTGTTTTCCCATGGATCACCATTCATTTCTCCCACAAAAAATACCATTTTTCATTTGACTGTATTTTTAAAGACATTTAACTCCCTGTGTGAGAACTTGGGAGAGATATCTGAATAAAGCTTAGGAATCCTGTTTAATATTGGGGATTCTTTCTACCTGCTTCTTTATTTAGGATGTGTTAATTCATTAAGAATTTGAAAAGTTTATTGTAGATGCAGAATGTATAGCTGACCTACTGAAGAAGCAGGGCAGTCAGCAGATTTTCCTGGTCTCTCTGATGCAGGATCTCTTTTGGTTATCCTCTGTCATTATTTATGTTTCCATTATACTTGCATTATCTGAAAGCACCATCAGACATGAGTTTATACTTATGTCTAGATAATTAGTACTGCTGATGAACAATATCAGTCATAATGTCAGTCTCAGTGAGATTCTATCAGAAACAGTAGGGCATTGTGTGAACTGTTTGTCAACCATTTTGTAAACCATTTGAAGATGTTCTTCATTAATATTTACAATAATTTCTAATCAATAAAATGTAAAAGTAAAATTGAATGTTTTCCAAAAGCTTTGATATACTATATCTTTTCTATTGCCAATTTCTAATGTTGTCATATAATGAAATCAGATGTGTTTGACAAGATTCATAAAACTACATTACAATGACACTTTTTTCCTTTCATTGTTTATTAATTTAATCATCTATTATTTTTCCTTTATTTCCCTGGATTTATGTCTAACTAGTCAACTTTTACCTCATGGGTCATCTTCCTTTACTTTTTTGGATGTTTTGACACAATAGCTTCCTGTTTTTTGGTAACATGACTGGGCCAGAGGTCTCCTGGGGATTTTGCCATTTAAGTTTTTTGGAGACAGCTAATTAAAAATTACTATTAGTGAATCTTTTTAGCATTTTCATTGGCTGGGTGAACAGACTGGGAACTAGTGGGGGGATTTTAAACAAAATGGGATGTTGACTTATGCCTCTGATCACATCACCCTACACAGGAGATAAATCCTTTACATTAGACTACATGATGGAGAAGTGTAGGAGTCCAAATTGGTATATGTCTATTATTTTCCTTCTGTGGCACTCTAGTTGGGTACATTCTCAGATCTGAATCTTGACAAGGCCAGATATGTAACTATATAAACTCTAAAAGGGGTAAGAAGGACAACAAACTGTTTCTAGGGCTGTCCCAAGCAGTCTAAGGCATCTGGTCACTTCCATTAAGAGTTTTCTGTTCCTTTACAGCTCTGAGTTCCTACCGTTGTTTGCACTGGGTTTTCTTTGATTATTTTCTTCTTGGTTTTGGAGGACAAGGAAAATGGTAGAAATAGCACGCTGCTAATATTAGTAGAATAGTGAATATATATTGTAACCAAACAGCTTATGCATTTTTCTGCCTTTCAGCACTCTTGTTTTATAATTGATTGCTATTTCTTTACCTTTTCTCCATTTGTTTTGTATTTTTAATTGTTGATTTTACTTCACAATAAGCGAGGATGAATGTTTAGATGAACTTCACTCCTCCTGGATTCTACAATCCTGGCTTTCTTCTCTTCAAGTGCTCCCAGTTCCTATTCACATTTTTCTGTCCACAGTTTCCTTAAAGTCAATTTTGTTTGTAACTTTTCTCAGCTTTGGGAAATAAGCCCTTCTGCAGCACCACATATAAATTGTTAGTTTGTATAGTATTTTCCTATATCAAATATTACCAAATCATGATTATTATTACCAAGGTAGCTCCAGTGCAATGATAAATTAATCTTTCTCTTTTGAAGCTCTTTTGTCTGCTACATGATCTTTGCTTTTTCATTACTCATGAGAAAAGCAGTGCAAGAGGATGAAACAACATATTATTTTTGAATATCACGGAAACATATGACACTTTACAAACAATAAATACATGTAGAAATACCAGGAGGCACTAGAAAAAGTTTCCATTATTCACAATAAACAGATACTGGCTTTGACAAGTGCCACTAAAACAGGAAAAAGGAATGCTGTGAGAAATGGTAATCTGTTGCACATTTCAGAAGAAGAGCTAATTTCAGGTAGGGATGTAGTGCTGTGGGATCCTAAGATCTACTAATCTGTTCAAAGCACAGTATAGCAGTCATGATGCAAATTACAAGGACTGTTCAGCATTTATTTTATAAATGGGATTCTAAAGACCAAAAACCAGCCTTTTTTTGAAAGAAGTGTCTTGACAATGGCCCTGCCAACCTGTGGTTTTGTGTCTCTGAACCTCATGTTCATCAAATGTTGTCTGGAACTAGGATTTAATATTATTGCCATTCAGTATGTACAGTGGAATCAGTAATTCTAGTAATAAAATGTTCTGTTGCATTGGCAAATAATGAACAGATTTTGCAAGACCACTAATTGGTTCTGTATTAGTGCTTTGTATCTGGATACTGCTGCTTAAACATTACACATTGAACATTTCTACAGCAGTGGCACCTAAATACCATCATCAGTTCTCTCCTCATTGACTGAGCTCTCCCAGATCAATCAGTGGTGAGCTTAAAATGTCCTAAAATAGCTTGATGGTGAATGACTGACAGTGACCTGTGTGATGGCTTTACTGCACATTTTTAAGAAGAGCAGGTGAGAGATATCAACATCTGTCAGAGCTGTACAGTAATACAATTAATGACATTCTGGACATATTTATGAGATACTACATCTGCTGCTTTCTCCTAACTTAAAGATTGCAGTAAGGTTTAACAAAAGGCAAGTAATGAAACATTTAGAGAATCAAGACAGTAAAGAGGACTGTTATTGGTCTTATGATTTGTCAATGATATATTTTTTTAAGTATTATCTTAATGCTTCTGTACATATTCATGAGAATATGTAAAGACAGTGTTTTTGCTCAGTCACCTGAAGGTTTTGCAGTAAGAGCTCATTTTCCAAACTTTAAATCTAGATGAAGCTTTCAGATACTATATGACAAGCTCTATGCACTGCTTCACACAATTTGCAGATTACATTTAGCATTTATCCATATTTCTACCTCACATTAATTTGTCACTGCTATTTTGCATTCCAAATCTTAAGCTAAGTCACTCTATCCTTTGTTTCAGTTTTTCTACAACACAAAAAATAAAAAATGTATTTACTTTTACCACAGCTGTGAATTTTCCTATTTGAATGCTTATAAAGGTAACTTGAAGATGAAAAGTACAAAGGTCACAGTAACAAAATTCAACTTTGCCTATTACAAGAAATTTCAAAAGTCAAAGAAGAGGGCTGAATTAATGTGAATGAGAATTAAAAAAAAAATCTACTGAAATAAAAAAAGGCTAAACTGAAACCATGTGTCATAAATCTGAGAAATAGGGGACCAAAAATCAATGCACCTAAAATGATATGTTAAAAATGTCCTCAGAATGCACTCTCAATAAAATACTGAGCAGTTGAGCTTTTTCATCTATTGCTCTTTTATGAAGTCTTAAAAGTATCTTCACAGGGAAATCTGGCAATAAACCTCAGTCCTTTGAATCTCCACTCACTCAGCCATCTCCATTGTTTGATCTTAACATCCTTGGTCTCACAAACATCCTGACTAAAAGCAAAGGATACTGTTCATATTACATTGCTATTTTCACTGGCTTTGGCAAGATCTTGGACGTAATTTAGAGCACAAAAATTGGCTCCATAATGTTACAAACATTTCTGTGCTTTTTTTCCCTACCTTATTGTTTTCTTTCCTATCGCTGTCTTTTTTGCCTTTGATAAAGAAAGTTAGTTCAGTGAACGAAGGCTATCTTTATCTCAGTGCTGCTGTGAGCCACAGGGAAAGAGTAGGTAAAAAGCAGTCTCTTAAATATCCTGATGTTTCTACAAGTTTGGAGGGTCTTAGAGTAGCAGATCAGACTGCCTGTTGTGCATGCTGTTCTTTTTTCCAGCCTTTTGTCTAATTTGTCTTGTTTCATCTTGAATGAAGGAAGATCTGAATTCAGCAAGGACAGCAATAAAAACAGTTTTTGACGCCCTCAGCTAACCATTGGGTAGAGTGGATTCTGCCTCAGGGCAGCAACTAGATGACCTTTCCAGACCTATATTCTAAGATTTTCTACTATAGCATTTTCTCATTTTCACAAAAAGGGAAGTTATTACCATCTTTATTACCACCTAAAAGACTATCAGATGAGAAGCTTTCTTTAGAAAAACTCTTTATGGCTAAAGGAAAATGAAATAAGGGATGAAAGTCTTACTGAATACTGTACATTTTAAATACTTGAACAAGCTCTTATTTTGTGTCTCTAAGAAAATTACAAAGGTTTTTAATAGTGACTGTTACTAGGAAATCAAGTAGAGCAATATTTTACTACTTCAAACACTAAACAATTCTTAATTCCTTGATGTTCTACAATGACCTTCCAAAGACTTGCAAACCTGTTTTGGAGGGCTCATGTAGGAATGAAGTTTCCTATTCCCATCCTACTGAATTCTTAGAAGAAACAAAATGAGCAGATACTGATTTCATGGGCAACAGCTGAATTCAGGGCATTTTAAATCATTTTGTTTAAAATTAATGTGGAGTTTGGGGTAATACATTTTTGGGGTAATTGTGAACCAAAAAAAAATTAATTATTGTCCCCTGAGTGTTCAGAAAATCTCAGTTCAACCTCATATCCAGCAGGGTTTGTATGGAAATAATGCTGGATGAAAAACTATGTGCATATTTTGGAAAGAATGTTTCTCGTGTGTATTACAGAAAATGATCAAGGTAAAATTCCAGATCTGGACTGTTTGATGGAACTGATGGAAGTTTTCTGCTGAAGATGTAGAATATCACAGAAACTGAATGAACTTTAATGAAGGCTTTACATGGCACAATGGAAAAATTTTTGTAACTGGAGAGACCAGAGGTGGCAACAGTCATTAACAGCAACAGTAGTCCAATTAAGCCAGAAAGAGTGTCGATGCCAACCATCTATTGAGCTGAAAACAAAGGCTTCCCTTACACCAAACTGGTTCTTGTGTAAAGATAGAATCTCAGCAGTAAATTATAATTTGGAGGTTGGAGGTATGGAGACAGGAGCTGGACATCCTTTGTGGTTCTGGAAAAATCTTAACTTCAGAATGTAAACTGGGAACATGAGTCAATAATTCAAATTCACTTGAACTTTCATTGTCAGGTCACACAGATTAATATATAAATTCAAAAATTTGTATAAACTCACTGAAGTTGTACAAGGATTTAGAACAAACATTATTCATGACACCAGTTAAATTTTCATTTTTTTCTGTCAAATACATGCTTCATGTTTGAATGATCAGTATACAACTATATGGGATACTTCAGAAAATTTTTTATTTTCATATTTACTCTCATGTTCCCTATTCTCAATGTATCTTTTTAGTCATACCTGATTTTTTAGTGAACTTTTTGATTTTCTATCTCTGCTTCTTAGAAAAGCTCTTTTTTTTCTGAAATTGGAATACCTTAAACTCAAAAAATGAAAAATATGGCTATTTTTCAGATTGAATGAACTCTCTGCAGCACCTGAAAGAAGGAAAAGGATATTTTATATCTAAACGCAGAGAGTTCACTATAAGTGATTTGGATGAGTGAATCATATTGTATGGCTCCACTTAGCCCACATCTGGAAGATGGCATCCATTTTTGGGCATCCCAGTACCAGAAGGATGTGGATGTGGATCAACTGGAGCAAGTACAGTGGAGGGCCATCAAGATGGTCAAGGGTGGGAGCACTCACCCTGTGAGGAGAAACTGAGGGAGTTGGGCTTATTCACCCTGGAGGAGAGACGGCTTTGGGGACACCTAACAGCAGCCCCCCAGCATCTGTGAGGAGGGTATCAAGAAGACAGAGGCAGGCTCTACACGCTGGTGACTGGTGGGAGGATGAAGGACCATGGATGTGTGTTGAAACCAAAGAGGCTCAGACTAGAAATGAGGAATCACTTTTTCACCGTGAGGATGGCCAAGCATTGGAGAAGGTTGCCCAGAAATGTTGTGGAAGAGAGGTTGTGCATCCTTGGAGGTTTTCAAGACCCTCCGTGCCAAAGCACTGAGCGAACTGGTCAGACCTCATAGCTACTGATGTGAACAGGAGGCTAGATTAAAGCCCTCCTAAAGGTCCCTTCCTACCTCAGTAATACTATGATTCCATGACTCTGCAATTCTTACATTGTGTTTGTGACTGCACCTCAATATTTTTATATATCAAAGTATTTCTTACTGGAGGTCTTCAGTGACTGGGGCTTTGGTTTTAGTTTCAATACTGTTTTAATCTATCAAATCTACCATGTTCCTTTTTATTTATGTATTAAATATTTTCTGGGAGTTATTTAACTGGATTAAATGAAAGTCTATTCTGAGTCTGTTGCTTTTTACTAAAAAAAATAATTAATATATTTTAAACATTTTTGTTTAAGGCAAAAATTTAAGGGAATGAATCCAAGAGTGCATCTATATTAGCCCAAAGATTGTCTTGCCCTTCTTAAGGAAAGCTCCCTCTAGAAAAGAACTGGCTACCCACGAGAATGCTGTTTTTCTAGCATGAAACTGAGCTGAGAGGATGAGTTACGTGTGTGGGGCAAGGCACTTGAGTTGCTTGAGGGTAGAAAGCATGTGCATTGCTTAAGAGCAGGCTAAATGTTAAAGCGCTGAGCAGAATGAAGTCAAATGTGGCACAGTGCCTTTGGGGAATCACCTGGGTTCCTCTGAAATGTCTTGGAGGTGCTGTCCTAGACAGAGCTTTTAAGAACAGTTCAGAACTGGCATGCTATAGAGCAAGCTAAAAATTAAGTGACATGGAAGATCAATAGTCCAATACTATAAAAAATAGAATTCTGTCACTTCATTTCAGCTATGACAGAGAGAAAGAAACAACTTGTACAGCTGAACAAATGATACAACTAAGAAGAAAGTGAGGAATTCAGTTAACAATGTAATATAAAGCTATAGCTGGGCAATCATACTATCTTTAGGAAGCTGTTAAGAATAACAGCAGCCTTGCAGTAAGTAAAATATGATTCAGCAATCATGAGCTGATTCATTTAATGTTAAATTGCAAGATAGAAGTAAGTCCATAACTAATGTTTAGGATTTTAGAAAGCCAATTTTTGTGCCAGTAGGGAAATCAATTTGTTATGTTGATTGGTTTGGGTAAATTAAAAATTTGAGTTCAGAGAAGACCTGAAATAACCGTTAAGTAAAATGTGCCAAAACAATTAGAATATACATTGCTAGAGAAAAGTAAACATTTGTATGAAATGCCATCTCAATATGAATGTTAAAAAGGGTTTGAAAAAGAGACAAAAAGAATGGTGAAAAGAGAGTTAGGAGAAAGACAATGTTTCAGAGGTCAAAGAGTATAAAGACTAAGTACCTTATAGAGCTGATCTTGGCATTAGAAATTAAAATATCAAAATGTTCTTTTATACATATTCTTTACACATTACTCTTCACATATATAATGAGGGGAAGCTAGAAAAGGAGATTTCTGTATGCTCAGAATAAAAAGACAGCAAAGATGAACTAGAAATAGACAAAATTTTCAGTTAATCCTCTTATCAGTGTTCTGTTTTGTTTCTTTTCTTTTGAGGTGCATGTAAGGGTAATATTATGTTATCTGCTGCAAGTGAAAAGACCACAATACAAATTACAGTATCTGATTTAGAAACAAAATTATGATCCGTAAGTGTGACAGAATTAAAGGGGCTTGATAACATCTATTGTAAGACAATTGAATGAATTAGCGCATGATATTGCAAATCTAGTAGGCACTATTTAAAATTAATCTGTAAATCTGGGACAGGTAAATGTGGGGAAGAACAAATGTAATATCAAGATAAAAAGAAATGGGGAAAGAACATTATCCAGGCAAATAGTTTGATTGTAATGCTACGCAAAGCATTAGAGCAGATTATAAACAAAGACTAATTAGGGACGTGGAGGTGAATGGAACATATATATTACAACACAGTTTTATCTCATGCAGATTGTGTCAGACTAACTTAATATCTTTTTAGATAACTGATTTCCTAGAGAGGCTAATAAAATAAAGCTAATGTATTCAGATTTAAGCCAAGCATTTGATAAGATTCCTCAAAGGAAAGCTAGTATTGCACATAGTGATGTCAGAAATTGCCACAAGGTGTGGAAGAAGCTTTTTAAAAGGGAGACTATCCCTGGTTGCACTCAAACAGCTAGAGAGGCTGGAGGAAAATCAGTATGGGTATGCCTCAAGCATCAGCCTTGAGAATGATCATACATACTGTATTCGTTAATGACATAGAGGCAAAAACTATATGTATGCTTAAGACATTTCTAGGTAAAAGGTCAGTGAGACTGAATCAAGAGTATTTGAACATCCTAAGGAGA
Organism: Apteryx rowi; assembly: GCF_003343035.1. Classification (NCBI taxonomy): domain Eukaryota; kingdom Metazoa; phylum Chordata; class Aves; order Apterygiformes; family Apterygidae; genus Apteryx; species Apteryx rowi. Next base: position 11,415 of record NW_020447436.1, on the reverse strand, counting down.
GGAATCACAGAAGTGGAATGAAATTGAATAGTGCAAAGTTCAGAGGCATGTACTTAAGGATTAATAAGAAGAATTTTTCTACAAAAGGGAATCTTTCAATTTGATGTGGTGAAATGGGAAAAAATATCTGAGTATATTTGTTGGAGTTTGAGCATGAGCTGCCCATGTGATATAGCTATAAAGTAAGGCTAACACTATTATAGAAAGCATTGAGTGAAGCACTCTTGGTAGAGAAAGAAGAATGTAAATACCACTACAGAAGGCACCAGCAAGGCCACAAAGGAATATTACGTACCTCTCTGATCACTTCTATACAGGAACGATTAATTTAAATTGGACCAGATTCAGAGAAGCGATATGATTAAAGGAATGAAGTATTTACCTTACAAAAAGAAATTAAAGGGAGCTCTGTTTGTCTAGCCTAACCAACAAAAGTTAAGAGGGGATAGAATGACTTTTTGTAACTACATTGAGGGGGGATATATCAAGGCAGGAAAAATCCTTTAATTTTAAGAAAAATATTAGCACATGATAAATGACTATGAATGAGTTGAGACTGGATATTATAAAAGGCTTAGTTCATGTGAGGAGTGAAGTTCTGAAATAATCATCTGAATATCTTTGTGAGGCAAAGAATCAAAATTACTTTAAAATGCAGTTTGCTATGTCTATAAAGGGGTGCGCAAAGAAATTCCTGAATACAAGAATCCTTTATGAAATTGTGTTTTAGTGCCTCTGAGCAGTTTGAAAAGATAGTGCATTGCTCTTTCCTGCAAGCCATATGTATTTTATTGGATTGTGTGTAGTTAACTGTGCCCAGGTGGTTTGTCCTGCTCACAGTCAGGATTAAATTGATCATTCAGTCTGGGGTCAGAATGAAATTTTTCCAAGATAAAATAGTCAAGTACTAATAGACATTTTTTGTTCATTATAGAGTGTGAAGAAACATCTTTCCGTAGGACCATTAAGAGTTGTATTTCATAAATACCTTAGTTGGCCCAGGGCAGCAATAGCCTTGACTTTTCTTCTTCCTGTAGTTCACTAGACATGTAGGGTTTTTTCTGGTCTTATACTGTCTGTTTTAAGATTGTTGTAGGGTTCTAAGATTTTTTGGGGCTTTCGTTATGTGGTGCAAATATTCTGTGGGCCCTTCCACGTTTAGGATCTAAGGTCTGTTCATCTTTCCTTAATTTTAGGTATCTTAAACACCTAGGTCTGAGCAACTCACTCTTGAACCCTCTGTGGTCAATAAATACAAAGAGAGACCTCCAGAGAGCATTTTTATATGATTTAATTTATCCATATAGCCACCTTTTAGACACTTAGGGCAAGAAGCTCCTGCCTTTATTATTTTGTGCCTTGGAATTTCAGAAGACTGAATTCAAAACCTAGGCATTCTTCTCCAGGCCTATTGTGCTACATTCCTAAGTGATGAAGCACTTGAATTGTTCTTCATTTCAGAAGAGCAGAAAGAACTTGAGAATTAGCTAACATAGCATGATATCAGAAATTCTAGGGTTGGACAAATTTGGGCAGGTCTCATAAGTTCTAACAAAAGGAGAAAAGCAGAGAAGTTTTAATATCTGCAGCACTCTGTTTTGTGCTGTGTATTGCTTTTTTTTTTCATTTTGTGCCATCAGTAAACTTAATCACATAGCTGTTCACCTCTTTCTCCACAGTCCTTTTAACAGATCACGTAGTATAACATTGAAAAACTTAGCAGAGAAAGAAGAGTTGCCTAGAATCCTAAAAAGTCTTCTCTGGTTGAGCTGCATATTTGACTTTCATCTTACCTTCTCCTATGTAATAAGTTTTATGCCTATTCATTAGTTTCAGCCAAAGGGCACAGGGTTCAAAGATTTGAAATTCCTAAGAGTATTATGAAAATCAGGAGCTGGGCACAAGATGAAGATCCAAATCAGTGTCTCTAGTTAGGAAAAGTTAATTGTAACTCAATCTCTTACTTTGATGAGACAGCAGCCAGCTGCCAATATACTTTCTTATCAAGCTACTTATTAATATCAACATAAATTTATTGACATAGATTGCTTATCATTTTCCTGTGAGCACATGCATTCCCCTGAATCAACCATGATTACCATTTGACCAGCTGACAGGGTGGGTGAGCAGGAGACATGGAGGGAAGAGGGAACTGTGGAAAAGGAAGGGAGCTCAGAGGAGGAGAGTATCAAGGGTGAAGGATACACTTCCCTTAAGTGTGCACTTACCTTTCACTGCTATTTGAGTAATTTGCCACAGAAAGTTCTAGAAGAATATTTGGAATTGTGAAGAAAGAAAATTTCTTTTACTGTTTAGTTCTTTGCATGTTCAACATTTTCATATTCTCACAGACATTCCCTGTCAATAAACAGAACTGCCTCAAATACTCAACTGTTATTGTTTTTCTCTTCCTAGCAGAAACTGCATTTTAGCTAACAGCTTCAGTCAAATAGGGCAACTTTAATATACGAAAGCAGGGAAAACCAGATCCTAGTTGTAGTTACATGCATAGTTATTAATGAGACTTTTCTTAACTGATATAAGAATCTGATCCAAAATCTTTTCATTAATTAAGATTCAGTCTCCAAAATTTTAGAAAAAAAATTTTTTTCCAGTCCATTTAAAAAGCACCTATATTTGAAAAACCAGGTGGCAGGTATATCAAAATACTTCTAAACAACCAAGATGCTTTCATAAATCATACTCCTTTATTTTTCTACAGAAAAAAAAAATGTAGTTTTGTAAAAGAAATGCCTACCAAAACTATTCATTTATTCAATAGGATACTTTTTTTCTATGTTCTCTGAAACCAGAGAGAAGATGATATTCTGAAACTTTGCTAAAATAGATCTGCCAAGAACTCAGGAACAAGTGGATGCACAGTGTCAGAAATCAAAGAGAATCCTAAAAGAAAGCAAACATCACTTGGAAAGATGATTATACCATATCCTGCAGGGAAGTGACATTAGCACAAGTACTTACACCCTTATACACATCAGTAATTTCACTCTAAGGTAATAAGATATAACCACAGATAGAAATATAGCTTTAAAATATCATACATAGGACACTATTAGGCACTCTAACATCACAGTACTCCACTATGTTTGGAAGAATTAAACCTTTTTTCCCAATGTCTTGTCTTTGGAGGTTACTCAGACAATTTCTATTCTTCAAAATAGTTTGAACTGTATGAATTATCATTTGGCTTGTAGCTAATTCATTCATCTGTATTAATATGAAATAATGCAGTTTAATAGAACTGAAGTGAATATTTGTGATGATCAGTAACCAAGGATTTATGAACATGGATACAGAAAGAATCAAAAGAATGCTGTAGAGATATCCATTAATCTTCCGGAGTTGCACTTACTTGAACAGCAATCTGGATATTATATGACAACAGTAAATTATTGTGAACTCTTTTGTTAATCTTCCAATTAAAAAAAGTGATCCTTATAATATACTGCAAATTAAATGTTTGCAAAAGTATTTTAAGTTTCTCTATTATTTTCAGTTTCTACTTATGCAGAATAGCTGGTTCACACACTCATATACAGCACCAGAGCAATCCAAATGTCTCCACAACATTATTTTACCATCCTCTCCAGCTAAGCTGGATTTCAGCCCTTTCTTCACTCTAGGTTCAAGTGGTAGGCCAAAGTAAACAGATAAATTCTGGGTAAAACCTGTTTACGTAATTGATAACACTTGCTCTTGGTATCTTTTTAAACCTAGAGAAATCTTCCTTTCTCAGTGAGGAAAAGGAGGAGTGGAAGAGACCCTAGATGACACTTCAGTGGTCTGAGAGCTGGGGTGGGAGGGTGGGAGGCCAAGGCTGAACTGGGCCCCATCAGGCTCTACTTTTGGCTCACTTTGATCTTCTCGCAAAAAGGACACCTAAAGGCAAGGTGAGTGGTATGGGGAGGAAGAGGAAAAGAGAGATAGGATATTAACAGACATTTATGTACCACTTCAAAATTTCAATCTACCTTTTGACAAAAATGCTATATCTTTCAGTCATTTGTGTATCAAAATAAATTCATTATACACAGGATGTGAAAGGAGGAGATATAAAGTCATTTTAGGCCTGCAGATTATCCTGCTGTGGCACAGTATTATTCATTTTTGTTCAATATTTTAAAGTATTATTGGATATAGTTTGTCCAAAAGGGAAGTAAATCATCATTACAAAATAAATCAGAGAATTAAATAATGTGGTTACAAGGTTACAGTGTAGGAAAATAACTGAACAGCTATAGACAAGGAAATATGTTTTCAGTGGAGAGTTGGAATCATATTACACAGAGACTCATGGACAGAGTGTTAGTCAAAAAAAAATCTAATCATTGTGATCTTTTGCATAGAGTAACACTCACAGGGGAATCAGATCTGTTAAACAGGATGGCCAGTCACTGTCCAGACGGTGACAGGACAAGAATCCTTGCAGCAGCATCTTCAGCTGGGCTGGGTGAGATTCCCCGAACTGCCTTTTGGTTCTTATAGTACCCTGGCCCTTGGTCCTATGTGACCACTGCAGTACATGCATGATCCATTTTTGTTGATTATGTTAAACTATGAAGAAAACGTCTCCTAACAGTCATAACTATGTACAAAAGACTGTCCTACATGACCACTCCTGGAGGAACAGTTTCGACTGTCTATTAAAATTAACTATGTGCAGTTTGGTCAATTATTTTCTCTACAGCAGGAACTGCTTGGTGGAGTCCCTGGGACTTCCTGCTATTCTCCAGGAAGAAGATATTAATCAACCATGTAAACTGACAAACAGTTTCTAAAAATTGATCTAAGCAGAGCAGGGGCTGCCTGGGGGACTTTCCTGTTGTGTCTGGGGTCCAGTCAAGAGCTCCTGTGACAATCAGCCGGCTGTGCTGTGAAGCTGACCAGGAGCTCAAGCAGTCACCTTGTTGAGACTCTGCCTAGAAGTTCAGGCAATTGCTGCTCCATCCATGGCCTCATCTGTGCAGAGACTGGCTGGGGCGTGCCTGGGCCATGCAGGGAATTGGTGACTGAGTGCCCTAGACAGGCACGGTCTTCATGCCCAGCTACAGCACAATTGTAACTATAGGGCAATCTAGAGCAAACCTCTCTCACCTTCAACTATACAAATAGAGCAAAAGTCCTATATGTATGTGTGTATATGTGTGTGTATATATATATATAGTTCCTACATATATTTATTAAAGGTGTCTTGTGAATGTTCGAAGTCCCATCTATACTCTTCCAAACTGCTCATTTCTAGGAAACATGCGGGACATTGGTTGTCTTTAAAACTACTATCCTTCTCTGATGCTTGGTTGAATGTCCCACCAGGTTTACAAGTTACTAAGACGGAGGCAGACAGAAAGACATCATACAGCTTAAAATGAGTGCTTTCATGTTTATATATTGGTTTAGGATCCAAGTTATTTGGATTCTGTTCCTTTTGCTCAAAATTGCTTGTCAGACAAACATTCAATTGTTTGGTTTTCTTTTGTCTGACCACGCCTATGACAGCATTGTTAGTAAATACTTACTACAGCTGTTAACATGCAGGTATGCAAATGTTACTTTGATGGCCAGGTGATTTATTAGTCATTTAAAAAATTGGAAGATAGGGAATCCAATAAATTCTCTCCAAATGTATATAGATACACACCTAGCTATGCTTAATTTGCTCTGGTCATACTGTGCCTCTGGTCATGATAAAATAAAAAAACTTTGCTGTTTCTTCTAAGCGATGCAGATGGCTCCCCAGAAGTTTTATTTCTATTTAGTCTCAGTTTAAGTACAAAAGGACACGTTCTGTTTTTACTTACTCTAGTATATATCACAGTATCATCATAAAACTTAAATTAATTTATCTGAGATTTGAAGTATGAGARAAAAGAATTGCCCTTTTAACACTGATTTACATTACATTTATACCTAGGTAGCTGTGAGTAGAATTTAGCTTTTCATTTTAAACCCAGATTCAGAGCTGCTCACTTTAAGCTCCCAATTTACTATGAAGTATGATTACATCTGAATATTTTACGCATATACTTTTGTACAGGATGAAAGTATCATTTTTGCCTTGTTCTATAAACATAAGTCTATATTTATTCATGATATTCCCCAACTAATATTTTTCACYTGATAGGGACATTAAAGCTTTGTTATACTTTAGAGCTACCTTACACTTTTATATGGTTAGAAACCAGTTTTAATGAGAGAAAGTAAGTCCTATTTGTAGTGTAATGATAGCAAGTTTTATCATATTAAGGCCCTTGCTCCTACTATTCATTATAATGAGGTGATCCCTAAATGTGGAGAAAAGTGTTTTTATTTCCTTCAAAAGCTGAGAATGATTTTTTCTGAAAATCAAAGCTAGCCTTGTATAAACTCATAAGTTTATGAAGTTAGCTTTGTACTTGATTATACATATACATATATGTGTTTAATAACGTTTTTTCTGCTTGTTACTTAGGATATTTTCCACTCACTTGAAAAAAATAGTTGAGATAAATGTTTTCATTACATATTAAAATGCTCAGAGTGTTATTTCTGTGAATAATTAAACAAATTATTGAAAAATGATCCTCTTATCGCTAACAACAAATTTCCCTTTTGTGAATCATCAGTAATTCAGATCTGTCAGCTGGCATAACATAGGTATTGAAATAGATGCAAATAATTTAATTTATTCTCATTTCATAAACATCTAACTTATTAAAGTCGAAACAGCTTGATAAATTTCAGTAAAATCTTTATGAAACAGACTTCATTTGTTAGAAATGCTTTGTAATGCCCTGAATAACAGCCATGCAGAAGGTAGCTGTCAAGCCACATAAAACTTGCTGTGGCACCTATCCTTGAAAACAAAAATGAATATTACAATTATTAAAAGGTGGAGCCTACCTGATATTGAAGAGGAATATACAAACAGCTTTCTCTATAACTTCATTCACTAAAATGATAAACAGTTAGGGAGATAGAGGAAAAAAAATGATAAAAACACAATCTTCAAAACCCATTTCTAAGAATATAGAGAGACCGGCARAGTTTTTATGCCACAAACTTCAATTAAATTAGTTACCTGGACCCACAGGACTGTTTGGAAATGGGGTTACTGCATATGCTTCCGCATATATATTTGCTTTCCTATTTCTCTGAAAGTCTCTTATAACTTTCCAAGTACATTTATAAGATACTCTTTTATTCTCATGTTGTAAATGAATCGCCTAACTTTTCTTTTTCTTTTTTGACTACCAGAGGTTAGGCGTCTTATTTTTACAGAAACACCATCTCCAAAAACTGTCCTTATTCAGAACTAAAGATATACTAGGACTATTTATGGAAAATTGTGTTTCTGAAAAAAGTATAGGACTGGCCCACTTTAAAACATCTGTAGAGTTGCAGAAATCTATTTGTAGCTCACTATTGCCTATTAACTTTAACAGGAGAAAGGTTAACAGCTACAGACCTGGTTCGTATAAAGTTGTAGCAAAACAAACTCATGCCTGTATATGCACACTGGAGCTTGCTCAGAAGAAGGCTGATATTAGTGATTTCCAGGAGTGTCTAGATGTGAAAATTTCTGCAGGGATTTTCTTGGTTTAGGATTGTAGGGTTGCTAGGTTTTTAGATTTTTCCTGTTCCAGCCCTCCTAGCAACAGACTAAGTATCTTTTTCCATTACTATAAAAATTAACTTCACATAATAGTGGATACACTCAGTTTAAAAGCATGGCTAGATCTAGTCTGCAGATTCCCAAAGCTCAAACCCCGTAAGTGATAACAGATGGCAGAATCTCCTCTTTAAGAAGTGATGCTCAACCCTGGGGAAAACCGTAAGACAGATATGCAACAAAAGTGCATGCTCAAAATCCATTTAAGTAAATGAAACATTTCAGTGGGCTCAGCAGACATCAGTAGCTTTGTACACAGCAGGTAAGGCAAGGATCTTGAAGGATGTAAAACTTTTGGCTTGAGCAAAGCTCTGACATTTTGTAGCTGTTGAAAATTTGTACAATAATATTTAAAGGAACTTGGGGAGCAGCCTTTGGTAAAGGTAAGTTTTTATTCAGCTACTGCATATATTATTCAACTACTACAATCAGGAGTATTATAACTTTCCCTCAATTTAAAATGAGTAAGGTCTTCATAATCCTTTAGCTCTTTCTAGGTATCTTATGCATTTTATATGTCAGGTGTCTTTTTTCCTGATTTTGTCCTAATTTTAGAAACTGTAGACATGATGAAAGGCTGTATTTCTGAAAGTAAAGAGGTTTTTAAACTTTAAATGCTGGTTTTACAAATGCATCCTACAAATATTCCCTCTTGCACTGCTGAGAAATGCACTTAAAATAAGATAAGCAGAGCAGAAACATTTGCAACCCTACGCAGCATGGAGAAGATGGAAGTAATACAYGTTTCTCCAAACGTTGTTGGGAGGATGAAAGCCAAAGCAACAGCTCCTCTCTACAACAGTATCAACGCCATTTCTGTGCTGTCAAATAACTCCTTAATGCCAAATCTATCAAGAATTGCTGAAGTCTGGAAAGAGCCTTAAAGGATTGTGATCGCCAGTGATTAGAGACCCTGGAAGATGGAAGGGAAAAATGACCATGTGACAGGAACAATGAGCAACAACAGCAACAAAAAATGGAAAGGTCAGACTGTTAAATTCCTTCAGGCAAAATTCTCAGGAGAGTAACAGAGCTAAAAAAAGAGGAAGGGGAGGAGGGGAAGCCCAGAGAGCAAGGATACAATCAACCCTTCTGTGGGCTGCTAAGAAAAGGACTGGACACAGCTCATTTCAGAGCCTGTAGAGCTCATCTGCCAAAGGTACTCCAAGACAAGGGAAGGGCRGGAAAAGAAATTAATTTCCTAGAGGAATGACACTGGGTTTGAGAACAACATTGGTAAGGTCTCTTGTCTTACTTATCTTCCATTTTGTTTGAGAAGTAAGATATTTTATAGAGAAAAATAATAAAAGGACTAAAAAGAGTATTGAATGACAAACTAAACCCTGGTACAAATGGTTCTTGAAAACTTTGCAATCTCTATAACTTTACTGTCTTTCTTCCTTCATCTTTCCTTCTCTCCTCTTCAATCCCTCCTCTCCTGGATGATATTTATATCATCCTGAGAATGCTTAGTGCAATAAACTGACTGACAGACATGTTTAGAAGGGAATGCCAGACTATATCCCTGATACTGAGTTTTTTAAATGATTTTAAGAGTTAACAAATAGCTCCAGATCAGTAGTGGGTAAACTTTTAGAAATGCAAATGTTAAATATTTACATTTACATTCCACTGGTTCACAAAACAGAAATTGTATTATGGAGCAAAACAAATGTAGAGGGAACATACCTTAGCTGTGAAGCCCAGGTATTTATTGTTTAATTAAAATCTTAATAGTCTAACCAAAATATAACAGAGAGTTATTATTAGTCCAGTTACAATGACACACCACAGTCCAGATTATCTAATTAACACAAAACAAATTTCATAAATAATAATGTTAAAAATTATTGTACAAAGAAACCCTCCTAGTATCTACCCCCTTCTCTTTGATGTTATGCTCACTTCTCCACTCCCCTTACGAGTCTTGAAATTTTGACTTCAGTCCTGGTGAGGGGAAGAGGGTGTTACAATGCTKTATCAGCACCATGAATGCTTCACCAGCAGGAGAATGAAACTGATGTTGATATTTTCTTCCTCCTTACTTTAGGGTTCATATAAGGTTATTTTTATACTTTTTATAATATGCTTTTACACCTTGCTCTTTCTTCAAGGGTCTGCAACTCCTGATTATATGTTTATCTACTATATATGTTGCATTTTACATATTTTGAAAATTAATTCTTTGTTCTATGTGTTACTCCTAAAACCAGTTTTGCCCAGCTCCAAATTTTCATTCCTTTGACTATCAGTAATTGGGCTTTGATGCTTTGTTCATGGCCCCTTTTCAGCTGGGTGCAGAAGAACTCGATCCATCAACTTGCAACGAAAGGACAATTGTCTAGCTTGGAGATATTTTTGTCTGTTCTGAAAAAAATAATCTCATCTTTACTGGGGTGTTTTTTTCTTCATGAACTATTCTGGTGATAGAATTTATTTCTCTTTTCCTCCACCTGCATGTCTGAAAACTCCAGAGCTGTGCCTCCTTTGTGATCTAACAGATCCTGATTTCTTTGTGCACCTGGGCACTGCTACAGCAAGAATTGTGAAGAATATATTTCTTCTGAATAGCTCACTGTCAGGCCCTGCCCAGCCTCCCCTGGGGCCTCTCCCACCCCTGCCCATRGCCCAGGACTGCACTTCAGCTCAGCCAGGGGCTGTCAGTCCCTGTCTGAGCTACACTGTGGGTGTGTGTGTATCTGGTCCTGTCTCCTGACTGGGCTTCTTGCACAGACCCAGACCCGAGTCATTACCCCACCTTGTCTGATGGTCTCTGGGCTCTGRGTGGAGCCTGTTGCCATCACTGAGCTGGTCCTGCTCAGGTTCTGTGGGACATCACTGCCCTGCCTGTACTTTGGTCATTCTCAGTTCTGACACATTTTTCCTATGGAAGCAGCCCTGCACTTGCTGTTCATGATGCTTGTAAATTGACTTCAGGAGCATACCACCAGGGCTAGAGATGCTGGCTTGGATTCCCATGAGGACAGCAGGAACTTCTATGTATGGGGCTCAATTGCCTAAGCTTAGACACCGAGAGCCCCTTGAGAGGCCCTAGCCTGACCTAGTCGCATACCTGTGCCAGGTATGTCACAGGCTTTAAACAAGACCCATAACCTTCTGGAGAAGTAGCTGAAGAGCTAGTGAGATATCCAGGGCATCTCAAATGGCAAAAGCTGCCTATGTTTAAGCAACTGAGACTCAGAGTATGTCTCTCACCGTCTGGACAGACACCTTCTGATAATCTTCTGCTGTTGCATAAAAGGAGACACAACCAAGTTCTTTAAAGGAACAACATAGGCACCTACTTCAGAGGATTCAGAGCTGTGAATCCCATGCTGGCAGAGGCATAAAAGTACTAAAACTTAGTGTAATTTAAAGCATGTCCTTGTTTTCAGCATTTTTCTTTGTACTGTACCTAGGCAGTAAAATTTTCATGTGCACTGTAGAGAAGGGATGGATCTGTAATTTAGCTCTTCTGGATGCCTGTACACCAATGCATGCAGCATGGGGAACAAACAGGAAGAACTAGAGATCTGTGTGCGGTCGCAGGGCCATGATCTCACTGCCATTACAGAGACATGGTGGGATAGCTCGCATGACTGGAGTGCTGTCATGGATGGCTATGTGCTTTTTAGGAAAGACAGGCCAGGAAAGGGAGGTGGTGGAGTTGCTCTTTATGTGAGAGAGCAACTGGAATGTATTGAGCTGTGCCTAGGGGTGGATGAAGAGCGAGTCGAGAGCTTATG